>NC_136516.1:37575514-37613014 GCF_053919585.1 Euprymna scolopes
ACAAGTGTATTTTGACGTTTAGGAAAATATTTGAATATTTAACATGTGTTTACGAAAATCTGGGGAAATTACAATTACATAGTTAAATAATAAGAGATTTATAAAGAATCGGAATCGGAAATTGTATCGGAATCGGGAAAAATATTGGAACTGTCCCATCACTAATATATATATATATATATATATATATATATATATATATATATATAATAATAAATTCCACAGCCAAACAACGTCATCCGACTGTGACTGGTTATTGATTGGTTGGATGGCCGCGGCCCTTGTCGAAACGAAGTGGGTTCATTTCACAGTCGGATTTCGTCGCGGTTTGCTTTATCTGTGTTGGTTAATAGAAATTCTTGTGTGCGGGGCGTTTGCTCAGTTGGTAGAGTGCTTGCCTCGTATGCAAGAGGCTCGGGTTTCGAACCCTGAGCTCGGATGTGTCTAACTGATGAGCCCAAATGAGGGCGAAACTCGAGTCTTGGACTTCCGGTTCGTTGACTGTCATGGCTCTTGTGAGCTGCGACGTTGTTTGGCTGTGGAATTTATTATACAATCTCTCACATTCTGAAAATCCTAATATATATATATATATATATATATATATAAATTAAAAATAAAAGATGTAGTGTTTACCTGATATACGCAATGGTAAACTTCAATCTAATATAATTACCAGTATTTAAATACAGATAATTTAATTCTAACCGAATAAAAAAGCTTAATACGCAATAGAGAGCAGAGCTTATTATAAGAGTAAGAAAATTAATACTGAAAGTTGAACTTTACAATCAAAATTTATTGTTCGACTGAATACTCCAAAAAAACAATTTTCGGATTTTAATCATGTCAAATCACACTTCATTTCCTTTTGACGGATTGATTGTTGCTATTTCTTCTGATGAGTTAAGGGCAAAATAGATTCACTGGTTGATATATTAATTAAGTTATTTATTTTGCGCTACTAAACAGATATTGTCAAGAATTGTATAAGTCAACTGAATTAAAGGAATAAATTATAAGATGGTCAACATCACGAATTTTGGAATATAACTCTTTGTCATTCATTCACTATATTGCCCTGCGATTACATTGAGCTTCTTAAATAAAGATTGATATATATTATAAGAAAATATATTTCTACAGATATATATATATATATATATATATATATATATATATATATATATATATATATGGATAATTATTAAAGCAGTGGATAATTATATTTTAAAAACAATACATATGCCTCTCCCCATTTTGGGTGTACCAGACTGCTCAAAGAAAATAAAACTGAAAATTATTGTTCGCTTGAATACTCCAAAAAACAAGTTACAAAGTCCTTTTTCCGTGGAGTTTCAAAGAATGCTATTCTTGTTATTCTTCTCGTCAGAGGAAAGAGAGAAATGAGCAAATTTTAATTGTAAATTTCAGCTTACAATTTTCATTTTCTTTCTCTTATATATATATGTGTGTGTGTGTGTGTTTGTGTATGAAAGGAACAGAGAGACAGACTTACTGGTCTAGTCGCACTGCATGACTCTCTTTCTCTCTCGCCCTCTACCTCTCTCTCTCTCTCTCTCATATATATATATATATATATATATATATATATATATATATATATATATAATTTTAGTCATTCAATGAATTTTAATATTTATGACGTGAAATGTCTGAATTTTAAATAAAAAGATTTTTTATTATTCTATGTAAGACAAAGAATGCATTAGAAATATTTTAACTCCTTATCCTATGGGATTTCGATGTCTACCATCTCTTCAGAGACAAAAATAATTATAATTGTTTACACCTTATTTGCTAAAGTCAGTGAGACATTGAAAATCACAATTAAAAGTTGTTAAAGTATTTAAATATCATAGAGTAAGTGAAGTTAATGAAAAAGATATAAAAATTCACAAATAAATTGCATTGCAAAATCCGAAGTGAATGTTTTTGACAGCAGTGTGGTAAAATAATCCAATCTGTATTTTGAGTAATCCACATCATAATGTAATGGTCCGAAGTAGGCATTCTCCTGGAGTAATTTTCTTTGTTTATCCGCAATTCTTATTATGGTGGGATAGTACCTATAGAATATTCCTGCCAGTAATATCTTGTAAAACTTATAATCACAGGTTTCCATACCAGTTGATTGTTAGAACATTTTATTCTGAAGTATATATATATATATATATATATATATATATATATATGCATATATATATGCATATATATGCATATATATGCATATATATATGCATATATATATGCATATATATGCATATATATATGCATATATATATATGCATATACACTTGTGCCTGATATTATTCATACCCCTCGGATCTTTGAGATTTCTATAAGATTATTGCTCAAACCAGAAGGTAGACAATATTAAAGGGATTTCAAACAATAAATCAAGCATAAGCATTTAATTTAAACTCAACAAATAAATAAATTATGCAAGTTTGAAACATTATACAAAGAAAAACAATAATGGCACTAGTTCAAAATTATTCATACCTCTCTTACTAATAGTCAATAGCATGCCCTTTATTCTTAATAACTGCCTGTAACCGTTTTGGATATTTATCAACAAGGTTTTTACAAGCATCAACACTGATTTTTGACCATTCTTCAATGCAGTAGTTCTCCAAATCCCTCAAATTTCTAGGTTTCCGCTTTTTAACCTCAGTTGTCAATATGTGCCAGAGGTTTTCGATAGGGTTCAGGTCGGGACTCTGGCTAGGCCATTCCAAAACATTAATTTGATTATCCTCAAACCATTTCTTGACTATTTTGGCAGTATGTTTTGGATCATTATCCTGTTGAAGGACCCAGTTTGGTCCTAAATGGAGCTTCTCCGCATCCTGTCTAATGTTTTTCTGGAGTATCTCCAAATATTGCTCCTTCTTCATGGTTCCATCTATCTTGACCAAACTACCTGGACCACTAGCCGAAAAGGAGCCCCAAAACATTAGGCTACCACCACCATGTTTCACCGTGGGTATGGTGTTCTTTGGGTTGTAAGCTTCTCCTTTCTTCCTCCAAACGTAAGAAGCATCCATATGGCCAAACAATTCAATTTTTGTTTCGTGAGTCCACAAAATACTTGAGAAAACGGACTCTGGAGAATTCACATGGTTCCTAGTAAACTTTAGACGTGCTGCAAGGTGTTTTCCGGTGTGCAATAGAGTCCTTCTTGGTCTTCTTCCTTTCAGACCATTTTCATGCAGAGTCCTTTGCAATGTTTGCCTTGATATTTTTATGCCAGAAGACTCCAGATTTTCTAAAATGTCCTTAGTAGTGGTGGTTGGATTTGCATTAACACTTCTTACAATATTACTGGTGGCTCTAGCAGACAGTTTCCTTTTCCTTCCTCTACCAATCAAGTTGTTTGTTGTGTGGTGGCTCTGGAATGTTTTGATGATGCTCTGTACTGTTGCTGTAGGGACCTCAAATTTCTTGGAAATTGACTTTTAACCTAAACCATCCTTATGTGAATTCGCAATTTTAGTCCTAAGATCATTACTAAGCTCTTTTTTCTTCCCCATTCTAATAATTTTTATTCTTTTATTGGTTTTCAGTTGATATCATTTTAATTTCTGAAAAATGCAAAAAACGAAATGAAATTAATCAAAGGTTGTATAAAAGCATTCAAAATAAGAATCAAACAGGAAACAAACAGTCAGAAACTCGATTAATACTGAAAAAATAAGGGGGTATGATTATTTTTGAACATTGCAGATTTTATAAATAGCTGTATATTTCTTTTATTACAAGTATCTCGAGATTTTAAAATGACGAAAATGATCAGAAGAGGTTTATTAAGAATATGTATCAATATGGACGTAAACAATAAATTCTAACAAAGTTACACCTAATAAACTCAATTTTCAAGGGGGGGTATGAATAATATCGGGCACAACTGTATATGGATATATATGCATATATATATATGCATATATGTGCATGCATATATATGCATGCATATATATGCATGTATATATATATATATGTGCATATATATATGCATATATATGCATATATATATGCATATATGTGCATGCATATATATGCATGCATATATATATGCATATATATATATGCATATATATATGCATATATATATGCATATATATATGCATATATATATATATGCATATATATATATGCATATATATATATGCATATAACATTTTGCTCATTAAAACAGACAAACGTTATAAACGTTGACTTAGAATGGGTGCCCCTATGCCAAATTGTTGGTTGAATATGTTTAAATTTGTGCTTATTTATGCTTAAATGCTAATCCGTATTAATCCCTGCGTGTCCATCAATAATATTTAGTACGCTGCCTAATACTGTAATAAAGGTCCATGCAAAATCTCAGCAAGTTCGGCCCAGTACTTTTTGAGAAAATGTCTACAGTAAATGCTGCATTGTGGTCACTAATCTCTATTAATATCTATTGATCCCTAGCTGTGTATAGAACAGATACCATAATATTTAGCTCGCTGCACCTTGTCATAGCAAAGGTCCGTACAAAATTACAGCCAACTTGGACCAGTAGTTTCTGAGAAAATTAGAACGGACAGACAGACAGTAGATAGCGAAAGAATAAAAAAGAGTGTGAATCGATAGATAGAAAGAGACGTGCTGACAGACAGGCTGACATTGCTGGATATTTTTATACTTGTATTCCATTTTTAATACGATAAATAAGGATTTTGTTTCTTATTGGTTTTGATAGGCGTGAAATTATATGAATACCTTAATGAGAGATTGTCAACGGCCCATCCTTCGTTATTATCTCCCCTTGCAAATCTTAGAAAATCACAGTTGGTTTTTTCTTCTGTATACGTGACGAAATCGAAGATGGCGGCTTTGTTTCGTTTCACTTTGCTGTCAAATTTCATTGTGCCACCGACAACTAGTTTGCCTTTCTCAAAGTAAAGACTATAATTTATACGTCACGTAGACCGTCTGATGTAGTTTATCCTACCATGCATATCGACGGGTTAATCACTTAAAAAGATTTTTTTATCTTTTTGATTTTTCCTCCGGCATTTTATTTATTTCTTATATATTTCTTGAGTTTTATTCTGTTATTATTATTTTTTTTTTTAGATTTTTGGCTGACTGTTTTTTGACTTTTTGATCAAATAAATGTTTTCCAGTTTGTTTTTTTTATTACATATTTTTTGTGACTTCAATAACTATCGACGGGTTAATCACTTAAAAAGATGGCGTACAAGATTTTTTTTAAATGTTTGTATTTATTTCTTACATATTTCTTGAGTTTTTGTAACTTTAATTCCTTTTGGTGGGGAGGGCGATGATTTTTGTTGTTATAAATTTTGAATATTTTGGGGTAACTGTGTTTTGGCTTTTTCATCAAATAAATGTTTTCTAATTTTTTTTATTACAAATTTTTGTGACTTCAAAAACTATGTGATTTATTTTCAATGTTTGCAAATTTTTTAAATTTTGTGCCATTTTGATCGTTTTATGATTTACAAAATGTGATTTTGTTCATCTTTTATAGCATTTTATTTTACTTTAGAGTGAATTTTTACGACTTTTTATTATTTATTTTTGGTTTTTCTGACTTAAAAAATATTTTGTGATTTTTAATTTTCAAGATTGTGACTTTTTATTGTATTTTGTGACTTTTAAAATTACTTATTGACAGATTGAATATTGTGTGAAATTTAATTTAAAAGAAAAAAACAACAAGTTTTTGTTTTCTTTTTTTGGTATTTTTGTGCCCTTTTACATAAATTGCAATAAAGCGATTGTGGAGAAGTAGTATCCTTCCGAGTTTGCCGCTGCAGGGGTCCTCGACTGCTCTTTTTTAATTCTAGAGTTATGTGATGGGGAGAATACAACCTCTCCATCATGAATGATCCTCCATGCGTGGTGAAGAGTCACATCCTTCTCGAGGTTACTCAGTTAATATGTTTGCGCATAAACAGAACGGCTAATGCTTTCTGGCTTTTTGATTAAATACATGTTTCGGTATTTTTTTTACTAAAACATTTTTGGTTAAATACATGTTTCGGTATTTTTTTTACTAAAACATTTTTGGTTAAATACATGTTTCGGTATTTTTTTTTACTAAAACATTTTTGGTGACTTAAAAACAAATCTGATTTATTTTTTAATTTTTGCGACTTTTAAAATTTTTGTGCCATTTTGATGGATTTGTGATTTTTTAAAATGTAGTTGTGTGAACTTTTCGCAAGTTTTTTTTTTTTTTAAATTTTTTAAATGTCTGAATTTTTGCGACTTTTCGTGCATGTTTTTTATTTTACTGACTTCAAAAATATCTTGTAACTTATTTTTCTACGTGGCAGTTGGCCGCGAAATGTGGGGTTTCATTTCTGAAAAGTTATAAAAAAAAAAACTGACTCATCTTACCAATAAACTCAGGCCAAGTTGCACCCCACCCAATAAAAAACAGGGTTATAAGAAACTTTTTTTTGTTACAATTTTTCAGTAATGACCCCCCACACACACATACAACAATTAAATGGTTGTTATTTATTTATCTCCCGACTGTAGTCAGAAGTTTTAAAAATTTGAAATAAAAAACATAACACAGTTTCAGTACGTTTGTGATATCCTAAGGTCGTTAAGTGCTAAGAAGTAAGAGAAAAAACGGTGCTTGTACAGTTTAATCAAGACATTAAAAAAAATGAAAATATCGAAAAAAGGTTATATTGTACGTATCCGTTTTGAACTGAAAATCTCCGAAAAAATTTCACTTAATTTGATTGAGTAGTTTTGTTTTTTTTTGTTTGTTTTTTTACAGCAGAAAAACACGTTTTTATGACAGCACATTGAAGGCAGACATCTTGGAATTTAAAAAAATTTTGTTTAGATTCTGAACACGCCAAGGGGAGATAACACAGTTTAAAGCGCCGACACGCCCTCCCCATCTTTAATTCTAGCTTTTCTTCCTAAAAATCGAACCTTTTGCTCGGGATCATTACAAATTGTTTTTTCGCTGTAAAACAAAAACTACTTAATGAAATTAAGTGAATTTTTTTTTCGGAGATCTCCAGTTCAAAACGGATACGAGGATATAACCTTTTCCCGATATTTTCATTTTTTTTTTTTTTTTTAGTGTCTTGATTAAACTGTACAAGTACCGAAAAAACAAAAGGATAGGCGAAAAAAGAAAAGGGAGTAGGTTTAGCGAGTAACAAAAGGATTTATCAATAGACAGTGAATAGAAAGTTGTTCAACAATGCAGACAAAAAGGATAGGCTTTAAATTCGAATGTGACGAATGATTGTAACGGAGATATCAAACCCCTTCTCTGTTGAGGTCCTTAAATGCCAGAAAGCTTTTTGCTCTAGTCATTTCTTCCCTCGAACAGTTAAACTTTGAAATTCCCTTCCTGTTACCTGCTTCCCTGACTGTACTCATATGCAGAAGTACAAATGTAACACAAACTAACATCTTGTTAATCTTTCTTATGCATGGTTTCAATCAGTAGCCATTACGTCCAAGTGGCAATGTGCCTTGTTTGGCGTGAAAGTGAGTTAAAAGAAATATACCGAACAATTAGTAAAGATATATTTATTTTTACGACATTGGAGAGTGGCTATGAGCAAGCGACAACAGAAACAATTGACGGAGGACGACGCTGCACTCAACGATAGTCATTGAGTTTTAACGACAGTCGTGAGTTGGGACTTTACGACAGTACACTTGACGGGAACAGTTGGAGCTGGGACTCCAAGGCGTCGAGTCGGAGTCTACGCACACTTGAAGACAGATCGTGGCTTATGCCATGTCGGGAGAGGTTTAGGAGACCGAGATCAGCTGATAAACTAACTGACGGAAATGGCTTCGACATTAGAGATAAATGTGAACCTTAACACGCACGCACACACACTCACAGAGAGAGAGAGAGAGAGAGAGAGAGAGAGAGAGAGTCCAGCCGATATATATGTAAAGTGTCGCATTTTGTTTCATACTGCATATTGTTGTAATAAAGGCCAGTACAAAATTTCAGCCGGATCGGTCCAGTACTTTCCAAGAAAACTTCTAGAATAAACCTTATCTTGTGGTCACTAATCTCTATTAATTACTATTAATACCTAGCTGTGTATCGAAGAGATACTATAATATTTTGTTCGCTGCACCTTGTCATGGCAAAGGTCCGTACAAAATTTCAACCAAATTTTCCGAGTAGTATCTGAGAAAAAGTCAAACGGACAGACAGACAAAAGAGAAAGAAAGAAAAATAGAAAAAAGAAAAAAGAGTATGAATCGATAGATAGAAAGAGACATTTTTTTTTACAAAGGAGTTACCACTTACCAAGGCCCGGAGGCCACTCGAGGATAAGGGTTAATGAGTGCACAGTAAATGGGAGAATATCGTAGTAATCGTTAGTAGTGAGAATTTGGTAACTTGGATGACTTCAGAGGATGGTTCATCAAGAATTTGTTTACGTTGGACTTGAAGAAAACTAGTTTGTAGTCAGTTGGAATTCAGGAAAACGGAATGGAGTTCCACAGATGTGCCGTTCTAAGAAAGAAATTTTATTCATGGAATCTACGTTTAGGTTTAGGCACAGATAAAGAGTGTGGTATATTATTGATAGTGGCTTCAGCTAGACGAGTCTTTTTAGTGAAATTCAGACCAGGGGAACAATAGATTGGAGCTCAGACGAGCACTTGCCATGAAAATAACGATAAAGCAGAGAAGCTCGCACCGTCAACTCTGTGGGAAAGAGGTTGCAAAGAAGAGAAAAGGGCACCCCTCACTAGGCTACGAAGTCTATTTTGAACTCTGTCAAGGCAGGATACGTTGCTTTTAGGAGTTCCTGCCCAGATGTGGCAACAGTACTCCATCCTTGGACGTACTTGGCTGACGTTACTTCCATTGAGACTTCCAAAAGTTGTTTGAACAGTACAACAAGTGCATTGCAGCCGGAGGAGATTACTTCGAAGGGGACTTGAGTTTTATATGTGTACTATCAATAAAAGTGCCCGTACTTAAAAAGTCTGGGAATTTATTAAAGGCACCTGATAATTTTTTTTTTTTTTTCTATTTAATTGCGTTAGTCATTCGAGTAATTTTGTAATTAAAGGATTGTCTATCGTTATATTGTTTGGTGGCAGATGTATTTTTTGTCGGGGTCCTTCTATAAAAATTTTTAAAAAACAGCAAGAATTAAAAAAAAAAAACAGTATAGACGATGGGAGAAAAAGTACAATGTAAATTCAAATAGATTAAAGAAGATTGTGCGGCGCCAATATTCCAAGCAAACACAATCAAAGAAACAAGGTATGATTGGGTTGTAAGTAATGGCTTTTAGTCTGAGGGGGGTCAATTCGTATCTTCACGGTTCGTTCTTCGATGTTCACCTCGTTCATATTTCAAAGGAGTCCCTTATTATTCGTCCATTATTGGGTTTAATCTTATCTAACCGACGACGGGGAAATCAACGGTGTACGCTTTCGTTTCGACAACTGTCATGGCGCGGGATAGACTTCACCAGACGATGTATCGAGCGGATAAATTACAGCCTTTATTTGGCGACCGGCGAAGCCATTGCGGTTGGCACGGCGGAATTTGACTGGGAAGAGGTAAGCGATAAGGTCGCCATCTTCTTCGATTTCGTCACGTACGCAGGAAAGTAGACGGTTGGTATGTACTAAGATCGCTAAGGGGAGATAATAAAAAGGGGGTAGGTAGCGCAGGAATGTGTTTCGCCATTCCCTCAAACAAGATCAACAAAAAGAGGAATTTAGGCCGATTGGTAAATACATAAGCATTAAAGTCATAAAGTCTTGTCGGCTTGCTTTAAATTGCGTTATTAGTGATACAAATCGGAGGTAAATTATGAGAAAAAATATCATTCAATCTATCTATCTATCTATCTATCTATCTAACAGTCTGTCTATCTGTTTATCTTTCTGTCGGTGTGTCTGTCTATCTATCTATCTTTCATCATCGTCTTTCAAGACGCTTCAAATAACGTCGATGATAATGCTTGCACTGCTGTATTCGTGTGTAAATGTCCATACAAAATCCAGAAGAGGCGGCTCCGTAGATTATATATATATATATATATATATATATATATATATATATATATATATATATTATACAATATATATATATTATTTGGTTGTCGAATATACAATATATATATATATATATATATATATATATATATATATATATATATATATATATATATATTATCTATCGGTGATTTTATAAAATGAACTTGGTGTGTCTGTGTGTGTGAGTTTGATCCGTATGTACTCGAAAACGGCTGGGCCGAATTTTTACGAAATATCACAGGAATGTACTTCATATCTCTGACAGCGTTCTTAGATAGGTTTTGTATCGGAATGCCTTCAACAATCAAAATAATCCGATGAAAGAAGGAGTAGGCGATTATGACGAACGCTAACACCTTACACAGCCCAACATCACAAGCGCTTTTGGGAAGTTTTATTCTCGCACAATGGCAATGAAATTATTGGAGTGTGAAATATTCGTTGATCACCATTCAATCCCGGGTAACGCTAGGTCTACATGCTAGTATAAAATAATAGAAGCTGCATGATCAAACCTAAATACGAAGTTCATGTCCACGTAATCTGTTAAACACTGTTATAACATGATGCTTATATTGTCCGTTTTAGAAGACAAACAGGATTTATTTTCGGTCTTGTGAAGCTGTTGAAATTTACCGGTTGGTGAGATGAGCCGAAATTTCCATTAAAGATGATTGGTGTTCACAGGTTAGGATCGTACGAATGGCTGAAATTTCGTCTTTCGCATATTTAGGATCAAATTCATAGGTGTTAAGAATAATAATAAAAATATTCATTGTGAATACACTTATATATATGCACACGCATAGATATAGATGTATCTACTCAACCACCCTACACACTCACGCATATATATATATATATATATTATATATATATATATATATATATATGAGATTGTCGGACTGACTTTCTCATCTTGGTTTTTATCGTCACAACGTTTCGGCCGTTTTTGCCCTCCGGCCTTCATCAGGTGTTTTGTATCGAACTGGGGAACCGTTTGTATGGAGTCTCGAACCCAACCCTTCATTATTATTACGGGGGTACCGTGTTCGTACTCCAGCTAGGCTCTGAGACATAGTTGCTGATTCTCTGTTTTAAATGTTACTTTTTCACTGCCTTCGTTCCTAGTGACATATGGCCGAGTGGTCCTAGACGTTGTATCAAAGTTTACAGTTACCCAAAGGTGCTGAGTTCAATCCTGAACGAAGGCAGTGAAAAAGTAACATTCAAAACAGAGAATCAGCAACTATGTCCCAGAGCCTGGCTGGAGTCCGAACACGGTACCCCCGTAATAATAATAAAGGGTTGGGTTCGAGCCTCCTAACAAACGGTTCCCCAGTTCGATACAAAACACCTGATGAAGGCCGGAGGGCAAAACGGCCGAAACGTTGCTACGATAACAATCAAGATGAGAAAGTCAGTCCGACAATCTCAATCAATGAAAACACCGCATCTCAAAAATACAGACAATTATATATATATATATATATATATATATATATATATATATATATATATAGCTTGGGCGTTTAAACTGTCTAGCTGGTTTGTGATTTCCAGTTTCAAAAATTCGTCTGCTTATCTATTTCATTGCCGCCCGTCTGATATTAGAAGCCACTGCTGCTATTCAAAGCGTACACAAGATCCACAATGTTTTTTTGCTGTTTTTTTTCCACAAGGAAGTCACCACTTATCAAGGCCCGGAGGCCACTCGGGGATAAGGATTATTGCTTGTACAGTAATCAACGGAATAAAATCGTAGTAATAGCTAGTAATGGAGATCTGATAAATATTGTTGTTTTAATCTATTTTAACGTGTTTTTCATAAATGTAATTTAACCCCGTTAAGTTAAAAAAACTGATTTAAATATCAATATATCACTATATCACTATAATCATATTGATAACCATATTTATTGCTTTTAGTAGCGCTCCCACGGATTCTGACGATTTCTTTCTTTCCAGGCCTTACTTAAAAATATTCCCTCTTCAAGGATGGAGGGGGGGAGGTAAAAATTTGGTTTTCACAGTGCTTTTAGTAGGGTCTCCTTAATTTTAATTAGTGTTTGCGGTAGTGCTCGGAAGGTTTCCTGAGTTTTATTTTTTCACTTATTACTTAAAAACTGTTTTCTCAAGACAATAAAAGACAATATAATATCAAAATCACTTTTTATTTTGAACATTTTTTATCTTATCTTTTAGGAGCCAAAGGGTAGACTGGTATAATTATAAAATTTAAATCGTCTTGTTTGCTTGTTAGCATCGTGCTTGCTTTGGTGTTTAAACCGTTATTCATTTCCGGTTTAAGAATCCGGTTTAGGATCTCCGGTTTCGCGCAAACACTTGATACATATATATATATATATATATATATATATATATATATATATATATATATTACTTATATATCCTCTGTTGTTCTATCATAAAAACATCGAGCTTCTCATTCAAAAAGATCGGTATACATCTAGAAATAGAATAGAAAATATATGCAGAAGCGTACGTTTTCAGACATATACAAACAAATAAATATATATATACATGTAACATATAGTCATCCATATACAGTGCTGTTTCGCTGTTTCGCAGCTGATCAGTGCGGCTAGAAAAGCAACTACCTCAAGCCAGGTCGAAACCCGATCATCCAAACGACAGTCGGGGCTTCTAACCGTTGCGCTATACGGTCGCTGCTATGCGGACAGGGAATTAACAACATTTTAACATTGTCCAAAGTACCCAAGCTCAATTTGTTTGCACAAAGAGCATCGCTTCATACGCTAATGGGAATTTGCATATCACTTTCCAATATGCTCAAGCTAAGGTAGGGAGCATTATAATCATTCACATACAGTACTGTTTCGCTTTTTCACAGCTCATCAGTGCGGCTAGACACGTATACATAAATGTATATGCATATATATGCATACGTATATATAAATGTATACGTATATATAAATGTATATATGTGTGTGTGTGTGTGTGTGTGTGTGTGTGTGTGTGTGTGTGTGTGTGTGCATACATACATTTTAGACAACACGCTGAAAATAAAACGAAAAAATAGAAATGTAAAAAATAAATAATAGTCCCGTTCTCCAAACTAATCTACACTCCTTCTCTCTCTTTCTCTCTCTCTCTCTCTCTCTATATATATATATAATTTGAATTTTTTAGGTTTTTGATATACTCAGGCACGTAAACATTTTTACCGAATACCTACTAAATTCCCGTTTTCCACAGGTGTTGAACATTGTTTTACGAAACAGGTGCAATGGCCGAATGTTTTTTATCCGTTTCTTTGGTCAGCTCACAATGGAGCAATTTAAAATGACGTCTCCGATCATTTGGTTGACTGAAATGAACGTAAAAATCTCCAGACTCAATTATTCTTGTTGTTATTGTTCGTTTTTGTTTTTGTTTTGTTTTTTTGTGTGTTTTGTTTTGTTTTGTTTTTTTGTGTGTTTTGTTTTGTTTTGTTTTTTTCTAGTATTTTTATGGAGAAGGGGAATTTTTCGTCCGTTTTTTTTTTTATTTATTATCGATTTCATAATTCATTCATTTTCTTTCTATCCTAATTATTCCTTTTTCTCTTATTATTTTTTATTTCATTCGCTTGTATTTTTCGATTATTATTTTATTTTTTTTTTTTTTACACAGTGATCACCACTTATCAAGGCCCGGAAGCCACTCAAGGATAAGGGTTATTGCAAGTACATTACGTTAGTGTGGAGGTTTGATGAAGTGTTTAATTAAGGGGGCGCTTCATTAGGAATTTGTTAACATTAGACTTGAAGACATCCAAGTTGTAGTCCGGAGGGAAGCAGGCAGACGGAACAGAGTTCCACAGGCGTGCAGTTCTAAGAAAGAAGCTTTTTTATTATTCGGTCCATTCTTTTTATTTTGAATGTTATTCTCACAACGTTTCGGCCGATGTAACTTTAGATCTTCTTCAATTTCTTAAAGTCTATCTTTCCGAACTTGATAACCTTTTTGTGGAATTCGAGAATCCACATTGAATTTCAAAAGATAGAACTCTTCAATAATACCATGAATTATGTTTCTGACAAACAGTAGAGAATTGCTATTTTCTGGTTCAGAATCTATCCACCTAACACTTATCGCTTTTTAATTTTTGATCTTTGTAGTAGTATATTTTAGCTCCCTACATCAACTAGCTTCCTGTTTTGTATGGAGCCATAAAAAATTGTATTCTTTTTATTTCCTGAACCGAGAATTGAACCTTCGAATTCAAGAAGAGTGTCATTTAGAACCGAATTTTACTTGGTACTGTATGTGTTACGCCACCGCTCCTTGTGAATTATTTATTACTTTTCCTGTGTCATGGCTGACGGAACAAGAACATGCTTTGTTTAAATACGCGCCAATCACGCATAATACAACGTCCGAACTTAACTTTACTTTGATCTGAACATCTTGACGTGCGTTTCTTTTTGTTTTGTTTGTTTTTTGTTTTTGTTTTTATTTTATTTTTCCCCCTTTTTATCCTTGCAAAGAGTTTTCCTCCCCCTTGGGGTTTATACCAGTGAGGAATAAATAAACATGCAAAAGTCTGGTTTTAAAAAATACCTATTTATCGTATTTTCTTTTTTAAATAAAAACAAAAAAAAAATAACATTCACTTTTTTTAATTATAAAAAAATATAAAATAAACAAAAAAAGTAAAAGGTTTTAAAATATTTATAAAAATAAAAAAAATGATTTTCGTCATCATTATTTTGGTTTTCAATTTCTAATATAAAATATCTGTAAGTATGAATGTTGCTTAATAGGATGTGACTAATTTTTTTATGTATATGTGTGTGTGTGTGTCCCCTATTTATTCCTTTTTCTTCTCCTTCTCTTCACTCCTTTTTTTCCCCTATATATTGCCTTTTTGCAATTTCTTTCTTTTTCTTTATAATTAGATAAAAATTTCGTATATATAAAAAAATGAGTACATTTATGTTTGATTTTAAATTAGTTGAGACCTAATGACGCTGTTTCTTTAAAAAAGCGTCACAGCAGAAACATATATGCACATATGTAGCCGACGATGTTTGTATAAATCAACATATACTAATACTTGGCTAATTTTTTTTTTTTTTTTTTTTTTTTTTGCGGTTGCTGGGGCTGCAATTTTAACTGAAACAAAAGTTGTTTTGATTTATTTTTTCGGGATGGAGGAGGGGGGGGGGCTCACGGGTACCAAAAAGTGCTCAATATCCGGAGAATAGTTTCTTCTCTTTGTATCCCTTCTGCCGAAATATCTGGTGGAGAGGGTATCACGTACTTCTTTTGGGGGGCGATTACATTTTTATGTTTTTATCCGTTCTTTTATTTTGGAAATTATTGGGACAGAGGTTGAAGCTTAGGTAACAGTTTAGAACCTATCAGGTTGGCGGCTCTCTTTTTAAGCCTGTCCAGGAGTGAGAGACAAGTAGCAGATGCACCAGCCCAAATGTGACAACAGTACTCCATACAAGGACGGATGGCGGCTTTGTAGTAATACAGGAAACTTTAAGGCGTACAAATTGCAAACAGAATTCTGGACAGAAGTGCGTGCTCTATCCCAACTATCATCAATGGACCTGAGGTAATCTGGTCAGCATCAGACAAAACAAAACTCTTTGCGAAGATCTTTGTAGCTAATTCTACCCCTTATGACCAAGACCCCCCCCCCAGTATTTTCTTGTGTATCTGAAAAAATGCTATGCGGCATACAAATGACATACGTGAGGTTACCAAGCTAATCAAAAACCTTGATTCCAGTAAAGCAACTGGCCCTGACGGTATTCCAATTATAGTGCTCAAAAAGCTTCAAGCAGAACTAGCTCCCATACTTACAAAGCTGTTTAAACGTTGTCTTCAGGAGAAATGCTTCCCAACACACTGGAAAATCTCATCAGTATGCCCTGTATTTAAGAACTCAGATGATAGATCATCTCCCTCTCAGTACAGACCAATAAGTCTCCTGTGCATCATGAGTCGACGGAGGTTTCCTTTCAAGGACAGTCGCTCTTGACATGTCAAAAGACTTTGATAAGGTATGGCATAAAGGACTACTTCACAAGATCTCCAGCGATGGTATAGCTGGAAATGTCTTCTCAATTGTTAAATCATTTCTCTCTGATAGGTTCATAAGAGTAGTGGTTGATGGGCAGAAATTAGAAGCTCTCAGTATTAATGCTGGAATCCCTCAGGGGTCCATCCTGGGTCCAACTCTATCCTGACCTACATAAATGATCTTCCAAATCACATCCTTACATCATCCGTAGGCATTTATGTGGACGACACTACAATCTATGGTAACACATCAAAGACGGTAAACGACCAAGTTCTCTCTGATTCTTCCTCCTCTGACATTTAGCATGTGGTACAATGGGGAAAGAGGAGACTGGTTACTTTTAATGCATCGAAAATCAAGCTTTTATATCTACAACATCTACGCTCCGATGCAAATCTGGCATCCTTGGAAATGAATGGCTGTTGTCTTGGGTAGGCTCCATGTTTTGACAAGGTTCTGGGCTTGACCTTTACTCCTGACCTGAAATGGAACACGTATATCAAATCTATTGCCAAGGTCACTGGAAAAATGGTGGGATCCTTCTACTGCTCCAGCAGATATCTCACTGCTGATGCAATTCTCTACCTATATAAAAGCCAGGTACGGCCAATGATGGAGTACTTTTGCCACATATGGGCAGAAGCTGCTAGAAGCAGCTTATCCTGCCTTGGCAGAGTTCAAAATAGACTTTGTAGCTTAGTGGGGGATGCCCTTTTCTCTTCCCTGCAACTTCTTTCCCACATAAGAGATGTTGCAAGCCTATCCTTACGAGCCTTTCTCTACTCTATCGTTATTTTCATGGCAAGTGCTCGTCTGAGCTTCAATTTATGGTCCCTCCTCACCAAACTTTCACGAAAAACAATCGTCTTGCCAAAACCACTATCAATAATTTCCCACACTCTTTATCTGTGCCTATATCAAAATGTAGATTCCATGAACAAAACTTCTTTCTTAGAACTGCTCGCCTGTGGAACTCTCTTCCGATTGCCTGCTTTCCAGCTGACTACAATCTGATTGTCTTCGAGTCCAACGTAAACAAGTTCTTGATGAACCGTCCCCCAAAGTAATCCAATTTACAAAATTCTCACTACTTATGTTTACTACGCCATAATTACATTCACTAATGTATACACATTAGCCCTTATCCTCGAGTGGCCTCCGGGCCTTGATAAATGGTGATTCCTGAGTAAAATCAAAAAAGTAGATCTCTAGCGCAGTAGAGAGAGCTCACCTTCTTCGCAGCAGCCTTAGCAATGCTCCCAATGTATCTGTTCGAACTCACGTTCCCTGTGATCGTCAGTAGAAAAGTGAGGCGGACAGACAGACAGACAGATAAACAGACTAAGAGAACTATAATGTAGATAAAGTTGCGGATAATAATAGGAATGCTAAAATTAAAAATGGTTATTGTGTAAAGAAAATAGAATATAGGCACTTAGCTAAAGTTTAACATTGTTAACATAAGTTTTCATTGGGTTGATTGTCACGAATATCTATTACACTTGTGTACTGGTTCAGAACCTGACCCAAGCTCGTGTTGGTATCTTCCGGAAGTTTACGGTATGTAGCTGGAAAAGTTTCCGGAAAAAGCCAACACGAACTCTGCTAGACGATAAATTCAAAACGCTGAATACAAAACTTTAGCACAAGAAGTTATTTTCAGCTAGAGTACCCGATAAAAGTTCAAGAGTAAATGTGGTATTGTGGCGACTAATCTCTAATACTTAGTTCGATGCATCTTACCATAACGAATTCCATACAGAATTTCAGCTAGAACGATACAGTACTTTCCGAGAAAAAAGTAAAATTAAGACGGACAGACAGACTATGCGAATATATATATATATATAGTCTTTGAAGTTTTTAACCTTTAAAACTATACAAAAAATTACTTTTTATCATTCGTTAAAACCCCATCTAGTCAGTAAGTCATTTAATCACCTGCAATCACATATATAATATATATATTAGTGTTGGGGCGATTAATCGGAATCGGGAATCGGAAAAATCGGAAGATTTGGGGGTACCGGAATCGATATCGGAATCGGAAAAATTGATGCCTATTTTCCGATGCCATAACGATTCTGTTAATTGTCTTTTTTATTTGATTTTGTTCAAACCAAAATATTCCATTGCTGGTAATAATGATAAAATAATAAATATTTATTGATTTTAAATTACCAGTAAAGTTAAAATCGATAGATCATCCTCCACAGGTGTATTTTGACGTTTAATAAAATATCTGCATAATTAACATGTGTTTTTACGAAAATCGGGGAAAATAATTACTTAAAGGTAAATAATGAGAGATTTATAAGGAATCGGAATCGGAATCTGTAATTGTATCGGAATCGGGAAAAATATTGGAATCGATTATCACGAATATATATATATATATATATATATATATATATATATGTGTGTGTGTGTGTGTGTGTGTGTGTGTGTGTGTGGTATATGCTTAGTAAATGGAGTAAAAATGTGTCTTCATGATACGGTTCGAATCTTATGAAAATTATCACCCCTACACTGCGGATTGCGTAAGCATTGAACACTAGTTTGTAGGTATAAAGAATAATTATTATTTAATCATAGTTATAAGACTATTTAAGAATGGACACTGTCTGCGGAATTATAACTAAGGCAGCCAACTAAGCGTTTATGCAATGTTTACAACTTCAGCTCGTTTGAACACTCTAGATTGTCTAATGTATTCGTCCGAATTCAACATTTAATAGTTCTTAACTCCCTTTATTCCCGTGGTAACTGTTTGGTGGCCGTGGGGCTTATCAAATGGAGCAAAAAGGCGTCTTCGTGACTCTGTTCAGGTCTCATGACCGGCAGGAATTGTCACCCCTACACTGATGATTGCGTGAACATGAAACACTAGCGTCTGTAGGTATATATAATAACAATAATTATTTAATTGTAAATAAATAAATAAGTGTGTGTGTGTGTGTGTGTGTGTGTGTGTGTGTGTGTGTGTGTGTGTGTGTGTGTGTGAGGGCAATTACACTCACATAGATGCATATCTGTGTACATTCCCCTATAAGCTGGTTCACACGAAAACGTTTTAGCATTTAAAAATAAATCTTGTTTGAAAATGACATGGGTACCGGTTTCGACATCTGGTCAGCAACGTGACAAAAGATCTCGGTGCAAATGTTGTCAAAGGTAATGGCCCTTTTGTTAGAAAACTGGTCTATAAACGCGCCAAGAGATAGAAAAGGGCTCTGATTGGATGAACGAGATCACGTGATCGGAGATGCGGCCATATTTGAAGCAGTCCACGGTTAAGTAGCGAGTTGATGAGGGAAAGTGACCTCGGTGCAAACGATGCTTAAAATAATTAGTCTTTTGTTAAAAAAAAAAAAGAACGAACGTAAGTACGTGTTTTACGCTGTTATGTCTGGTATTGCTACGGTAAAACGTTTGTTGTCAGTTGCAGAGAGATGAAAGTATGTGAAGGGGCGCTTTTGGGTGCGCATGATCATATGGCGTAATTAGGATTTTTGCTAATGGAACAGGAATCCTGAGTTCGATCCTTGGTCGAGTCAAAAACTCAATTATTTTTATACATTCTTGTTAACCTTTTTCCAACGATTGCTCCTTAAACGGAACATCATTTTCAGAAGTAATTTAGAATTCATAATTTTATTCTAAATTCGATTTTTATCACATACTAGCAGGCTGTCCGGCGTTGCCCGATCGTTACATGCGCTTAAATATGATATTTTAATTCATGCAGATTACGTATTAATTATTATAGAGACAATTCTCTGTCGATTATTATACTGACACTAGCCACTCTGATGAGTCGTAGACGACGAAACACGTGTCAGTGGACAATTACATTTTTAAAAAAATAATATATATTCCGCTTCCCATGTGGGGGTTCCAAATTGGTTAAAAGGGAAAATTAATCCCAACTCGGATTTAGGTAAAAATGTACTTTCGTAAATAATTGAATTAATTCAAAACATATCACAAAAACCAAAAAAAAAAAAACAACATCTATATATATATATATATATATATATATATATATATATATATATATATATATATACTGTATTAACAAAAACTAAGACTTAAAAATGGGTTGATACTATACAAGACTATTTGGACAAATTCAAACAATATGTCGTTTGAAAATTTTCACACGAACAGTCTTTCTTTACTTATTAAATAAAAATCATTTTAACGATAATTTTTATTTAATAAGTCTGAAGTAAGGCTGTTCGTGTGAAAATCTTCAACCGACATATTGTTTGAATTTATCCAAATAGTCTTGAAACAATTGAAACTAACAATGAAATACACTTTTTGTTGCTATCAACCCATTTTTTTAAGTTTTGGTTTTTGTTAAAACAGTATATGAATACTCAATTATGAAATACGGTAATTTTGTAGCTTACGTTTTAAGCCATCTCTCTTTTTTTGGCTTAAATTTATTGGTATATGAACAATTACTGAATTATATAAACCCAGTATAATTCGGAATACTACAAATTAGTTGGTTGGTTAGTTGTTTTTGTTTTACGGCATATCAAACCTTTTCAGGTTATTTAATGCCGAATCCAAACATTTTGAAGAAAAAGTTTTTAATAGAATATATTTGTTGTTTTCAAGTCGGTTTCTATTTAATCCATAGTTGGGACCCTAACAGGTACTACCACTCCAGGTCAGAGTGGACCTGGGAGCAATGACAATTAAAGGGTGACTCCACACTCCCCAAAGCTCGCTATATATATATATATATATATATATATATATATATATATATATATATATATATATATATGGCGATTAAGCTACACTGAATATTCCGCGTGTGTGCTCTACTTAGCCTGGATATTTAGTTTCTTGTCCTGTTTTAAATGCAGGTTAGGTTTTTTTTTAATAAATACTGAAAGTAAACAAATTACCGATAAATTAAAAATTAGCGGTAAAGTTGGCAAATTGAAACCTAGAGAGGCATACATTCTGCTTAAAGACCACAAATGGGACTTTAATAATAATCCCAGCACCCGCTTGATAAACGCAACTAAACCAGAAATAGGTAGAATTAGCAAACAATACTTTCTAGAGTAAACAAACAAATCAAACAAGACCTAGAATTAAACCAGTGGGCAAATACTGCCAAAGCAATCACCTGGTTTAAAAATATAGAAAACAAAGATAAATGTACGTTTATACAGTTCGACATCATAGACTTCTATCCCTCGATATCCGAAGAACTTTTTAACATTGCCCTAGAATTTGCCGAGGCATACACTGATATATCCTCGGAAGAAATCAACATCATTAAAAAATGTAGAAAATCAGTTCTAATAAATAACAATAACCAATGGATAAAAACTAAAATGACAAATTCGTTTGATTTGGCGATGGGAGCCAGGGATTCTGCAGAGGCATCAGATCTTGTGGGATTATTCATTCTATATACCCTCACAAGTATATTTGATACTATGGGTATCGGCCTATATAGAGATGACGGACTAGCTATAATAAAAAAAACTCCAACAAAGTCAAGTGAGATAACTTTAAGAAAATCATACACAAGGAAATGAAAAAATTAGGCCTAAAAGCAGACGTATCAGCTAACATAAAAATAACAAACTTCCTGGACAACCACAAAATTCCCGCATAAGCCTGAAGAGTCCTAGAGTGGATGAAACGCGGAATATTCAGTGTAGCTTAATCGCCATATATATTTTATAACTCACTAACTAGCTCTACCTACGTATTGAGCACTTTTGAAGTAAATACTTAAAGTTTACGCATAAATTTATACTTTCGTATATTAATTTTATGCGAGTAAATGAAGTAGTTATATATATATACATACGTATATATACGCACATATATATACATATATATACATATATATACACACACATATATATACATATATATATACATATATATACACATACATATATATACATATATATATACATATATACACACACACATATATACATATATATATACATATATACACACACACATATATACATATATATATACATATATACACACACACATATATACACACACACATATATACACACATACATATATACACACACGCACACATACATATATACACACACATATATACACACACATACATATATACACACATACACATACATATATACACACACATACATATATATATATATACGACTTGGGTGCCATCAGCTAGACTATATCATCATCATCATCGAGTGGTGTTCTACTTTGTACAGACATTTACGGCTATGGCTGTCCATGTATCTTTCTCTCTCGACTGTCAACGTATGTTTCTCGCTGTTGTCCTCTGCTTCTTCTACCCACGATCTTTCCCGTCAAAGTAATATGTTCTATTTCTTTTTTTTCTGCGGACATGACCCATGGACCCCATTTGTCTTTTTCGTATTGTTCTTATTAGATAACTTTCTTTGTTTTCCATTTCTAATACCTTCTGGTTTGTTTTCTTTTCTGTCCAGGAGATCTTCAAAATTCTCCTCAGGAACGAAGTTTCAGTTGCCTGTAGTCTTTTTCTCGTGCTGTTAGTAATTGTCCATCACAACCGTATAATAGACAGACATTTGTATATCCATCCCCATATTTCATCTCGATATTTTTTGTTTTCATGATTCCGCTTAGCTCCAGTTCCCATTTAGAAACTCACCTGATTGTTTTCGGTTCACCTGAAAAACAGTGGGCAGTCTGACACTTAACAAAGTCAAGTATCATGCTTCAGTTGTGCTCTAAAGAAAAACATTCATTTCGAACGCGCCTCTGTCATATCAAGGAATCTACTGTTGATTTTTTTGTGTCTGACCTTTCTGTTTGTGCAGTGATGATGGCTTGAATTTATATTTAAAATGAAAAGGTTAAGTATCATGGTACAAGTGTGCTTTAAGCGAAAACAATCATTTCGAAAGCGCCCCTGTCATACCAAAGAATCAACTGTTGATGTTATATGTCGGGCCTTTCTGCTTGTGTGCTTCTCAAATTCACTTGTGATGTTAGGATGTGCCAAAATCGCCTGTTCCTTCTTTCATCGGGTTATTTCGATTATCGATATTTATCGAAGACATTCCGATACAAAACCTCTCTAAGAACACTGCCAGGCACACAAAGTACCTTGGTGTAAAATTTAATATAAATCGACCCAGCCCTTATCGAGTCCATAGGGAACGAACTCACACACACAGAAAGTTCCTTTTAATAGTACAGATATTTGTTTTGTTCCTTTCCACTGCAAGAACTTAGACACCAGGGTCGGAAAGTGGGATTGAGAAGAAATTGAGTAGAAGCGCAAAAAGTTCCTGGCCAGCCCCGCCGGCATTCCCCTGTAAGGGTGCTTCAGGCGATTAGCAATAAACTAACCTCTTGGCTTGGCAAGGCTTGGAAGGGTGGGCCTCCTAGAACTGCATAGAACTAAACTTTCACCTCAAAATCAACAGAGACAACGAAACCATTGGCGATTTTTAAACAAAGTTTAAAGCAATGAATGCGGTATTTTCGATGAAAAACACTAGCGCAATGCCTAAGTTGAATAGAAATTTTGTAATGTTTTTATTTATTTAACTAAATAAATTGACCAACAACGCACATCCAGTCACCCCATACGCATGCGCGATAGGGTGTTTTTTCACGATTTTTTATTAATGCATTTTAAGTTGAACCATGAATATCAGGGTAGTTTTTTTTTTATCCATGTAAAAACATTGACTGAAATTTGAATTTTAAAATAAAATACGTATGAAATACGTTTAAAGCCAAATTACAACGCGAAATTATTAAAATCAACAAATGTTTATGTTTTAGATATATTTCGGAGTAAAACTCCCTCCTCAGTCTCTTATATATTTTTTTCTCTTTTTTCCCCGCCATGATTTGAAGTTGAAGAAGGTTGAATGACGCTTCCACATGATGTTAACTGCGGTGTTTTTTTTTTTTGTTTTGTTTTGTTTTTTGTTTTTTTAATGCCGGGAAAGTTGCGGATAAAAAAAAGAAAAAAAAAGCTACCCTTTTCGGTTTTACATAAAGAACACTGCAGTTAACATCACGTGGACTCTTTATTCAACTTTCTTCAACCTAACATCATGGCGAGGAAAAAGAGAAAAAGACTTACGAAAGAGTTTTATTCCGAAATATATCTTAAGAATAAACACTTGTTTATTTTAATAATATCGCGTTGTAATTTGGCTTCAAATGTTTTCCATACCTGTTTTATTTTAAAATTAAACCATGATTGTTTATTCTTTCGGAATGAAGGAGGGAGGGGCGAATATAAAAATCAGTTGACCCAAACTTGTGTGGGGGGGGAGTGAAGGCAAATCTAAAATGACCCCATTGTGTGTCGTCAATGTTGTATTCATGGTGAAGGTGTCCGAGATTTTGGCGGTCATCTACGGTTTAAGGCCACGACACTTAGCTTCCTAACGATATTCACGCCCATCGGCGTTATATTATCACATCATCTAGTTTCCCCAGCATGAAACTTATCATTTTGTGTCTGGATATTGCAAAGTGTGTGAGTGTGTGGGGAGAGGGTAAGACGGGATATATCTCGTTAAATATCCATAGTATTAGGTGATTAATGTTTTATCGTAGGCCACTAGCCGTATAAAAACCACAGGACAATATAGGAGGATACACACACACACACACTCTCTCTCTCTCTCTCACACACACACACACAAACTCTCTCTCTCTTTTCTTTCTTCCTTTTTGTCCTTCGTTCTCTTTCTCTCGCTACTTTCAGATCTTGTTAACTAGCACGGAGTGATTTTGCTTAAAAATCTTTTTTCTTTTCTTCTCACTTTTTTTTTAATCATTAAGCAAAAACACTCCTTACTATTTAATAATATCTCTCTGAATATATGTATATATATATATATATATATATATATATATATATATATATACTTAATTTACTCACATAAAATTAATATACGAAAGTATAGATTTATGCGTAAACTTTAAGTATTTACTTCAAAAGTGCTCAATACGTAAGTAGAGCTAGTTAGTAAGTTATAAAATATATATGGCGATAAAGCTACACTGAATATTCTGCGTTTCATCCACTCTAGGACTCTTCAGGCTTATGCACGAATTCTGTGGTTGTTTATCCTTTTTATATGCTCCTCTTCTATTGATAAACAACCACAGAATTCGTGCATAAGCCTGAAGAGTCCTAGAGTGGATGAAACGCGG
Organism: Euprymna scolopes; assembly: GCF_053919585.1. Taxonomy (NCBI): domain Eukaryota; kingdom Metazoa; phylum Mollusca; class Cephalopoda; order Sepiida; family Sepiolidae; genus Euprymna; species Euprymna scolopes. Next base: position 37,600,893 of record NC_136516.1, read on the forward strand.
AATATTCAGTGTAGCTTAATCGCCATATATATTTTACAAATTATATATATATTATATATATATATATATATCACTCTCTCTCTTCCTCTCCCCCTCTCCCTCTCTCTATATATATATATGTGTGTGTATATATATATATATATATATATATATATATATATATATATATATATATATACATATACTTATAAATCGAAATTCTGATTTAAATTATGCAAAATAACGACAAAATTTATTGTTTGACAAAAGGAGTACAAATAATTTTTAGTTTTTTTTTCTTCATCCATGAATTTTCAATGAATGGCTCATCTCATCGGAAGAAATAGTCACATGAATTCCTTGAAGATCACAATCATGCATACGTGGCAATTCATTGTTTTCAAAACAATAGATTTATGCATGCTTTGGATCTGCAATTAATTCTGGAATATACCATTATCCATTGCTCTGGATTTTACAACTGTTCTATATATGTACTAGCGGGGGGGGGGGCACCCGGCTTTGCCCAGTCGTAAAATACGCTTGATTATGATATTTTAATTTGTCCAAATTTCGTATATATTACTAGCGGAGGTGTAGGTGGGGGGCCTTTGCTCGGTCGAAAATACGCTTAAATATTATATTTTAATTTGTCCTTGATTTGAAAGTAAAAAAAAAAATGGGGTGCCATCAGCTAAAATCGAAACCGAAAGGAAAACTGTAGCATTTAAAGCTGGTGACGTTACCACTATGCATATGAACTGATTAAAATTAAGCTATAATGAATGTAAAAAATGTATAACGAATTTTTTTCAATTTTGACCCCTTTTTGATTCCTTAAAAACTTAACATGCTTAAAGGAACGGTCCATAAAAATCCAATCATTTGAGGCCTTTAGCAACGTTCTGCAATTTTAGTTTCGGTAGAGATAGAGTTTGAAAATATAGAGGCAATTAGACAGACAGACATAGTGAGTTTTATATATATATATATATATATATATATATATATATATATATATATATATATATATATATATAATTACGGGATTTCCTTGGATTTTACTTGTGCAAATGGAAATTCAATTAACTTTCTTGAAGTTATATATTCGGATTTTACCGTCACTGGATTATTTATCTTCCACCAGACTATACATTCACGTGTAATCACCTTTTTCTTCACCATATTCCCTCTGCTTCACTTTTTTTGTTATCAAGTAAGATCTTTGACTTATTTGTTGTTTCATCAAATACTTTTGCATGCAAAATCCGATCCTGCATTTTGTTAATTCCTACCCTCTGATGAGAAGGAAAGTATTTCTTCGAAACTCCGCGGATTAAGGACTACCCACTGTTTCCTTTTCGGATTAAATATGTTTTTAACTCTTTTTCAAGGTGTTTTTTGACATGTTCTATTAACTGTTTGCTCGTGTATATATATATATATATATATATATATATATATATATATATATATATATATATATGATTGCTGCATCTTCCCAGATGATCGCCGTCACATTGAGTTCTCCCAATCTCGTCGTCCATGCCATCTCAGATGACTCTGCACTCCCACCGCAGATTTGAACATCTTCAGGCAGATGTGATATACACATTGAGCAATTTCCACTGAGTTGACTTCCTGTGGAGGTTGAAGGGTATTTCTATGAACAACCATATATCTTCTTAAACCAGCAGTAGACTTGCAAACTTTGTTGCATATTAACCAGATCATTTGGTTTAGACCAATAGGTGCAAAGCTTACCTGAACAGGAGTTTTGTGCGACTCAAGGTGGTTGGCGTAGCTAACTGTTTACAAAAGCACTCGTTCACAAGTGTTGCATTTCCATCATTGTGTTTCATGGTTAAGACCATCAATTAAATTTTTGCGAAGCTCTCACTTCAGATTTCTGTAGGCTTGCTCTCTTTTCTCTAGAGCATCACAACTTTCACTTACAAGCTTTCGTCACTTCTGCCTTTGCAGAGTAAGTTCTTCGTATGTGTCGATGTCGATTTGTAAGACTTTCAAATTATTCTTTGTGGAGTCCCTGAACCACTTCATAGGCTTGTGTTGAGGGTGCTTGCTATTTTCCAACTCCCCATAAAAAAATTGTTTTGACAGCCTAACATCTTTCATTCGAATCAAGTGGTCCATCCACCGCATGTGAGATCTGATTACAAGGATCTCGACACTAGAGGAACATGCTCTCACAAGGACTTCGGTATCGGGTACTTGTGCTTTGCCACTTGATTTTAAGATTATATATATATATATATATATATATATATATATAATATTACCAAATTGGTCAAAGGGAAAATTATTCCCAACTCGCATTTAGGTAAAAATGCACTTTCGTAAATAATTGAATTCATTCAAAAACGTATCGCAAAAACAAAAACAAATAACATATAAGCAAATCGCGATATATCGAAACAGTTGGCGAGAATGGACCGGCGGATAAAGAAATTAGGCTCATTGCCGTGGGGTCCCGATTTTGAATCTCGCTAGATTCAGCCACTCTGATCAGTCGTAGACGACGAAACACGTGTAAGTGGATAATTATATTAAAAGAAAAAAAACAATATATACATACCGCTCCCCATGTGGGGGTACCAAATTGGTTAAAGGGAAAATTATTCCCAACTCGCATTTAGGTAAAAATGCACTTTAGTAAATAATTGAATTCATTCAAAAACGTATCGCAAAAAAAAAAAAATAAATAACATATATATATATATATATATATATATATATATATATATATATATATATAGAGAGAGAGAGAGAGAGAGAGAGAGAGACATAACAGAAAATAATAGACACCCATAGAAACAGTTTATTTCAATAAACATATAATTTATAGAACAAAATCAAAAATAAATGGTCACAAATTTAATAACTGATAATTGGTTGACATTCCTTTTGCCGTTTTTAATGCTAGGACCTTTCTAGGCATGGCATTGATCAGTTGACGAATATCATCTTGAGGAATTTTTTACCTTGTCTGACACAATAATGCTAAAAGTTCAGGCTTAGAAGACGGCTTTCTTTTCTTTTTGCGAAGGTTCCGGTCTAATATGCCCCAAAGGTTTTCTATTGGGTTCATATCCAGGGACCTACTTTTTTTCTTTTTTTTTTTTTACATAGGCGTCACCACTTATCAAGGCCGATCGGCCACTCAAGGATAAGGGTTAAAGAGTGTAGAGTAGTCAAAAGGACAATATAGTAATCAATAGTAATGGAAGTTCGGTAAATTTGTTAACTTAAGTGGAACGGCTCATCAGAAACTTGTTCACGTTGGACTTGAAGACAACCATATTATAGACAGCTGGAAAGCAGGAAAACGGAAGACAATTCCACAGGCGTGCAGTTCTAAGAAAGAAGCTTTGATCATGGAATCTATGTTTAGGTTTAGGCACAGATAAAGAGTGGGGAAAATTATTGATAATGTTTTCAGCTAGTCTAGTGTTTCTTGTGAAAGTTTGGCGAGGGGGGGGGGGCATAGATTGAAGCTCAATCGAACACTTTCCATGAAAATAACGATAAAGCGATACTTGGCCATGGAAGTTTATTAACTCCATTTTGCCTTAACCAAAGTTGTGTCGCCCTAGCAGTATGGCAAGGAACTCCATCTTCCATAAATAAGGAGTTCACTTGGTTCATTCATTTTAAACTTGAGAATATTTTATCATGTATATATATATACGTGTGTATGTGTGTGATTTTAAAAAAAAATTTTAAATGACTCCTGTGCCAACAAACGAGAATCGAAACCAGAACGTTTACCTTACGATTTACGTTTTTCCTTTGACGTTTATGACTGAGCTATGAGAACTTGTTTTCTGCAAGGCTTAAAATTAAAACATTAACCAATAGCTATTACGTTACACATGCATATTCGTTATGCTATCGTTCGGCCTTCAACCGGCAAATTCCTTCTTTTTTTTTGTTAATTTTCACACTTTTGCACGGACTCGCTCCGGCTAAAATCGAAATAGAAAGTTTCGCATAGATTCGAATACCCTATATATCAAGTTTCATATCTGTAGACCAAAAACTGACAGAAGAGTTTGGTAGGCAAATTTTTTTAAACAAATATATACACGCATACATAAATATATATAGAAAGAGGTTTGTGTGTACTATAATCTTTTTATGCAAATATTACGCAAGTCTAAATTATGTAGAATATCTGCATGAATATAATTACACGTAATAGTTAACTAAAGATGATCATTCCATAAGAAAACCGAAAACATAATAGGGGATTAATTAAAATGTTCAAAAGAATATGCGAATTAGCTAGATCTTTTGCAGTTAAACGCAATTCCATGACTCATATATAACAAAGTCGTGTCTTCTTTGTAAATAAATAAAAAAAGTTTTTTTTTATATGAATATCAATACACAAAAAAAGAACATTATAGGAGTAGAGATACGTGTGTCAGAAATTTCGTGTAAAATAGTGAATTATTCGACCCCCTGTCTTTCCAAGCTTATAACTCCTCGAAATATGTAATTCAAGCCCTAATTTTTTTTTAATTAAAGGAGCAAGGACCAAGGTTTCATTAAAAAAAGAAAAAACAAACAACGTGGCTTTAAAAAAAAAAGGTTTTAAACTTTGAACTTTATAGGTAAATTTCTAAAAAACACTACTTTTTTTTAGTTTTAAATTTGAATATATTATTTATTGACCTTTTCTCTTAAATTTGTGATATATAAAACTTTGGTGAGTAAATTAATTATTTACTTTTTAATAGACACTTGAAAATGGGGGGCGTGAATTAAAAAAAAAACGTTTGTCTAAAATATTATATTCGGTTTATTGGAAAGAGCATAAAATTTCACATTGGCCCTGAAAATATCGTAAAAATAGAATCAATAGAAAAATTTTGATAGATTTTTAAAGTTTAAAAATTGAAAAATATTGAGTTCGTAAAATTCATTACTGTTTTTTTTTTAAATAAAAATATTTCTATTACTTTTAAAACAACTTTATTAGTTTATTTTGAAAGTATAATCCATAAAGAAAATAAACAACCCATTTTAAAAGAGAAATTACGAGTTTTTTTTATATTTTATTCGCAGTTTCGTGTTAGGGGTGTCAAAAATTCTTACAAAAATTCTGATACACCTAGAATATAGATTATTGTTTACTTATTAGTATATATATTATCTATCTATCATTTATAATTAAATTCTAAACTGGGTCTGGAAACGTTGTGAAAATTAACACTCAAGATGAGAACAGTAGTCCGAAGAATCCAAATAAACCGATCCTCATCTCAAAAATTTAGAAACGTAAGAATGTTGAAATTGCTCAAGATTTTCCGAACCGTTTCACATATGAAAATAGAGAAGACCCAAGTCGAAGTCGAACACACCTTTTGTTGTTCGTCTGCCTTTTTTTTTTATTTGAATTCGAGGCAGGTACACAGTTTCAGCCGATTAACAAACAAACGCTTTCTTGTGTGTTGCTCGTTCGCTCGCGTTCCACCGTCTCCGCCCAGCTTTGTCACATTCGCGCATCTCTTCGCGATAGACGGTCTTGAATTTCGCTAAATTACCACGAGACGATTTACGAGCCCCAAAACGCTTTTATACTCGTGCGATTAATTCGAAAGAAAGAGAAGCAATGCGAACCTTGTTTTTGAAACAGGCAAACATCCGACAAAAATCGACCCCGGAATTCGATCCCCCAAGACTTGATTGTTCAGCTATTTCTTTCTTGAAAGTGTCAACTAGATCCAACACACACATACACACACACATGTATATATAACTACTTAATTTACTTACATAAAATTAATATACGAAAGTATAGATTTATGCGTAAACTAAGTATTTACTTCAAAGTGCTCAATACGTAGGTAGAGCTAGTTAGTAATTTATAAAATATATATGTCGATTAAGCTACACTGAATATTCCGCTTATGCCTGAAGAGTCCTAGAGTGGATGAAACGCGGTATATTCAGTGTAGCTTAATCGCCATATATATTTTATAAATTACTATATATATTTTATAAATTACTATATATATATATATATATATATATATATATATATATATATATATATATATATATTATAAATTAATATATATATATATATATATATAATAAATTACTATATATATATATATATTATAAATTACGATATATATATATATTTTATAAATTACTATATATATATATATATATATTATAAATTACTATATATATATATATATATTATAAATTACTATATATATATATATATTATAAATTACTATATATATATATATATATATATTATAAATTACTATATATATATATATTATAAATTACTATATATATATATATTATAAATTACTATATATATATATATTATAAATTACTATATATATATATATATATATTATAAATTACTATATATATATATATTATAAATTACTATATATATATATATATATTATAAATTACTATATATATATATATTATAAATTACTATATATATATATATATTATAAATTACTATATATATATATATATTATAAATTACTATATATATATATATATTATAAATTACTATATATATATATTATAAATTACAATATATATATTATAAATTACTATATATATATATATTATAAATTACTATATATATATATATATATATTATAAATTACTATATATATATATATTATAAATTACTATATATATATATATATATTATAAATTACTATATATATATATATATATATATATATTATAAATTACTATATATATATATATATATATATATATTATAAATTACTATATATATATATATATATATTATAAATTACTATATATATATATATATATATATATTATAAATTACTATATATATATATATATATATATATTATAAATTACTATATATATATATATATATATATATATATATATATATATATATAGGCGAGAGTTGTCTGTTGTGTGTGTGTGTGTGCGTGAATGTGTATGGGTCAAGATCTATTGTGTATGGGTCAAGATCTATATATATATATATATATATATATATATATATATATATATATATATATATAGATCTTGACCCATACACATTAGATGTTGACCCATACACATTAGATGTTGACCCATACACATTAGATCTTGACCCATACACATTAGATCTTGACCCATACACATTAGATCTTGACCCATACACATTAGATCTTGACCCATACACATTAGATCTTGACCCATACACATTAGATCTTGACCCATACACATTCACGCACACACACGCACAACAGACAACCCTCGACTTAACACACGGGCACACACTGACACACACATACGTCCACATCAAAAAGAAAGAAAATCATAAAATTCCATAAAAATCTTCACCAAATAGACCAAACGCCCCCTCGCCTACTAAATGGACTTAACTCTGATTGAATTCTAGAGCAACACACCGACTATTGGTGACAAAAAGTCTGAGATTGGCATTTCTCTGAAAAACGGAATCAGTGTTGTCAGAGTTAAAATGGTTTCCAAAAAGACATTTCAAACTTTCACTTTCAAAAAAAACTTTATATAAAAATATCTGAAGAGAGCTGAAAAAGGCTTGAAACGCGTTATAAAAATGTTTTCAAATAAAAAATGATAAAAATTTGAAAAAACCCGCAATTGTTGATGGCTACATTCTTATATATATATATATATATATATATATATATATAGAGAGAGAGAGAGAGAGAGAGAGAGAGAGAGATAGAGAGAGAGAGAGAGAGGGAGAAGAGGTTGTAAGTAGGAAAAAAGACATTACCTACTAGTTTTCGAAACCGGTTTTGAACCTTGTCAAGGCAGGAAATGGTGTTCTTGGCAGCTCATCCCCATTTTAGGATTTTAGTATGTGTTTGGTAGTTACACAGTAAGTGATTGCGTCGCTCAGGAGAAAAAGTCAGTTCCAGGAGTCTGTCGAAGCAGGGTTCGCAATAAATGGTGGGACAAAAGTGGTACATATTTCGAATGTCCAGCAAATAAAGCCAATCTTTGAAATGATTGACTCCAAAATATTTAGAGGTTCCAGAATATACAGATGCTTCTTCTTTTAAGCTGCTTGTCATAAGGGGAATTACTTGTATATGTCGCCATGCAATCATCGACAATGACAAATAATTACGACAATCATCAGCATCGTCAACATAAAACCAGCAAATAGCTAAAGAATTTTACTACTTTGATATACGCTAGTGTTGGGATGATTTCTAATATTTTTCTAATTCCGATACAATTACCAATCTCGATTACTATTCTTTACTAACCTTTAAATATTTAAAAAGCTGTTGTGTTTTTTTTTAATCGGATTACCATAAAACCCCATGCAAACTTAAAATATACCGTTAAGGTGGGTTTCTATAGACTCTAGTGTTGCTGGTAGCTTATTTCAATTAATATTAATCATTTTATTTTTATTGCCGAAAAAAATTTATATTTGGAATAAAAATAAACAAAAAAAAAAAGATTATAAAAGAATTGTTTTTGGCATCGGAAAATAGGCACAAATGTTTCCGATTCCGATACTCCAAAGTTCATCGATTTTTCTGATTCCCGTTTCCGATTAATCATCCCAATATTAACGTGCACATACAATTCTCTTGGCTCGCATGTATACACACTGGCAATTGTATTAACTTGCACACGGTGTCTCGAACTATTGTAATGCCTCTCGCCCATCCGAATTATATATATTTACAGAAAAGAAGATTTATATATATTAGGTTATTGCAAAAATAATGGCGGGGGGAGTACCTGGAGTTGCCCGGGTGTGTGGAGGTGTGTGTGGTTTTGGGTAAATCAAAACAAATGTGTTGGGGGGGGGGGTAAAATAAAAAAGTTTTGGTAGGTAAGTATGAAGGATCGAACCCGAACCGTTGAGACGAAGTTGTAAATTAAAGCGTGAAAAAAAAACAAAAAAAAAACGTGCGGCGTTAACCACTGGGCTACCAAGAAATAGTAATAAAAACATGTTTGAATTTATTTCAGAATTACGAATTCGCGGGTGTCGGTACTAAATGAGGTCAACTTTGATTGCGGGGAAGTATTTAAAGTGAATTTTAAACATCCCGTTATTCGGCATTTTTACTTCGGGATAGTCGACAGTGACGTTTACATCCGGTTCGAATCCAGTTTCGCTGTTTTTATACTGAAAAGTGAAAGCAACGCGTGGCGATCTGAATATGTCGAATATTTAGGTTTTGAAAGTCGGTCAAATTAAATAGACAAGCGACCCCCGTTGTTAACTCGTACATATTATGATCTAGACGCAATATAAAAAGTTTTAAGAACGAGGGAGCCGACCGGTCGCTTCTCGGAAAAACACGAAAACGTACACACACACAAACATTTTCGCTTTTATATATATAGACGACATTGTTTTTGCATTAACGTAATATATACTAGCAGGACTAGCCGGCATTGCCCGGGGCTATGAAATACGAAACTGAAGATGTTAACTAGTGTTAATTTTCTCCCCCGTCCACCCCCGCACACAAAACAATTATTTCATGTGAGGAGTGAAAGAATAAAATGTATTAAACCTTTCAGGCGCTAATTAAAGGTAGATGTTGGTGTTATTAATATTATAAGTTTTACTACGAGGTAGTAAGTTACGAAAACATATATGACAATTAAGCTACACAAAATATTCAGCGTTTCATTGTGATGAGACTTCGTCAAGCATAAATCTGACGAATTCTCATGAGAATGAAATGCGAAATATTCCATGTAGCTTAATTGCCATATATATCTTCAGAAATGCACACACACACATATATATATATATATATATATATATATATATATATATGTATATATATATATGTGTGCGTGTATTTCTGAAGATATATATGGCAATTAAGCTACATGGAATATTTCGCATTTCATTCTCATGAGAATTCGTCAGATTTATATATATATATATATATATATATATATATATATATATATATATATACAGTAAACATAAGTTGAGTCGAACTCTTTAAAAGAAAAGCCAATATGATATGGACAATGGGGAACAATTTTAGTGGTATTTTGTGAACAAATAATCGTCCAACTTTTGTTGTTCATAATCAAATATCTGTCTTGGTGTTTCTGACCCTAACTCTGACTTCATTTGAAAGGGATACAAAAGACAAAGTAAAAAAAGGGAGACTTGCATTTCATCGGTGTCAAAGATACGTGAGAATGTGAAAGGAACTGAGCCGAATGAAAAAAAAACTTATCCTTAAACAATTTTGAGGTCAAAAAGACAGACTGCACCTACAAGGTGAGCACAAAAAACTACTTTCCGTTATATTTCAAAATTTATAAAAGTCGGTTCATAACAGCTTTTTATATATATATATATATATATATATATATATATATATATACTAGCATGGGGCCTGGCGTTGCTCGGGTGTTTGGAGGTGTGTGTCGAGCAAAAAAAAAAAAATGGTAGTAGGAAGGCAGGCTCGAACCCGTACCGCGAAAAACGTAACGTCTTTGCTGTTACGACCACCGCCAAATCGGAAGTAACGTAGGTTTAAATTAAGGCTAGACAATCGATAAGAGGGGGATGACTTTCGAAAATATCGGTGAAAAAAGCGACCCCTGCCTGTAGAAAAGTACCGAGTTAAGAGTGAAGAAATTAATTTATTAGACAATTTTTCGGTATTTTCTACAGGGAGGGGTCGCTTTTTCGTCCATATTTTCGAAAGTCACCCCCTCTTTTCGATTGGGTAGCCTTAATATAGACTTACGTCACTTCTCCTTTTTTTTTTTTTTTTTTGTTCAATGCACGCCTCCAAACACACTGGTATATACCTATAAAAGTGAAAGCGAAAGTGTCCATCTGTCTGTTTATGTGTGTCTGCCAGTGTACATTTCCCTACACAATAACTCTGTCAATTTTCAGTCTACAGACTCGAAATTTGATATATAGGAGAGCGAGATTTAGAAAAATCTTTGTAATTCGTTTTCGGCCAGAAATTTGGCTGTTAAGGGGTTAAAGTTCAACGATTTAACCTTTGAGAACTTTACCAAACTTAAGCCTGCCTTCCTACTACCAAGTTGAGGGTGAAGAAATTAATGTTTTTAGCCAAATTTTCGGTATTTGTCGTCTGAAGGGTCGAGCTTCAAAACGATACTGATCTTGTGAAAATCCGTCGCCTCTGTCGAACGTTTTAGGCAGACATGCAAACATACATAGATACATTGATATATTGCTAGCTCAAAATTTCGACCCAAACCGATTAAAAATACCCTTTAAGTAAAATTTCAAATGTTTAGACCAGAAATTGCCTGAGTAATTTGGTAGAGACCGCAGAGGTCAATTTTTTTAAAATTTGACCCCTATTATGACCCCTTAACATTTATATATTATATAATTACACATATATATATATATATATATATATATATATATAATATAATAATAATAATTAATTTATATATATATATATATATATATATAATATAATAATAATAATTATTATATATATATATATAATATAATAATAATAATAATTATTATTATATATATAATATAATATAATAATAATAATTATTATATATGTGTGTGTGTGTGTGTGTGTGTGTGTGTGTGTGTGTGTGTGTGTGTGTGTGTGTGTGGATATGTCTTTCCAATTATATTTCACCTTTTATTTATACCAATCCTTTAATTTATGAAGCTCAATATAATCAAAGAGGAAATGAGGAACAAATGATAAAAGTTTTTATTCCAAATTTCAAGATGTTAATCATCTTACAATTTATTCCTTTAATTACGTTGACATTGTGCAAGAATTGCGCATGCCGACGTACTTAGAAGCATAAATTGTAAGATGGTCAACATCTTGAAATTTGGAATTCAGAATTTTGTCATTTATTTGTTATATATATATATATATATATATATATATATATATATATATATATATATATATATATATATAAAGCTGAACGTATGTGTGTCTTGTCACGAATAGGCTCCTATATGGTTGACTATTATAGAAAATTGATCACATATTATGATAGAACATGAATTGAGACACAGGAATGGGCATGTTTGATCTGGCAGAATGATGATTAATTAAAATAGTGGGGTCTGCGTACGCGCCTGGTCC
>NC_136516.1:37618014-37785514 GCF_053919585.1 Euprymna scolopes
GCATTGCAGCCGGAGGAGATTACTTAGAAGAGGGACTAGATTTTCATGTGCTTACTATCAATGAAATTTTCACACGGAAAACGTCTGGGAATTTATTGAAGACAAATCGTATATGATTCTTTTTATAGATAGGGTATTGAGATAAATTCTGTAACGGTAGAATCATCGAACAATTTATTCAGAAACTTTCGCAACAGATTTGTTACGTAGCAGTGTGGGCTTTATAAAATTGCATAATTTATAGGGTTTATATATTTACATTATTCATTAAAATGTTTAACCTTAATACATACATTTCAATTGCTTCTTGGAATCACATCTTGGGAACACAGGCATTCAATCACTCGTAACAGGTGCAACCCCAATACATAAATTTCAAGTTGTGCGCCTTGGAGTTACATTTCTCGGTCACCGATATTACCTTAAGTGTAACCTTAATACATCATTTAAAAAGAAGAGTACGAAGGTTGATATCAGGTTTACTTTCGTCTCCCGCGTAACTCCCACTTGCCTTATTTTTGTCCTTTAATCCTCGCATTCCACGAGCAATGTTTCTGACAAAGAGGGAAAAATTGCTGTTTTCTGGATCAGAATCTAATCCATCTAACACTTATTGTTTGTAAGCTTTTGACCTTAAAGAAGTATTTTAGCTTCTTACATCGAGTGGCTTCGTGCCTTGTCTGGAGTGAGTTCCATCAAGCAGACTACACGTCTAGAAATTGCAATATTTCAAGAGTAGCAATATTGGTAAAAACAATAATTTGAGAAGAGTTAAAAGTGTAATTTAGTTTTACTTGCGGCTGCCTCCTAACTTTCGTTTTCCGTATTTCGTCCTTTAGTGTTCAAATTCTATCAGCGATGTTTCTGACAAAGGAGGAAAAATTGCTGTTCCCTGGATCGAAACACTTATCGTTGCTTAGCTTTTTATCTTGAAGTAGTGTTGACTCAATATGTGATGAAAGTAGAATATGGACCTTTCAGCAACCTCTTAACTCGCATCCCTTGTTTTATCCATTACTCCTCGCATTCTACGCGCGATATTTCTGACAAAGGAGGAAGAATTGTTGTTTTCTGGTACGAAGCACTCATTGATGCCTTTTGACCTTGAACTGGTATTGACCCTGGGTTTAATTTCAACAGCGTTGTAGCTCGCGTCCTTATTTAATCGTTTATTCCTCACATTCCATGTGCAATGCTTCTGACAAAGGAGGAAAAATTGCTGTTTTCCAAGTTGGAATCTATCAGTCTAGCACTTATTTTTGGATATTTTTTTACCATTATTTTTTTAATTCTTTACATCAAGTGGCTTACTGTTTTGTCTGGAGCAATTGCCATTAAAAAAATAGATTGACCATAGTCGAAAAAGACCAGTCAACTTCCTTTCGTTGGCTATTACACTGATACATGAGAAAGGGTGCTGATTTTTTTTTATTGTCTGTTCCACTTAATCTTGATCCTCATAATGCTAGAAATTTAGCTAAGATGGCTTAAGCGCTACGTTTTAAAGGCTTTGGTAAAATTCGACCAAGAATTGAACCTTGGTCTCCCGTTCATTATCAAACATTAACCATCATACCAATTTTTTTTTCGTCTGTTTTCCGATATATCAACCCTTTTGAGACTATTTAATGTTTTACAACTCTTTATGTACGACATAATCACGTTGAAACACACCGATATATCAACCCTTTTGAGACTATTTAATGTTTTATAACCCTTTATGTACGACACAATCACGTTTAAACACACCGATATATCAACCCTTTTGAGACTATTTAATGTTTTATAACCCTTTATGTACGACATAATCACGTTGAAACACACCGATATATCAACCCTTTTGAGACTATTTAATGTTTTACAACCCTTTATGTACGACACAATCACGTTGAAACACATCGATATATCAACCCTTTTGAGACTATTTAATGTTTTATAACCCTTTATGTACGACATAATCACGTTGAAACACACCGATATATCAACCCTTTTGAGACTATTTAATGTTTTATAACCCTTTATGTACGACATAATCACGTTGAAACACACCGATATATCAACCCTTTTGAGACTATTTAATGTTTTACAACCCTTTATGTACGACACAATCACGTTTAAACACATCGATATATCAACCCTTTTGAGACTATTTAATGTTTTATAACCCTTTATGTACGACATAATCACGTTGAAACACACCGATATATCAACCCTTTTGAGACTATTTAATGTTTTACAACCCTTTATGTACGACATAATCACGTTGAAACACACCGATATATCAACCCTTTTGAGACTATTTAATGTTTTACAACTCTTTATGTACGACATAATCACGTTGAAACACACCGATATATCAACCTTTTTGAGACTATTTAATGTTTTATAACCCTTTATGTACGACACAATCACGTTTAAAAAGACCGATATATCAACCCTTTTGAGACTATTTAATGTTTTACAACCCTTTATGTACGACACTATCACGTTGAAACACACCGATATATCAACCCTTTTGAGACTATTTAATGTTTTATAACCCTTTATGTACGACACAATCACGTTGAAAGACACCGATATATCAACCCTTTTGTAGACTATTTAATGTTTTATAACCCTTTATGTACGACACAATCACGTTGAAAGACACCGATATATCAACCCTTTTGAGACTATTTAATGTTTTATAACCCTTTATGTACGACATAATCACGTTGAAACACACCGATATATCAACCCTTTTGAGACTATTTAATGTTTTATAACCCTTTATGTACGACACTATCACGTTGAAACACACCGATATATCAACCCTTTTGAGACTATTTAATGTTTTACAACCCTTTATGTACGACACAATCACGTTGAAAGACACCGATATATCAACCCTTTTGAGACTATTTAATGTTTTACAACCCTTTATGTACGACATAATCACGTTGAAACACACCGATATATCAACCCTTTTGAGACTATTTAATGTTTTACAACCCTTTATGTACGACATAATCACGTTGAAACACACCGATATATCAACCCTTTTGAGACTATTTAATGTTTTACAACTCTTTATGTACGACATAATCACGTTGAAACACACCGATATATCAACCTTTTTGAGACTATTTAATGTTTTATAACCCTTTATGTACGACACAATCACGTTGAAACACACCGATATATCAACCCTTTTGAGACTATTTAATGTTTTATAACCCTTTATGTACGAACCAATCACGTTGAAACACACCGATATATCAACCCTTTTGAGACTATTTAATGTTTTACAACCCTTTATGTACGACATAATCACGTTGAAACACACCGATATATCAACCCTTTTGAGACTATTTAATGTTTTACAACTCTTTATGTACGACATAATCACGTTGAAACACACCGATATATCAACCCTTTTGAGACTATTTAATGTTTTATAACCCTTTATGTACGACACTATCACGTTGAAACACACCGATATATCAACCCTTTTGAGACTATTTAATGTTTTATAACCCTTTATGTACGACATAATCACGTTGAAACACACCGATATATCAACCCTTTTGAGACTATTTAATGTGTTATAACCCTTTATGTACGACATAATCACGTTGAAACACACCGATATATCAACCCTTTTGAGACTATTTAATGTTTTACAACCCTTTATGTACGACATAATCACGTTGAAACACACCGATATATCAACCCTTTTGAGACTATTTAATGTTTTACAACCCTTTATGTACGACACAATCACGTTGAAAGACACCGATATATCAACCCTTTTGAGACTATTTAATGTCTTACAACCCTTTATGTACGACATAATCACGTTGAAACACACCGATATATCAACCCTTTGGAGACTATTTAATGTTTTATAACCCTTTATGTACGACATAATCACGTTGAAAGACACCGATATATCAACCCTTTTGAGACTATTTAATGTTTTACAACCCTTTATGTACGACATAATCACGTTGAAACACACCGATATATCAACCCTTTGGAGACTATTTAATGTTTTACAACCCTTTATGTACGACATAATCACGTTGAAACACACCGATATATCAACCCTTTTGAGACTATTTAATGTTTTACAACCCTTTATGTACGACATAATCACGTTGAAACACACCGATATATCAACCCTTTTGAGACTATTTAATGTTTTACAACTCTTTATGTACGACATAATCACGTTGAAACACACCGATATATCAACCCTTTTGAGACTATTTAATGTTTTATAACCCTTTATGTACGACATAATCACGTTGAAACACACCGATATATCAACCCTTTTGAGACTATTTAATGTTTTATAACCCTTTATTTACGACATAATCACGTTGAAACACACCGATATATCAACCCTTTTGAGACTATTTAATGTTTTACAACTCTTTATGTACGACATAATCACGTTGAAACACACCGATATATCAACCCTTTTGAGACTATTTAATGTTTTATAACCCTTTATGTACGACATAATCACGTTGAAACACACCGATATATCAACCCTTTTGAGACTATTTAATGTTTTATAACCCTTTATTTACGACATAATCACGTTGAAACACACCGATATATCAACCCTTTTGAGACTATTTAATGTTTTACAACTCTTTATGTACGACATAATCACGTTGAAACACACCGATATATCAACCCTTTTGAGACTATTTAATGTTTTATAACCCTTTATGTACGACATAATCACGTTGAAACACACCGATATATCAACCCTTTTGAGACTATTTAATGTTTTATAACCCTTTATGTACGACATAATCACGTTGAAACACACCGATATATCAACCCTTTTGAGACTATTTAATGTTTTATAAACCTTTATGTACGACACAATCACGTTGAAACACACCGATATATCAACCCTTTTGAGACTATTTAATGTTTTATAAACCTTTATGTACGACACAATCACGTTGAAACACACCGATATATCAACCCTTTTGAGACTATTTAATGTTTTACAACCCTTTATGTACGACATAATCACGTTGAAACACACCGATATATCAACCCTTTTGAGACTATTTAATGTTTTACAACTCTTTATGTACGACATAATCACGTTGAAACACACCGATATATCAACCCTTTTGAGACTATTTAATGTTTTACAACTCTTTATGTACGACATAATCACGTTGAAACACACCGATATATCAACCCTTTTGAGACTATTTAATGTGTTATAACCCTTTATGTACGACATAATCACGTTGAAACACACCGATATATCAACCCTTTTGAGACTATTTAATGTTTTACAACTCTTTATGTACGACATAATCACGTTGAAACACACCGATATATCAACCCTTTTGAGACTATTTAATGTGTTATAACCCTTTATGTACGACATAATCACGTTGAAACACACCGATATATCAACCCTTTTGAGACTATTTAATATTTTACAACCCTTTATGTGCGACATAATCACGTTTAAACACACCGATATATCAACCCTTTTGAGACTATTTAATGTTTTATAACCCTTTATGTACGACACAGTCACGTTGAAACACACCGATATATCAACCCTTTTGAGACTATTTTATGTGTTACAACCCTTTATGTACGACATAATCACGTTGAAACACACCGTTCTTGTTAGATCACCGAAGTTAAGTATCGATAAGCTTCGTCAGTACCAGATGGGTAACCATTTGGGAATACCAGGCGCTGTATGTAGGAGCACATCAATACCTTTCTGCAAGAACTACTAAAACATAACATCGTCATCTCCTCTGATCGGGATATACATGCGGCTGGGGACCATCTGTGAATTTAATATTCCAATGATGCTGTCTTCTTCGAAGGAAGCCGGTTTAACCTGTCTAGGGTGAGTGTTGCTGGCACATTTCTTATGCTTCACTAACCTAACAAAAGATACCAGAAAAAAAAGAAAGAAATATATCGGAGTGGACATAGGAGATTAGGGATTTAATACTTCACAGATTAATTAAATACGATTAGTTAAACACAAGTTGCTCTCTTAGTAAAGGTTATGTAGAAATTGTTCACACTTTTGTGAAACTATCAGCGCCCGTCTAAGTTTTAGAAAGAAAAATAAAAAAGATGAAATAATTTTATCAGAAGAACAATGGAGCATAAGTTGTTCACCAAGATACACAAAGGAAACTAAAATAAGATTGTTAATCAAGGTGTGGTTAACAAAAGATCGGACATTAAGGTAGACATATTTAGGATTAGTTTAAAGGCAGTTTAAAGTGTGGCAATGAGTTTTGCGACAATTTACAGCAGTTATAGACAGTTTACGACAATTTACAGCAGTTATGGACAGTTTACGACAGTCCTGGGTTTGCGATAATTGAGGACAATGGCGCAATGTGTAACTTGGACCATATCGAGATAAGCTGATGTCAACTGACGGACAAGGCCTCAACTATGTAACTGTGGACATAGTGAGTAGAGGGTCTATGATGACACACAAACACCCAGAGTGTAACTGATATTTGCAGAATGTGTCGAAGTTTTTATTGTGTTTTATTCTATTTTATTTTAATACTTGTAAACTCGTGCGCGCGCCCCCACCGATGTGAGACACGATGACACGACCAGAAGAGACGAAGGAGAAGACCATAGTATATAACATTGAGGTCAGTTAGTGAAGGGTACAAAGTTGTTGCACTCCTTCTGAAGGCCAAGCTTGTATCTCTTTGAACTTGTGGGCCGGTGCAGAGTCCTGCTGTCTCACCCAAGGTCTGCCAGCAGCCACCTGATTGCACCAGGTGGTCACCACACTCTTCAGAACATCCAGGTGCACTTTAATGTTGATTTTCAAGCTGATCTCGAAGATGTGAGATGGCATGATATGGCTCTCACTTGAAACCACACTAATGACCATAACTGTGATCTGAAACTGTTTTCATCACCCTAGGCACGTCCCTGTTATTCGTAGCAATCTAGTGATGCATTTTGAGGGTGCTGGCAATGATCCGGTTGTTATAACTTGGATTGGTAGAGAGCATGAGTTATGCAGCGGCGCATCTCCGATCTCGCTCGTTGAACATTGTGTCACTTTGAGACATGATAGAAGGCTCCTATCTCTCTTGGGATGTGTACACAACTAGCCAACTGGTAGACGGTGTGCAAAAAAAAAAAAAAAAAAAAAAAAAGCCGGTTTTTATCAAACAGAAATGGAATTATGTCGCCTTGTCAAAGGTGACAATTTTATCGTTCCACCCTGTACCGTCATTAGTGAATGGTAGAGAGAATATTTTTGTTCTTTGTACAATTTACCATAATCTTTAGAATTCAAAATGTTTGATGCGTTCATGACATGGAAAGAGCATATAATAGTTTCCAATTTTGTATTAATTCAGATCCGTACCGATCTGATATAATTTTCCAGACTCATAAGATACGAATTGATAATTTATATTGTTTGGATTGTTGGGACTACTGTTCTAAAATCAATATTACCATTTCCCATAAAAGTTTAACTTTAGATGAAATTGCCCGCCTAAGGGTTGCGAACATTCCCCGCCAACGACCTTAACGTATCCTATTAAAGCATCATTTACTGTATGTAATATTGAAATCGTGTGATTTTTGAAATGGCATCATCGGAATTGTCATGGCCCATAAAATGTTTACCTACAATATAAATGTAGGTTTATCGACTTATTTTTTGTGTTTGTGCTTCTCTCCGTTCATATTTGACCCAGATTGCATATCTGTGGTCTACATAGCCAGAGGGGAAGGCGAGACGGGTTTCCACCTTTGTGACTATAAGCACGTACGCTTTTCTCTTTTTGCCGTCTCTTTTTACACAAAGGCGCTGACCCCTAGACTTATCGATGCATATCTGTTACACGGTTGAAACAAATAAAAATAACGCCTTTATCGTCGTGAAAATGCCGAACGAACACAATAATATTCGTATTGTTTGAATTCTTCGAACTTCTGCTTCTACCGCGAATGTTATTTTCGCAATGTTTAAGTGGTTTCAATGCGGGGCGACACTCAAAATACAATTGCGAATTACTTAAAACTTCTGCTCAGTCCTAGAGGATGGAATGAGAATATTCTACACGTCGTGGATTAAATAAAAAGAAATTCCGTGCAAATTTCCGAGTTAAACACAAAGATTCCTGCGTTTAACAAGATGCACATTAAGCGAAACATTGTGACAATAACACAGAAGGTGAGAACAGTAGTTCGAAAAATCCAAATAATATGAATTCCTCATTTTAAAATTCAGAAACATGAAAAAAATATTATTTAAATCTTTTAATAGCAATAAAAAAATAAAAAATAAAAACTGACCTTGTGATCCTACTTAAGTCACAACCATATGTCTGAGAATCCCTCCACGTGTAATATAGTACAAATGAGCGTGTGGTAAAATATCAGCAGCAGCGAAGGATGGCTGGCTTGCGAAGATATTAGCAGCAGTATACACAAATTAGGAAGTGTGTGCAGGAAGAAAAAGGGAAAAAGGAGAAAAAAATGCACCATGTGGTCGGAGAAGC
This sequence comes from Euprymna scolopes, assembly GCF_053919585.1. Taxonomy (NCBI): domain Eukaryota; kingdom Metazoa; phylum Mollusca; class Cephalopoda; order Sepiida; family Sepiolidae; genus Euprymna; species Euprymna scolopes. The sequence goes on from NC_136516.1 coordinate 37,626,561, forward strand.
TTTGGAACCTTGTGGAAGCAACGAAAAAAGAATACTTTTTTTCAGTTATATTTTAGTGTTATGTCAGGAAATAGGTCGAATTTGAGAAAGAAATATGGTAAATCATATTGTAGATAAGGGTCAGCTGATCGGATCTGCGTGTGAGTCACGTGATCAGGTTAGTTGGAGTCAGTGAGTTTGGGTTTGGACGTAGAGAAGAACAGACGGCTTAACAGGTCGTTCCCTCCCCTTCACTGGGGGGACGCTATCTTGTGTGAAAATAAGGCTTTGAATTAACCAAAAGATATTCACTTTCCATTCTTCTGCAATCGAGACCTGGAAGATGAATAAAATATATATAAAACCAATCATCGTCTTGGAGTGAATGAATATTCGTCCGAAACAGGTTTCCAGTCTCCCCTCCAAGAACAAGATGAATTCCAGGTGAACAAGATCAACGACGCATGGAGTTAAGGTATGTCCAAAACACATGTACCACACACACACGCAACTGCATATGAACAATTAGATATGTATATATCACAAAGAGACAGCAGCATTTAGACGATAATATAACGGTATCCCTTTTATGATACCAACAATACAATTTTTTTATATATAATTTGTATATTTAAAACAATTGTATCTTGTGCCCGAGGATTAGCCATTTTGGAATATCTTTAAAGGAAATAATATTTAAGCTTGTCCAAACGGTTAAGAAACAATTGTAACACTGAGGAAATGCATCCTATGATTAACCTGTTGTAATATATGCTGTCTTGGTTATTGCGAAGTTGTTTATATATATATATATATATATATATATATATATATATATATATATATATATATATATATATGTATATATATATTATCATTATTATTATTATTATTTACCATAATAATTATTAAATACCTACAGACGCTAGTGTTTCATTCTTTTCAGGAATCATCAGTGCAGAGTGTCACAACACCCGTCGAACTCGGCAACAGAAGCCATCTCTGGCTTCATTAGCAAGGACCTAATCCATCCGGCTATCGTTAACCGCGAGAAATATTGTTGAAATTTAAGCATTTACTTTTTAAATTTTTTTAACGTCTGTCAGAGTGATCCAATCATTATATGAGGATCTGCACATGCAAGCTAAATTGTCTGACTTTTATTTCAACTGAAAAGTGCTCAACCATAAAAAAAGGGTCTGACATAATTATATATTATAATAATTATTAAATACCTACAGACACTAGTGTTTCATCCTTTCGGATGTATATATATATATATATATATATATATATATATATATATATATATATATATTACACCGTTAAATTATGAATTTTAAATGTATATACAGATAGATGTACATTGTGAGTCCCGGGAAACGGGTGTTTTTAGAACGCTCCTTGAAGAAACTTTAGGGAAAGTAGAGGCTAACTTAAGAAACCGGCTTCAAGTTTGTACTCGTTAAAAGGGCCATCATTTGCCAGACATAATTTTTAGTTTCTAAATATTCCATAATAGCATAGTTTAGTAAATGTTTTTATATACATCATAAAGTTTTTGTGAAATATTCGCAGAGCTTTGTTTTCCTTTAAAAAAAATAAAAAAAAGCATGCGTTTCCCGCGGCTCACCTTGTATATATTATGACTTTATCTATTATATTTAATTTGTGGTTCACATACCCTAGGTTTGCTCAGTAGGTCGTCATCGCCCAGCATATGCGCTGCTTCTTTGCGTCATCTTATTCTCCATCATTCTTTTCCGTCTTAAAAGATGTGAGATTTACCCTCAAGATGAGAACAGTAAATAATTCAAATCACTAATCCTCATCTAAAAAAACCCGGAAGCATAGTTTTGATTGACTCAGATTTAGTATAATAGTAGTTAATAAAGAAAGCGGATACGTGTTAGGCGAACTAGATTCTTTTTTGTCTGTAAGTGTATTGAAAGCTTAATGTTCCCATATAACTAAGATTAAGTATCCGTTAGCGGATAGTTCTTTTTGTACGCTTTAAATATAACTGCACATTAAACACTGAATAGTATAATACCCAATGGCTTTTAGCGTGTCCATCTACCGGCGCCTTGAAATTACAAATTGCTCCCATGATGTACCGCCCATGTAGGACACTTCACAAATAACAAAGACAAAGATTTGCCTTTATCGAATCAGAGAATTTTCCGAATTTATTCGACTTGGTTTTTGTGGGAGTTGCCTGACCCCTTTAAAGGGGTAAGAACCGGTTTTGAGACCAAAACTTTAGACAGCGCTACGTCTTCTGAATTGCCCCAATATTCAACTCACGTAATCATACACTGTCACTCGCATACTCCCTGCAATGACTGCTTGAAAGCCTTGAATCCTGTAATGTCGTCTGCTCATTTAAAACAACTTATCAATCGAAATATTTCCAAAATATTATCACTGAACTATTTTTCTTATATGATAAACAAAAGAACATTAATTCTTATAAAAAAAACTTTCAATGAATTATAATTTATTTTAGGTAGCAGAAAAGTTTTACATACGATTTTCCTGGCCCCTGGAACTCACTGCTCTTAATTAATCCACCCAGACTTCTTCTAGTGTCTCAGAATGAATATATATATATATATATATATATATATATATATATATATATATATATATATATATATATATATATAACTACTTGAGAACTACTTAGGACCTCTATCCAGTCATGGCTGACAGAATAAGGGCACGCTACACCCATCTCGAAATTCCGTTCAAATTCTTGAGTTTGACAGAAACATTTCCGATTTCGACAGAAACATTTCCGAGTTCGACAAGATACACCTAAAGAAGGTCGGAGGTTATATCGACCGAAATGTTGTGAAAATCACACTCCAAATGAGAACATTAGTCCGATGAATCCAAATGATACGAATAATATTTGTATAATAAACATACTCTCTCTCTCTCTCTCTCTCTATATATATATATATATATATATATATATATAAGAATCAGATACTCTTTGTCTCCCATTTTAGGGGTGGAGTCTTATCTTTCTCTTGCCTCAAATATCAGACAGAATTCAAAATTTGCATTGAGTTTTTTTGTCTGTTTATTTTTTTTGTGTGTGTATTTTTATTTTTTTATTTTTTTTTTTTTTTTACAAAAGCTTCCCGTTATTTTTAGATGACAAAAGTTGAAAATTTAATCCAGAATCAAGCGGTTGATAATCTTACCTTTACTCTACAGCTTATGCTTCACAGATGATATCTTGCTAGTATTTCTCCACTCGGTCGTTCTTTGCATGGCAGATGCTTGACTGAGCTTCGATATCTTATTCTCTTTTGTAAAAAAAACTTTCATTGCAAGAACTCGTCTTGTGCCACAATGTCAAAACAAACATTTCTTTCTTCCTCTATATGCCCAGCGTGAAACGATATTTTCATGGAGAGAGTTTATTTTCAATGGATTTCTGTTACTACGAGAATACTTCCGTGGATACTATAGCATGGTCGTCTTCAAATCCATACCGGATTCTTGATCTAAAATGTACCAAACCTAATATTATTGTGTTTTCCCCCCTTTGCCAAACTCAATCATCTTTTTTCAGAGCCAAAATCAAAACAGCAGTTTTCTTTTGCACAACAACCAAACCAAACACTGTGAATAAATATTTGGAGATATAAACAATTTGAAACATCGCAAACAATTACTAATGTTCCTGGATTCGGCATTAAATAAAGGGAAAAGGATTGATATACCGTGAAAGAAAACAACCAACTAAACCCAATGTCAACAAATACTTATCTTAAATGGACCCCATAGTTAATATCAATCCTCTCACAGAATTCTTCGTCAAATAAATGAAAGTCAATCGGTCTCATTAACCGTATTACCGATTCTTTAGGCTTTGGTATGTGGTGTATGTCATTAATAAAATAAAGATTGAATATCGTTAAAAGTCTAGATTTATTGAGGTCAGACGTTGAAATATATATACTCTATCGACGATAGATAGAGAGAGAGGAAGTATCGTGTATCTGTGGCGTCACAGGTAGGAAATGTGACGTCATGGAACGGAAATGAGACCTGATCGTTTCGTGTCCGGCTAAATATCTCTTGCAGGCTCATAGGACGCACCAGCTCTTCTGCATGAATTTGTGGCACATCTAAATATCAATTCATTTTATTGGTTTTTCCATTTTTAAAACATTTTTGGAGTTCATATATTAATTAGTGATAGGACGATTCCAATAGTTTTCGCGATTCCGATAAAATGACTGGTCCTATTCTAAATTCTCGATCCCGATACAATTATCAATAACGATTCTTTAAAAAAAAAATACCTTAATATTGAGGTATACAGTTTCTGTTCTTTACTTTTTATGTTAGTGTTACCATGAATTAAAGTGTTTGTGGATTTTTTTTAATATAACATTTATTTGAATCCCAATTCTGATACAATTACCGATTAGGATTCTTTTAAAATCCTTAAATATTTAAATATAAAGTTGCTGAGGTATATACTGGAGCAGTAGAACGATACCACCATTTTTTTTTTTAGCAGCATTCACATTATGACACTCCACTTCCCCTTCTGCAACATGCTCGTGCCATTTTTCATTGCATTCCAACTCTCTGTTCTTGCATATATTCCAATAGACTTTTCTCGCAATACTGTCATGTTTCTTGTATTCCATTTGAGTTAACTTCTCACAATTACTGACGATATGCTGTACATTCTCACTTTTCTGTTCACATAACCATTTTATCAATGTTATACTTCACATATTTTGTCCTGTGTGATTTTCTCCTGTGTATCACGTGTTAAGGCTTTTGCCCTAACTTTCACGTTTTCACGTTTCGACGACTGTCGCCAAGTTTTTTTCCCGTGTTCACTTTATCTGGTAGATCCTTACTGAATTGAACGTGCATTTTTATTCTCAACCCAAATGTCTTCATTTTTTTTTTTTGTTCATTTATTGCCTTAAATTCTTTTCTCCTTACGAGTTTGATCGCTTGCAGTTTTCCAATTTTTTGACACAACCTTTATATGTGTTCCTTTGTAATGTCGAAAATAGTAATATATCCAAAAATTGCGAAAAATCGAGTAGAAATTTATTTCTACTTAAAAGTAATTTTTTATGGAAAATTGGACACAAGCGCTTTTTTCTTAGACGTTATAAAGTAGGCAGTAGGGGTCTACACGCAGGGGGCATAATTCTGAAATGTAAAATTTCAGGCTATTTTTCCTATTCTTTTACGCATAATTCTACACCTATAAGTCTCCGTCCTCTTTCTTTTTTTTTCTATATAACCTATCGACATCACTCTTTAGATAAAAAGCTCACTTCATTCTAATTCTTCCTGTCCATAGCTTCCAGCTCGTTTTCTTTCCATTGAATAACACCACTCCATATCAAAATACAGCTACTGCCCATGTGGTTACTGTGGCGATTTCGTTTTTCTCATTCAATATTGACCTAAGAACCAACTATACACTTCCCTTGTATTATTTTCCTAGTATTTCTTTCATTTCAGCTTCTTTGATTTTATCTAATTCTACAATTTGTAAATAGGCGTATCCTTATTCTTCAACCTTTTTTTATCATTTCCCCATTAAAAAGCTGTATTCCTTCACTTTCAACAATTTTTCCCTTTTCAAATTCAGGGCATCACACTTCTTCATGCCGAATTTCATACCTATGTCATTACTGAACATTTGAACCATCCTCACAAGCATACATAGCCGATCTTCATCGTTTGCATACAATTTTAAGTTATCCATAAATAATAGATGGTTTCTTTCCCATACATCACATGTATTTAACTTTCGTAATATGAACGACAGGGGTACCATACACAAGACTATCAACAATGGCAACAAGTTATCCGCCTTAAAAGTCCCTTCTCTTCATATAAACTTCCAAGATTTTTCCCTACTTGATGTAAATGACACTTTCCATTGTTTCATACTGCTTTCGCACATTTCAAATATTTCCATACATTTCTTTGTCCAGCAAAGTTGAAGCAGAACTTCTTTCCTCGCATTTTTCTCTTACGTAATATGAACGACAAGGTAACCATACTAAAAACAAAACAAAAAACATTTGCGACATGCTGTCACCACCACCTTGAAAAATCCCTTTTCATATAAACTTCTCTAAGATCTCGTTTGATGTCAATGACACCTTCCATTATTTTATACTTTTCAGAAAATTATGCGGTAATTTAACCATGACATTATCATAATTATTTACTCACTAAGAGTAGTCACGCTAGCAATCATCAAATACTTCTGCTTGGTGTTTGAATGACGACAACCCTCCTCAGATTTCCATTAATTTTTACTTCTTTCGATAACCTTCGCGGATGAATTTGTGTTATCACAACAGCTGTTTACTATTGATTTCTCATTGGCAGCAACTTTTAGTCTTCACTAGATGACAATTTGAGTAGCAATAAGCCTCCTCAAGGCTCCAGTCATCTTCGCATTCATCCAGCAGAGGTCTGTCTAGTGCTTTCTCTTCTCGGTTTTTTCATCCTCTTCGACCCTTTTCAACTCTTTTATATGGTGGCTGTGGATTCCATTTTCGCTAAACATTCCCAGAATGCCAACATCAATTTATTACATGTTAAAGGGACAGCGGCGGAATTTCCATTGGTTCTCTTAGTTATTATTATGGAGCTTTCACACAGGTCATCAAAGATCTGACTGAAAACCTGTGGTGTTCCGTGGAAGCTGGGTGACAACAAGTCTTCCCAGACGTCCAGCACTTTCCACCTCCTTCGATAGCATTTGCAATTAAATTTGCGTCATCGCAACAGCCCTCCCCCCACCATTGATTTCTCGCTGGCAGCGGCCATTGGTCTGTACTGGAATTTGAGTGGCACAAAGCCTCCCCAAGGTCCTAGTTCTCTTCAACGCTTCCTCCTCGGTCTTTTCCTCCTCCTTGACCCTTCTCAGCTATTTGATTTCACACTTTGGTTTGTCTTTGGGGGGCGGTAATGGGACAATGGAAAGGGATGAGTGATGGGGATGTAGAACTTGTTGATATCCAGCTTCATTGTTCTTCATTCGCTGTAACGCTTCTTCATGTTTTGCCTCTGCCGCAGTTTTTCTGGTTCACGCATGTGGTTCATGTGTATTATTCTTTGCATTCAAGGTTTTCCTTAATATTTCAGCCGTTTTCCTTATCGTTAGTCGCAGCCATTCCTCTGATTTCAATTTCTGTCATTTTTCCCCCAAAGTTTTTCGGAATTGTTCCTAGTGCTCCTACTATTATCGGAATTATTTTGATTTTCTTCATCATCCAAATCCCTTTTAACTCTCTGGCTAGCTCTCTGTATTTGCTTCGTTTCTCCTTTTCTTTCATACTCACCCTGTGGTCAATTATTATTATTATTATTTATATTATCATTATTATTATTATTATTATTATCATTTTTATAATTATTATTATCATCATTTTTATAATTATTATTATTATTATTATTATTATTATTATTATTAAGCAATTATTATTAAGCAATTATTATTATTAAATTATTATTATTATTAATATTATTATCATCATCATTTTTATTATTATTATTATTATCATCATCATTTTTATTATTATTATCATCATTTTTATAATTATTATTATTATTAAGCAATTATTATTAGTATTATTATTATTATTATTATTATTATTATTATTATTATTATTATTAAGCAATTATCATTATCATTATTATTATTATTATTATTATTATTCCGGATTTGGTCGTCATTGACAAAGTCTCAAAAAAAACTGGCAGATTGTAAACTTCTCAGTACCCTGGGAAAGGAATGTGAGAGAGGAGAACGAGAAGTGGAGCAATTATGCTCCATTGGCCTTGGAGATAAGGCGTATACATGGGGTTAGAACACAAATAATTCCGGTCGTAGTTGGTACGCTAGGAGTAGTATCAATTCGTCTGGAAGGACAATTAAAAAAACTACAAATCCCTGATGTTTTAGGTGGCCTTCATACCTCTGCTATTGTAGGTGACACCAACATCCTTAGAAAAACCCTTGATCTTTGAAGCTCCTGGTTTGAAGCCGGGATTGAGGGAAATCCTCTGGAAATGAATCCCATCCCTTTCCAGAAAGACGTTGATAAACGAAATCAGAATTATTATTATTATTATTATTATTATTATTATTATTATTATTATCATCATTATCATTATTATTATTATTATTATTATGTTTTTGCGGTTATTATTATTATTATTATTAGAATTATTTTGTTGTTATTGTTGCGGTTGTTGTTGTTATTATTATTATTATTATTTTGTTGTTGTTATTATTATTATTATGTTGTTATTATTATTATTATTATTATTATTATTATTTTGTTGTTGCGGTTGTTATCATTATTATTATTATTATTTTGTTGTTGCGGTTGTTATCATTATTATTATTATTATTTTGTTGTTGCGATTATTATTATTATTATTATTATTATTATTATTTTGTTGTTGCGATTATTATTATTATTATTATTATTATTATTATTATTTTGTTGTTGCGATTATTATTATTATTATTATTATTATTATTATTATTATTATTATTATTATTTTGTTGTTGCGATTATTATTATTATTATTATTATTATTATTTTGTTGTTGCGATTATTATTATTATTATTATTATTATTGCGATTATTATTATTATTATTATTATTATTATTTTGTTGTTGCGATTATTATTATTTTTATTTTGTTGTTGTTGCGATTATTATTATTATTATTATTATTTTGTTGTTGTTGCGATTATTAGTATTATTATTATGTTGTTGCGATTATTATTATTATTATTATTATTATTATTATTTTGTTGTTGTTGCGATTATTATTATTATTATTATTATTATTTTGTTGTTGTTGCGATTATTATTATTATTTTGTTGTTGCGATTATTATTATTATTATTATTATTATTTTGTTGCGATTATTATTATTATTATTATTTTGTTGTTGCGATTATTATTATTATTATTATTATTATTATTATTATTATATTATTATTATTATTATTATTATTATGTAAATGTCGATTTGCTGGGAAAACAATAAAATAATTGAACCATGAAACTATTTTGAGTGTTATTTGCTATTATACTGACTGCAACATAAAGAGCGAAGCAAACGTTGAGGCTGGTAAGTAAGTAAAACTTGAAATTTGAACCCAAGTTTCACCGCTCGACCTCACGCATAGTTCTGTCATGCAGGTCATTGCAGACGTTTAACACATCACGCGATGCTATCCTAAACTAACTCACCTTTTTCAAAATAAAATTTAAAAAATAACTTATTACATAGAGCGTACAAACAGATGTAATATAACGCTTTAGGGTCAAGCGGCGTCAGGTCAATTTAGGTTTTGCAAAAAATTTCAAATCTTTAGTCGGTAGGAAAAGTGTCTGGGCTTTTTTTGTTTGTTTGTTTTGTTTTGTTTTGTTTTAGTTTTTTTGTATCTTTCACTTTTTTTTTTTCAAATAAATTCTCTAAATATTTATGTACGATCAAACTAGGTACGGCAAGGCAGGACTACTTCCAGCATAATTTTTTATGTCATTTTGAGGGATTATTTGTACTAGTTACAAAGCTTTGTGGACAAACACATGCACAAACACATACACAAACATACACACACATGGACAAACACATACACACACATACACACACATGGACAAACACATGCACAAACACATACACACACAAACACATAATAACGGGATTGAGTGTGCTCTCTTTGTAGGAAGATTTCGTTATTCTAATTTTTTATCCTACTAGGATTTCAACACTTATTAAATGACACTCGAGGATAAGCGTTAAATAAATGTCAGGTGGACGGTGTGATAAACATCGTGATGATTGCTAATAATAATTCTGATTGGGCAGGATTTGGTTATCAATGTTAACAGTTCAACAATAATATATTATAATACATTAAATGGTCAATCGGGGGGAAAGGGGGGGAAATAATGTTCTCAACTTCTTTATTAAATTAGTGTTTGAGAAGTTTAGGAGAACTTTAATGGAATATTCGAACATTTATGTATCTCATATATTAATCAAGCGTTAGACCCAAGAGGAAGGATCCTTGATTTTTGAAGGCTTCAACTGAAGTAAAATGATACACTAGGAATAACATTCCGATTAAATTTGCGGATTGGGTTTTACTATGCATGTATGACCAATTTAGGCACGACAAGGCACGACTACTTGGCGTTTTTTATTCACTTTTCAAGCAACTTCAGATTTAAGCAAACTGATTTCTGTAATCATTCAGACGACCTGGGCTCGTCAGTTCAAAATATTATCAATATTATAGTGAGATATTATCGAAATAAATAATTAATAGATTTAGTCACAACTTTCGGTCGAGAGTTCGGTTTAGGCAAAATCCTTTTAGGTCTATACCTAAAAAGATATTTAACAAAAATAACTCTGGATTTTTAAATAATATTTCCTCTTAAGACCAAAAATATTTCCTCTTAAGACCAAAATAAATGTCACGATCGAAAGTTCTGACTAAAACCGCTTTATTGTTTACTTCAATAATATCGCAGTATATTTACAAATCTTTGCGCTAATAAGGCCAGATTTCTTGGAGGATGATGGAAATAAGAGTTTGCTGTAACTACGGACCGAAGTTGCATGAATAAAGAAATATCAGCAGTAGCAGCAGCAGTTATGTGTGTCGTACCTTGCCCGTGCATAAATTAGTCGCCCATAAATAGTAAAGCCAAAGCCTCAACGTTAATCGAAAGTTATTCCTACTGTGTGTGTGTTTCAGTTTTATCATTTTGTTTAAGCCAGGATGTGGCATCCTACCGGATGCTAGATATTCACCCGCTATCTCATACATTCCGACCATTTTAAGATTCTGATCATCCCTTTAAGTGCAATTATTTGAATCTACAATGTGGTCGTTTTCAAGTCCAACGTAAACAAATTCTTGTTGAACTGCTCTCATTGATAATCAAATTCTTCCCAATCACAAGCATCATTAGCAGTCATCGCGATGTTGTCACACCGTCCGCCTGATATATATTTAACTCTTATCCTCGAGTGTCATTTAGGCCTTAATAAGTGGTAAAATCCTAGTAGAATAACAAACTCCAACATAGCAAGCACACTCAATCCCGTTACGTATCAGACTGACCTTGCATGTGTGTGTGCATGTGTGTTTGTGCATGTGTGTGTGCATGAGTGTGCATGTGTGCGTGTGTGTGCATGTGTGTGTGCATGTGTGTGTATGTTTCTTTTCAATTTTCGTTTCATTTTGTTCAACTTTTTATTTGAGCAAATGCTAAACTTTCACCCAATTTCTCATCCATTCTAACCAAATAATCTTTTTTTCTAAAGATTCTAACCGTCCCTCTAAATGCAATTGTTTGAATCTCTCTTGCACTTGGTTCACCAGGTATATCTGCCGGGTAGTTTGAATTTTTTCTTCGTGGGTCCAGTTGTTCTTATAACTACTGGAATGATGGCGATCTTCCTAAGATTCCAATTTCCTTTCATATTGTACATAATGCCTTGATATTTCGTTATCTTTTTTATTATTCCAGAGAAACTGCTACAGATACAAAACACGAAGCGCTACATGGCACCAAAAACATTGAAGCTGCACACCTATAAGTTCTCTAACCCCACCCCATCCCCCATTACCACATCATTACCCACCCCCCAAAAAAGAGTGAGACCGAATAGCCAAGTAGAGTTCAGGAGGAAGGAAACACCGAATAGTGAGCACTGACCAGACCTCCGCTGTATAAGTGTGAAGAGAACTGGGATCGGGGGGGGCTTATTGCCACTCAAATTCCAGTGAAGACCAATGGCTGCTGCCAACGAGAAATCAATTTCAAGCAGCTGTTGCGATAATGCAAATTTATTTACAAATGTTATCGAAAGAAGTGGAAAGTACTGGAAATCTGAGGAGACTTGTTGTCATTCAGCTTCCAGGGAACACCATGGGCTGTTTTCAGGGAAAGATCTCTGAAGACCTGTGCGAAAGCTCCTTGTGAGCCAATAATAATAACTAGGAGAAGCAGTGGAAAATCCGCAGCGGACTCTTTCACATGTAATAAATTAATGTCGGTATTCTGGGAATGTTTAGCGCAAATGGAATCAACAGCCACCATATAAAAAAAAGAGAAAGCACTAGACAGACCTCTGCTGGATGAATACGAAGATGACTGGGGCCTTGAGTAGGATTATTGTCACCCAAATTCCAGTGAAGACCAATTGTCGCTGCCAACGAGAAATCAATGGTAAACAGTTGTTGCGATAACACAAAAGGCTGTTCTCAATCAGATCTTTGATGACGTGTGTGAAAGCTGCTTGTGAGCCAATAAAAATAACAATATGGCATAATAGAGCTGAAGCAAAATATAGACATATAAACAATGAAAAAAAACAACATAAATATATATTATACATCATATAAACAATGAAAAAAAACAACATAAATATATATTATACATCATATAACTGTCATATCATATCCTTAATTTCTGGGTCCTGGATATGACTTTAAAATATATCCGATGGTGAGGCCCCAGCTTGCGGGCTTTGGGGAGTGTGGAGCCACTTTTAATTGCCATTGCTCCCAGGTCCACTCTGACCCGGAGTGGTAGTACCTGTTGGGGTCTCAACTATGGGTTAAATAGAAACCGACTTAAAAAAAAAAATATATATATATATAATCTATTAAAAAATTGTTCTTCAAAATCACTGGATTCGGCATTAAATAACCCAAAAGGGTTGATATGCCGTAAAACAAAAACAACCAACCAATCTTAATTTCTGTTTTGTTGTTTTATGTTTTAAAGCCTAGCTAGAGTGTGGCGGTTGCGATTGTTAATTGTTGAAATAAGTGAAAATGCGTTCTTCAGATTGTTTTGTTGATTTCAATCTCGGAATTCGCTCTCCAATTATTTAGGAGTTCGTTTGAAACCCTAACCCTAACCATAACCCTGAAACCAGCTTAAGGAATCCATTTAGTCAAGCGATTCTCCAAATAGTAAACGGCAATAAAATGGCGCCTAAAATATAATGAGATGGAAATTGTAATCTAAACCAAAGAAGAAAATATTTAAAAAAAAAAAAAACATTGTGTCTAATGAGAAAATGTATAAAATAGAAAGATTAAAAATGGTTTTAAAAATGGTGTCAGTAGCTCTAAAAAGGTACGTCTGTAAAATGTACACATGGCAGGGATCCATTATATTCGACAGAACTTAATTGAAAAGAAAGAAATAATAAAAAAAAAAAAAGGATACAACATTCATCTATTAATCTCCCTCGTTTTCTCTATTTATATTTCCCTTTGTACTCCTATCTGTTTGCCCGTTCCACTTATTCTCGGAGCTGATCTGGCTAACATTATTTATGGACCTTTGTTATAACAAAGTGCAGCGAAGTAAGTATTATAGTATTCGTTCGTTGTAAAGTTTGAGATTAACATGAATAATTATTTAATGCAAAAATGAGCACAAATTAAACTCTATTCAACAGCCAAGTTAGTATAAAATACTCATTTTAATTCAACGGGCTATAACTTTTGCCCGTTTTTAACGGGTTAAACAGTCTAGTATCTATCTACCCATCTGTGTCTCTCTCTGTCTCTCTTTATATATATATTTATATATATATATATATATATATATATATATATATATATTTAAATAAGGGAGTAGTCACCAACAATGTGTATTTTTTAACAATATTTTATTAAACCGTGTCTTGGTTTTTCATTGGGAATTATGTTTGGATCCTCGAGGACGCATCACACAACGTCTGAAACGCGTTAAAAACGATTTCAATGACTTAAAAACATTATTACAATGATCCAAACATAATTCCCAATGAAAAACCAAGACACGGAATAATAAAATAATGTTAAAAAATACACATTGTTGGTGACTACTCCCTTATTTAAATATGCATCTTTCTTTCGTTGAAATTTCTTAACCCATTTTATATATATATATATATATTATATATAGTAAGTTATAAAATGTATATGGCGATTAAGCTACACTGAATATTTCGCGTTTCATCCACTCTAGGATTCTTCAGGCTTATGCGCGAATTCTGTGGTTGTTTGTCTAAAATCTCAATAGAAGATGCGCATATAAAAACGACAAACAACCACAGAATACGTGCATAAGCCTGAAGAATCCTAGAGTGGACGAAACGCGGAATATTCAGTGTAGCTTAATCGCCATATGCATTTTATAATTTACTAACTAGCTCTACCTACGTATTAAGCACTTTTGAAGTAAATACTTAAAGTTTACGAATAAATCTATACTTTCGTATATTAATTTTATGTGAGTAAATTAAGTAGTTATATATATATATATATATATATATATATATATATATATATATATATATATATATACTAGCGGGGGTACCCGGCGTTGCCCGAGTGTTTGTTTCCGGGACGGGGGGGGGAGTTTTAAAAAATATTATGGTAGGTAAGTAGGAAGGATCAAACCCGGAGTCATGAGTAAAAGTAGGAAAATAAAGTGTGAAAAAAAAACAACAAAAAAACATCTGCAACGTTAACAGTTCGGCCACCAAGAAAAGTCCATTCCAGTTGTTTAGGAAAAAAAACAAAAAAAAACGACTACGGTAGGTCGGCACGAACGTGAAAATATAATGTGAATTGTCCAGCACGCTAACCACTACGCCACAGAGCACTGCAGCTTAGTTCAGTGATTTTAAATAACTTCACATGAAAGAACTACGAAGCCAAACCGGTGTTCCCTTCTCAACTGTTCCTTGTGAACGATCCCCAAACGGTGTTAAGTGGTGGCAGGGGGAGGAGGAATTTATTAGAGAGAAAATATTTTACCACTTCCATTGATCTTAACCGATTTTGGCCGTGACTTCTCAGCAGAAAAAGTATAGAAATCTAAGATTATCGAGGAATTTGAGAAATAATAAGCCTATAACACCCCCCAGATATTGTTCTGCCGTTAGTGCATATTATATTTGCATGAAATATCTTGATTTTTAATCCTATTAATGTCAAAATCAGACGGGAAAAAATGAGTTCATTTTATTTATATATATATATATATATATATATATATATATATATATATATATATATATACTTCAGAATAAAATTATCAATCGACTGGTATGGAAACCTGTGATTATAAGTCTTACAAAATATTACTGGCAGTAATATTCTATAAGTACTATCACATCTAAATAAAAATTGCTCAATATAAAAGATAGAGCAAAAAAATCAAATTTTAGTCATTCAATTAATTTAAGATTTATGACGTGAAATTTTTAAATTTCAAATCAAAAGATTTTTATTATTCTATGTAAAACAAAGAATACATCTGAAATATTATAACTCCTTACCCTATAGGATTTCGATGTCTACCATCTCTTCAGAGGAGAAAATATTAACAAATAGTTATAATGGTTTACACCTTATTTGCTAAAGTCCGTGAAAAGACATGGAAAATCACAATTAAAAGTTGTGTAAGTATTTAAATATCATAGAGTAAGGGAAGTTAATGGAAAGGATATAAAAATTCACATCCAAATTGAATCCGAAGTGAATGTCTTTGATAGCAGTGTGGTAAAATGATCCAAACTGTATTTTGAGTATGGAGGATTGAACCAAATAGCCTTTTTACGTCTTACCTTTCTATTTTTATTAAATTGTTTTACCACATTAACTTTGTCTTCTTCTTTGTCTTACATAGAATAATAAAAAATCTTTTGATTTGATGATTTGAAATTCAAACATTTCACGTCACCAATTTTTAAATTCATTGCATGACTAAACTCATATATATATATATATATATATATATATATATATATATATATATATATATATATACCGGTTTGAGATGTTCAAAAGTCGGGACTAATGAATACAACGAGGTTGTTAGATAGTGCTCAATAACAAGAGCAAAATATTTTTATTTGGGGGTAAAAAGTTACATATGGTCGCTACCAACAGCCGTCTGGTTCAGTCAATGAAACTTCCTCAGGCGACCCTGAACCCATCGACGCACCAGCCATATAGCGCAGCAGTTAGAAGCTCCGACTGTCGTTTGGGCGATCGAGTTTTAGGTAGTTGCTTGTCTTGCCGCACTGATGAGCGGTGAAACAGTGAAACAGTACTGTATAAATATATATATATATATATATATATATATATATATATATTGTATTTGTGTATGCATGTTGGGTTCATAAAGGATAGATTTCTGTTGGAAACCTTAAGTAAGAGAGCTCAATTCGTAGCGGAGCAAGAACAAATATTTAAAAAAAAAAAACAGCCACAAAACTAGTCAGCCATACCTTCTTATAAATTTATTTCAACCGTACAGGTAATAGAGCATCTCCAGATGAGAAGGTTGGCTGAAGGCTATAATTTAATTAAAGGACTAAAAACTTACCCCCCCTCCGTTTTGGTGTTGCTAAATGTGGTTGGGAGGGGGTGATTTGGGTTGGTTGTTTTTGTTTTACGGCATATCAACCTTTTTCAGGTTATTTAATGTCGAATCTAGTTATTTTGATGAACGATTTTAATGGAGTATATTTATTTTAAGTCAGATTCTATTTAACCCATAGTTGGGACCCTAACAGACTCTACCACTCCGGGTCAGAGTGGACCTGGGAGCAATGGCAATTAAAGGGTGGCTCCACGCTCCCCAAGGTCCGCAAGGTGGGGCCTCACCATCGGATATAGTTCTAGCTCATATCCAGGATCGGGAGGCGGTTGAAGTTTAGAATTATCAGAGTTAGAATTCATAGTGGGTAAATAATACTAATAATTGTATAGTTTTATTTCTACTAGTAATAATAATAACTAGCAGGACCTGTGGAAATTCCACAGAGTACTCATTCATATGTAATTTGGCATTCTGTAAATATCCAGCGTAAATGGAGACGCTCTGATATTATTGTAGCAAAAGTATTTACTTAAGCTAGCAGGGACGCCCGGCGTAGCCCGGTCATAAAATACGCTTTAATATCATATTTTAATTCTTGCAGATTTTGTATATATATCATTATAGAGTTAATGTTCTATCGGTTTTTATATATAATAAAGTTGCGATTTTAAAAATAAAAAAATATATATTCATATGACTTGGATGTATCAGCTTCAATCAAAACCGAAACCAAAACTTATGAAGAATTCTTGATAAAATTATTCATAAAAAAATAGATTACTTAAGTAGCTTAGCTATAATCGAAACCGAAACCAAAACTTATGAAGAATTTTTGGCAAAATTATTTATAAAAAAGATGACGTCTCATCAGCTATAATCGAAACCGAAACCAAAACTTGTGAAGAATTCTTGATAACATTATTTATTACAAGAAATGGATTTCCATAACAATTCAACGATAAAAAGAGGAAGTAGATCATTTTTCTTATTCCATGCTCAGCTCGCATGAGAGGTGGTCTCTGATTAGGCAAGTCAGAAAGGAAGTTAAATGCTTGCACCAATCAGTGTCGAGCTTAGAAAATAAGCACATACTTAAACTCGTAATGATTAGAATTATCAAAGTTAGAATTCATAGTGAGTAAATAATACTAATTAATGTATAGTTTTGTTTCATACTAGTAATAATAATAATAACTAGCGGGACCTGTAGGCATGTTATGGTTATCACATGTAGCTTCATTGAGATTCGCTCTCTTC
Organism: Euprymna scolopes; assembly: GCF_053919585.1. Lineage (NCBI taxonomy): Eukaryota > Metazoa > Mollusca > Cephalopoda > Sepiida > Sepiolidae > Euprymna > Euprymna scolopes. Next base: position 37,644,260 of record NC_136516.1, read on the forward strand.
AGCACTTCCAAAAACAAGTTAGTTTTCACAGGAACATGCTAACTCAAAATATTTTCAACGGATGTAAACGTTACATACAAAATAATAACACATACGCTATACTATTAATATATAAATAATTATTATTTTTAAAAAAATGTAGTAGTAGTAGTAGTAGTAGTAGTAGTAGTAGTAGTAGTAATGTAAAGGAGATGGGACATTAAGGGGCCTTATTGTCAGTCAAATTCCAGAGGAGATATGTGGACAACACTCAGACAAATAGTATAAGTACAAACCGGCAGCAGTACTTGAAAATGAATGTTACAAAATTCTATGGGACATGCATATACAAACGGATAAACCCAGCCAAGCAAGGAGACCGGATATCATACTTGTTAACAAATAAAGAAAAGACCTGCCAGATTATAGATTTCGCCGTTCCAGCAGCCCACATGGTAAAGATCAAGGAGACGGAGAAGCGGAGCAAATTCACCTAACTGGCCAGGGAGCTCAAAGGGTTATAGAAGATGAAAAAGTTAGGATGACACCACTAATAGTAGTAGCGCTAGAAAAAATACCGAAAAACTTTGACAAGAGAATGGGAGAGTGTGGCATAGCGTTATCACATTGAATATTTGTTACATAGGTTTATCATTGAGAGGCGCCATTAAAATCATTGAGGGGCACTTTTTACGTTTGGGTGTATACACTGTATAACATCAAAGATTCCGTGTGCGTATGATTGTCTCTAATATAAATTGTTGGGTGTTTGATTATCATAAAGGGAATCGTGTGTGTTACATGTAATTTCTGAACCTACCTCTGCTTCTTCGATGTTGGACCATCTGGAAATTTCTCATCCTGGAGGGAGACTTGATACCTGTTTGACGAAGATTTATCACTTCAAGACGATGAATGGATTTTATAGTTTTTATTTCACTTTCCCCAGAGGTCCTGCAGAAGGTGGAAGTGAACTCGGCTTGTGTGGTTCTTCTTCACACACGTCAGCGTTCGTCTCCCCCCCCCCTCCCCAGTGAATAGGGGGAGACAACGGGAAGCCGACCGTCTTCTTCAAAGCCCAAATCAAATCTTACCGATCTAGCCAAGCTGACCACGTCACATATACGTAATCTGGTCAGCTGACCTTCGGTTCTGGTAAACGTGTCTACCACCACGTTTACTCACATCTCTCTCTCTCTCTCTCTCTCTCTCTCTCTCTCTCTCTTTGTAACATCAGAGAGATAGCTGAGATAACAGTAATGAAAACGGCTGAAATATTAAGGACAACTCTTGAGTGCGGAGATTAACCTGAACACGTGAGTTACAGGTACAAAATGGACATACAGAAAATGCAACAGATGTAAAACACAATGGACCATCACATGGAATCATAAAAACTGAAACTATATAAATAATAACCCCCTGCGCCCCTAGATCCCCCCTGTGTGGGGGGGTGAATATGTGGGGGGGGGGGTTCAAAAACTGACGCCACAAAAAATAAGCGAGGAGGGTAAAGGAGGATGGAAAGAGCGAGGAGACAAAGCACTATCTAGACCTTCGCTGGATAAGTACAAAAGGAATTGGGACCTTGGGGAGGCTTTTTGTTACCCAAATTCTAGTGAAGATCAGTGGTTGCTGCCAACGAGAAATCAACAGTAGACGGCTGTTACGATAACGCAAATTCATCTGTAAAGGTTATCGAAAGAGGTGGACAGTACTGGAAATCTGGTGAGATTTGTCACATAGACTCCAGGAAAGACTACGTTGTTCTTAAAGAGAAATCTTTGATGGTGGGGTGTGTAGCTACTTCTAGTGAGTAAATAATAATATCTATCAGAACCCGTGGGAATCCCACATAATGAGAAATATATGAAATTAACAAATATGTTTTGAAAAACTAATATTTTTTCAGATAGCACAAAAATATTTTCTTTGGACAGAAAAAATAACAACATACAACAAATATTAGTTTATTAACATTTCTATGAAAATAGTGTTCATTGCATTTTAAATATAGAATTGCACTAAATGAGATAATTACTAACTGTTATGTTGGACGTTCATCTTCGTCGCCAACTGTTATGTTTGCAGCTTGAACCAAATAACGTATAAGGCAATACAAATGAAGACTCAACAAACAAAGGTAGACCAATAAGAAGTGCATTAGGAAAAGTATATTTACAGTATATTTACATAATGGTTGTCAACTAAGAGAATCTTGGCTGGAGAGCATATCTGCTCTCGGCTCGGCTTTCGGTGGCTTCTGGTTAACACACACTCAGACTAACCGAGTCTTGCTATTTATGTGTAATATTATCCACATATGTAAATGGGATAAATTAATAAGTACTAACAAATACTCAGAAAGTAATATTGTGATACATAGTTCAATACAAATAAGAAAATCACATTGTAAAAAACAATCTTTAATTTACTCTTTCAGTCCAGCACTTTTTAGCAGATAATGTTCTTTTTCCTTTTTTTTTCTTTTTTAGTTTTCATTTTCTCTTTTTACGTAACGTTTCGCTAACTTCCTCCTTCTTTGAAGAATCGCAGCACGTCGAAATTACTACGAATTCTAACAGCATTACAACAATGATCATATATTATAATTAGGGCTATGACAACAGCATATTCTTTTCACTGTTTTGACTCTCGCGTGTGTATCCGTCGATATCTTATAATGCTGATGCAGCTCTCGGTTGATTAACTGTCTATCTGTGTCAGATATATGCACAAGAGTCAAAACAATGATAAGAATATTCTGTTGTCATGGCCCTAATTATTACAACGATATTCGAAAAAGAGGCTACATTAAAAGCAGATTACTCTCATGTCATTTGCTAGAGTTACCGGTCCTGGATATGACCTTAAAATATATCCGATGGTGGGGCCCCAGCTTGCGGGCTTTGGGGAGTGTGGAGCCACCCTTTAATTGCCATTGCTCCCAGGTTTACTCTGACACGGAGTGGTAGTACCCGTTAGGGTCCCAACTATAGGCTAAATAGAAACCGACTTGCAAAAAAATAAATATATTCTATTAAAAAATCGTTCTTCAAAATCACTGGATTCGGCATCAAATAAAATGAAAAGGGTTGATGTGCCGTAAAAAAAAAAATAACAAAACAAAAAAAACAACCAACCTAGTGTTGCCATACTGGCTTTTTGTATAGCTAAATTTCGCGAATTTGGCCCTTTTTTTTTTTTTTTTTTTTTTTTTTTTGAAGCAGTTTAGCCTTCAAAATTTATATTTGGCTTTTTTCTAAGCGTAACGTACGGACTAACGAAGGCAAGAAGACGCAGAATGTTAAATAGATAGAAAAGAAGGTGGAGTAAAGGAAGAAACAGGGGAAAAAAAGGGAACATGGAAGAATAAAGGATAGGAATAACGTTTCTAATCAATGGAGCGAGAAATGGAAAGATGTAACTAAACGGGGGAGGGGTGGAAGAAAATGAAACCAATGGTCGGAATCAGAAGGAAGGGCAACATTATCGGCATTCCATTAGTTGTTTAGTTTGTTTCGGGGGGGGGGGTGAAGATTAATTCGTTTTTAACATTGAAGGAATTAATCTAGCAAACATCAACGATTGTAACAAACAAACGATAGACAATTGATCATCTGTTTCGAGCGGCAAAATACGTGGAACGTGAGGCGAGAGACAGAACGGGAAAGGAACGCCAGAGTTAGAATACAAAAAGGATGGTTGACTGTTTTGTTTTGTGGCATATCAACCCTTTCCGTGTTCATTAATGCCGAATCAAGTAATTTGGAAAAAAAAAAAGGTTTCATTCTTCAAGTTCTTTATCTCTTCAAATATTTATAACACTAACGTTTCAGCCCAGCGTTGCCCGGGTGTTTGGAGGTGTATGTTGAGATAAATAATAAATAAATAAAAAAGCGGTGATTTTTTTAACTTTGACCCCTATTATGACCCCTTATTATTTACTGTTTTAGGCTCAAATCAAGTTATTTAGTTAGATCCATGTCCAAGGAATCTGTATCTAAAATTTCAATTGTTTAGACCTAAAATTGTCGGAAGAGTTTGGTAGAGTTCTCAACGGTCAAATCGTTGAACTTTGACCCCTTAGCAGCCAAATTTCTGGTCGAAAACGGATTATAAAGATTTTCCCAAATCTCAGTACCCTGTATATCAAATTTCGAGTCTGTAGACTGAAAATTGACAGAGTTATTGCGTAGGGAAATGTATACAGACACACACACACACACACACACGTTCACTTTATAGATATATAGATAGATTTGGATTGTTTTGTCTGTTTTTTTTTATGATATATCAACCCTTTTAGGATTATTTAACGTCCAATAAAATAATTTTAAAAAGAGTTTTTATGTAACGTTTTACTCTTTTTCGTCCGTGTCATTACATTTTATCGGGCCCAGCATGTTGTAGACTCAATCGCAAGGAAACAGAAGAAAGGAAAACACTCCACCCACTTTATTTTCTTAAATAAGTCTTTATATCTGGTATTTCTAACAACGAACCTTTCTAAATATTTAAACAATTCATTTCTCCTTCTCCAGTCCCGTTTGAGTTTTCGTCTTAGCTATGATGTCACCTACATGTCTTTAACACGTGCTTTTTCCAAACCACGCCTCGACCACGTGCTTCTCTCGTCACACCTCAAATATCACTCTCCGAATACCACTTGTGTCCTTTTGTCTCTGCTGTGACGTACCTTCGCGCAGCAGGCTTGGTCAGTTGCACATCTTCAGCGTCTCTGTTAGATTTATATTTTAAGTTTCAAATATTTATCCATGATGTTTGAGCTGGTTATTTGGCTTTACGTCATATGAACCCTTTTCGAGTTATTTAATGCCGATGAGTAATTTCCCAAAAAGATTTTTGTAGTTCAAGTTTTCTATATCTTCAAATATTTATTTAGGGTGTTTGGTTTGGTTATTTTGTAGAAGAACACACTGTTATTTTTGTTTCGCTTTGCAGAACATGATTGAGTTTCGCTAAGGGAATTTTGCGAAGGGAAAGGAAAAAAGACACAAACATCAATGTTTAGTGCATTTTAGGTCGGGGAGCCAGCATCTTCAGACAGCCTGATCTTGTAGCACCAGGATTACAAGAGAGAGAGAGAGAGAGGGGGCGAAAGAACTATGATATAGGGAAATAGAAAAAGAAAGTGTCGATGAGACTGGCATAATTGGAGGAACTATAAATAAAAGAGTGAAAACCAGAGAAAACAGAAAAAATTTATAAATGAACCAGAAAAATAGAAAAGCAGGTATGGAAAAAAGAAAAAAAAGAAACGAAACGAAGCAAAAAAGAAACAGGAAAAAATAAAGAGAAATTCAAAAAGTAATCGTCGAAAAATGAGAGGGGAACAGTGAAAGAAAAGAAGGAAAGAAAGAAAGGCATAAAGTAATTTCACGGAAAAAAATTAGAGAAATTAAAGAAAAAAAAATTAAAATAAAATAAAAATAAAACGGAAAAAAATAGTTAGAAAAGAAAGAAAAACAAACGAAGTAAAAAAAAAAGGAACCACAAAGAAATAAAAAAGAAAAAGAAAACGAACAACAAAAGAAACAAATGAACCAGAAAAAAAAAAACGAGAGCTATAAGGAGGAAGAAATGTAGAAAGAATGAAAGAAACTCACAACAAGCGACGCATGCATGGTCCCCCGTGAGTGCACAGTGAACGAGGCATAAAAAATGACTAAGTTCAGCATTTGACCCCCCCCCCTCTATTTAGTCTCAAAAGTACTCAGGGGACGTCAAATCCTGGTGAAAATGAACAAACGGTGCAGTTTTAGGCCTTAACATATGTAAATTTGAGTTCTGCACAATGCAAACAAAAGAAATGACTAAGTACATTATTTGTCCCCCCCTCCGTCCATTATTTAAATTTGAGTTCAGCACCCCCCCTCCGTCCATTATTTAAATTTAAGTTCAGCACCCCCCCTCCGTCCATTATTTAAATTTGAGTTCAACACCATGCAAAGCTGCTGAATAGAGATGCACAGAAAATTTTGGACAAATATGTTAAAATAGTCCCAAAAATGGAGTGTTTTTATTAGTCCTAAAAGAGCCCCTGGAGCACACCCAAGAGTGTCGCGAAGTACAGAACAAACGAAATTATATAGAAATCATTTAGTTACAAATTTTCGGAAAGTTTTATAATAATCCAAGGCATCATTTTTTTTTCAATAAACACAAAAGTGTCAATTTTAGCCATTTTAACCCGAAAGTCACTCATAGAGGGGCAACCGGAGTTTTCCCGGAAAATTCGTTCTGTTACTTTTTTACTCATATCATGTTTAATGCTTGTGCAAAATTTCAAAACATTTCAAGGCGTAGTTATTGAGAAAATTGCGGACGAACAGACGAACAGACAAGGGTGAATTTACAGGTCCACCCTCCTTTTGTTGGGGAACAAAAAATATAAAATGTTTTTCTTGTTCTTTATATAACTATTATTATCGGAAGACCAAAAAGAAAAGTATTACAAAAAAAAAAAAAAAAAAAAGAACTCCATAACTCTAATAATATCTTCCCCAGAACTGCTAGACTTTGGAACCCCCTTCTGGGTTCCTGCTTCCCCAACTGTACTGACATGCAGAAGTTCAGGTGTAATGTGAATAGACATCTTGTTGTTCAACTCCCTGTCTAGTATCTCTGTAACTTATGAGCCTGATAGTAGCCCCCTACATTAAAGTGGCACTGTGCCTTGTCGGTGGTGAAAATGCAATAAAAAATTTTTTTTTAAAAATAAACTCAAGATATAAGAAAGTGAAAGAAAGGAAGCAAAGCAAAAAAAGTAACCATAAAAGAAAGAAAAATGAATGAACCACAAGGAAATAAAAATGGAAGGATCGAATCAATAAAAAAAAAAACTACAATAAATGAAAAAAAAATTGAAAGAAAAAGGAAAAGAACCATGAAATAAAAATGTTTTAATTGGACTGACTTTGTATTGGATTGTGTCTTAATTGGACTGAGTTTTAATTGGACTGAGTTTTAATTGGACTGAGTTTTAATTGAACTTAGTTTTAATTGGACTGAGTTTTAATTGGACTGAGTTTTAATTGGACTGAGTTTTAATTAGATTGAGTTTTAATTGGACTGAGTTGTAATTGGACTGAGTTTTAATTAGATTGAGTTTTAATTGGACTGAGTTTTAATTGGACTGAGTTTTAATTGGACTAAGTTTTAATTGGACTAAGTTTTAATTGGACTGAGTTTTAATTGGACTGAGTTTTAATTAGATTGAGTTTTAATTGGACTGAGTTTTAATTGGACTGAGTTGTAATTGGACTGAATTTTAATTGAATTGAGTTTTAATTGAACTGAGTTTTAATTGGACTGAGTTTTTATTGGACTAAATAAGGAAGAAACAGAATATTATATGAATAGAAAAGATGGTGGAGAGAACTTTAAACGGAGAAAGACATATGTAAAGGAAGAAACGGTAAAAAAGGGACGTTTAAGAACAAAAGAAGGGACTACAAAAAAAGAACGAACAAAAGAAGGAAAGACAAAAAGGAACTGTAATAAAAGAAAGAAAGACACGTGATCTCAACTTCAAAAATATAATACTACTATAAGGGATAAAAGAAAAAGAAAGAAAAAACAAAAGAACATAAAATAAAAAAGAACTACAATTAAATGAAAAAGAAAGAAATAAAGAATGAATGACTGGATGACTGTAAGGTAGAAAGAAAGAATAATTTTTCAAAAAGATGAGATTGGGTACAGGAAAGGACAACAAAGAAAGTTTTGTTTTTTTAAAATGAAGAAAAAAAATCACTAAAGAAAACATAAAATGAAATGAAACACAAGAAAGAAAGAAAAAGAAGAGGAAGGAAACTACAATGAAAGAAGGAACGAAAGAAAGAAAAGAAAAACATTAATTAGAAAGAAAGAAAAGAAAAAAGAAAGAAAGAAATGAAGGAAGAAAGAACGAAAAGAACAACAAAAGAAATTAAAAAAGCAACCAAAAAGAAAAAAAATATATAATGAATGAATAAAATAAAAAAGAGGGAAAAATACAAAAGACAGAAATAAAGGAATCCCAAAAGATAGGATTTTAACACAGAAGAAAAATGTTTTGTCTTTTTTTTTTTAATCACAAAAGAAATTAATAAAATAAACATAATTCGAATTTTGTTTTATTTGTTTACAAAGACTTATCAGTCGTGCGTGGACTATTCCCTCTCACTTCGGTACATCTCGCCTATCAGCCGAGGGCCATACTCACCCACGGTTCGATTATCGTTTTACGACGTTTCTACACGACCGGGGTCACGTAGGTATATATCTTAAGATGTTAGGGATTAGCGAAATCTAATATATAAACGGATATATGTCTGTCTATCGGTCTGTCTGTCTGTTTGTCTCTATATTTTCAAACTCCATCTCCACTGAAACTAAAAGTCGCAGACCGGCGCTAGGGGCGTTAAATGATCTGATTTTTCTCATGGGCCGTTCTTTCATGGGTCTTTAGCCGATTAAAATTATTTTTAAGGGTCAAAAGTAATTTCTGAGGATGCTGGTAGGAGATTCGGAGTTCCTATTCTGTCGCGGTTACCACCTGACGAAGGCCAGAGGAATAGTTGGCCGAAACGTCGTGAAACAACAATTAAAAGATGAGGACAATAGTCCGCAATAAAATAAATTAATATATAATACTCATCTCAATAATAAATTCCAACTAAATAATATAAGGCAAAATGATGGTATATTCGAGTTCAATAGATTAGATAAGGCAAAATATATTTATTTGAAGCAAATTGCAATTTCTTAATTTAATAGATATATCAGGTATTTGCTGAGTTGTATATAATAAATATTTCTGATTCTCCAAGTGATTAATAAAAACACGTATATAAATATGGATCAGTATATATTGAAATCGGTTTAAAATATCCTGCTTTAATTAAATAATAATAAAATAAATAATTTTTTTTCAAAAAATTATTTAAAAATATAAGTATAAAAGTATGCGAACAGAGATCTTGCTTCTCAACTCCCCACAATGCTGTATGGCCTCGGAAGTGGAAACTTTCTTTTCTTTTTCTTTTTTTTTTACACGGTGGTCACCACTTATCAAGGCCCGGAAGCCACTCAGGGATAAGGGTTATTGCAAGTACAGTACGTTAGTGTGGAGATTTGATGAAGTGTTTACTTAAGGGGGCGGTTCACCAGGAATTTGTTAACGTTGGACTTGAAGACATCCAAGTTGTAGTCAGGTGGGAAGCAGGCAGACGGAACAGAGTTCCACAGGCGTGCAGTTCTAAGAAATAAGCTTTGTTCATGGAATCAACGTTTTGATTTAGGCACAGATAAAGAGTGGGGGAAATTTTTCACAGTGGATTCAGCAAGACGGGTGTTTTTCGTGAAAGATTGGCGAGGGGGGACCAGAGATTGGAGTTCAGACGAGTACCTGCCATGGAAATAACGATAAAACAAGGATAGGCTCGCAACGTCACTTTTTTAACACGTTAACTAAATTTCTAATGAGATCCCATTTGGAAGCGGAAACTTCTTTTTTACGTCACTTTTTTGAACACGTTCACTAAATTTCTAATAAGAAATTTTCTTTATACCTAATCTTATTTACAGTTGAAAACTTTCTTTTTACGTCATCTTACACATCTCACGAACCATCTTATTAGACTGTCTGTCGGTCTGTCTGTCAAATCTGTTGCCAGGGACGCTGGGAAAATGGTAGGATCCTTCTAACCGCTCCAGAACATATCTCACTACTGATGCAATTCTCTATCTGTATAAAAGCCAAGTACGTCCAAGGATGGAGTACTGCTGCCACATCTGGGCAGGAGCTGCTAAAAACAGCCTATCCTGCCTTGAGAGAGTACAAAATAGACTTCGTGGTTTAGTGGGGGATGCTCTTTTCTCTTCCCTGCAACATCTCTCCCACAGGAGAGACGTTGCGTGCCTGTCTTTGTTTTATCGTTATTTCCATGGCAAGTGCTCGTCTGAGCTCCAATCCTTCGTCCCCCCCCTCGTCAAACATTCACGAGAAACACCCGTCTGGCTGAAACTACTGTCAATAATTTTTCCCACTCTTTATCTGTGCCTAAATCCAAACGTAGATTCCATGACCAGAGCTTCTTTCTTAGAACTGCACGCCAGTGGAACTCTCTGCCGCTTGCCTGTTTCCCACCTCACTACAACTTGGACGTCTTCAAGTCCAACATAAACAAACTCCTGACAAACCGCCCCCTTAAGTAAGACACTCTACTAAAACCCCTAATACTAATGATTACTACAATATTATCTCATTGATTACTGTACACGCAATAACCCTTATCCCTGAGTGGCCTTCGGGCCTTGATAAGTGGTGACCCCATGTAAAAAAAAAGACTTTATTGAGATTTAAATGAGTGTTGATTTATTAGGTCTTGCTATAACCAGATTGAGAGAACTTGACGTCACCAAAAAACCACGCACATTTGAAGGTTAATAGCTCCAAAAAAATATTAGTGATAGGCGCATTGAACTGGTTTCAAAGACTTACAAATTTGAAAATGTCTAAAAAGCAAGAATAGGTATCCATTTTTATTTTGCTTGTAGTTTGAATTTGTGGCACAGTTAGTCACAGTAATAACCGTGTAATACCAACCACCACAGGGTGATTCAGTACAAACTTGACCGGAGACATTTGGGTGTTAATTTGGGTCCTACAAATATAAATGATAACGTTAGTTTGAGGTGATTTTGAAACATTATTTTATCAGTACGTTTTGACAAAAACGTAACTGTTTTTTTTTTAACCTTACCTTAAACTAGCAGTAATATGACCCTTAACCTAACCCTGTACCAGTACCGAAAAGCGAAAAAAAAAAAAAAAAAAGAAGGGTCGAAATGATTGCAAAATAACAAAAAAGACAAAAATACTTTAGATTTCATAAAAGCTAAAATGATATCAATTATAATGTCACTTGTTATAAAATTACAATTTTCTGACACGTTTTAAATGCACAATTCAACGTTGGTTACATGTTTAGGGCCGTCGAGCAAAGTTGTCAAATAATAGCTACCCGGTGTACTTTTTTGAAGCATTTCACCAGACGACTGAGAGACTCAGAGCCCTTGCTGTGGCAGAACCCCCAACTTTTAAACCACGAACATTCGGAAATTAATAACTTTCGTTAGATAAGAGTGTACCGCTACAACTTCTGAGGATACAATAGACAAGAAATAACTATAATACGTTCACTAACTCTTAAATCTCCCTCAGAAGTGGAAACTTCCTTCGTACGTCACATCCTTGAACACGTTAACTAAATTTCTAATCCAATATTTTTTTTTACAATTTTTTTACAATTGAAATAATTGCAAAGTAACAAAAAATAAAAAAAACTTATGGAGTATTTTCCGTATGAACAGGACTCCTTTACGCGCTCATAACTTATAAATCAGACAATATAGACGAGAAAACTTTATATTTCTTTAAACTTGAAACGTTATGAATTATCATTCGGCGGCATGTTCTAAACGGGTGATGATAGCACAATTGGAGTTGTTCATCGAATTTTTTTAATTGTCTTGACACAGTTTCTCATTGTTAATCCACAGATCTGCTGAGTGACGCTATTTCTAAAGTGTAAAGTGTTAGAAATGGGGTTTACGTAGATTTCTGTTGGGGTCAACCTAAAAAAAAAATAGAGAGTTACTTCCCCTGGAATGACAAGGGCGTAATCGCCCTTGGATGTAGTAGAAGGAAGAGGAAGAGGGGAGGTCGGCCATTACACTTTGAGTACCAAAAACACACACAGCTCTCAACGAGAGATTACATTGTCAGTAGGGCTATGACAACACCATATTCTTTTCTTTGTTTTTATTCTCAGGTATATATCCATTGATATCTTATGTTTTTATGCAGAGTGATGTTGTTCTCGGTTGATTAATTGTGTCTAACTGCATCGGATATATACTCGAGAGTCAAAACAATGAAAAGAATATGCTGTTGTCATATCCCTAAATATCACACATCCAATGGCTCAACTATTATAATCTCACTTGTAAGTTGTTGAATAAATTTGTTAAACGCTTCCCTTCGTCCTCGTATAATTTTTACTTGTTTATTTTGCAGAAGAAGAAAACCCATAACAATTTCCCAACTGTAAAGGGTGTCAAACAGACACTTTATTATATCAGATGGCATCCGTTGATCGATGGTTATCTTGAGTTTTGCAATGGATTGCTCTGTAAGTCTTCTAAAAGCAATAAGAATTTATGCAGTTATTTTTTTTTCTAAGATAAATTTAAATAAACCTTACCTGAGTTTGACGGTTTTTTTTTTTCGAAGACATTTCTTTCTAAAAAGTGAAAACTTACCTGAAAAAAAAAAAATACAAGATTTTTAAACTGTTATTAGAAATTTAAAAAAAAAGAAAGAAAGAAAGGATGTAAACTACATACTGGATTAAATTGTGTCCGAGATGGGTGCATTTACTAATGACTAGAGCTAGGACAACAGCATATTCTTTTCATTGTTTTGGCTCTCGAGTATATATCCGTTGATATCTTATATGATTTTATATAGAGTGATGTGGTTCTCGGTTGATTAACTGTGTCTAACTGTGTCGGATATATACTCGAGAGTCAAAACAATGAAAAGAATATGCTGTTGTCATAGCCCTACTGTTGATACAACACTCAATAATAGATATGAAAGAAAAATGAACAGCGTTGGTAACAGAGAGAGTTGCTATGACGTATCAAGAAACAGTCTCTGACAACCCATTACCTCTGTACTTTCTATAAATACATACGCTTGTTAACTACCTCCATTTTTTTTTTTTAATTTATTTTTAGTTCTTAAAGGCCCCAACATTAGCTATGATAGTTTTCTGGGGTTTAAAGTTTCATAGTAAAATGTATTAACCACTATGGTGGGCTACCCTTTTAAGTCTCTACATGGACTCTTCCTCCGTTCTATAGTGGAATGGGTCCACAAATGGATGATAACATTTGATGCTACTAAGACTAGGCTTCTTTCCTTTAACAAATACAAAAAAAAACGTTCAAACTCTTCAAGTTAACATTCACAGGCAACATAAATTGGAACAAATACATCAAAGACATTGCCAAGGCTGCTGTAAATGAAGGTGCTCTCCCTTTACCGTGCTACAAAATTCTACAAAGCCCATGTTTAGAGTATTGTTACCACACCTGGGCTGGTGCATCTGGTTAGTTTCTAATCAAATACATCCCGCACTATCAACCAATCTCCAAGCCCTGTCTCATCGCCGCATTTTTGCACCACCGTGTCTGTTTTACAAGTACTCTGATAATCTCATTGTACTTTTGCCCCCCCCCATCCGATTAACCTGTCAAACAGTAAAAGATCCTTAATTGCCGAGGGCCTTCTTTTCTAATTGTTCCCTAGCGCTGCTAGACTTAGGAATTCCCTCCCTGTTTCATGCTCCCTCCACTCTACTAACATGCAGAAGTTGAAATATAATATGAACAGACATCTCGCTGCTCAACTCCCAGTAGATATGATCCTAAATAATAGTCCCTTATGTCTAAGTGCTTTGTTTACGGATGAACGAGAGTAACAAAGAAAATGATTTATAAAGTGTCCATCTTTTTTTCTTTCGGGCCAAGATCAAAGTGTAGTATTTGTTCTGATGCTACACTACACTTTTATAGTCTCGCTTAATGGAGGAGAAATCCTTCATAACTGATACATTTTTGTTACTATCCAGAATGCCCATTTTGGGGGAGCTGACCCCCCCACACACACACACATTAAAAACCGACCTTGTGTCTAACTCTGCCCTCATGGGGAGGCAAGTAAAAAAAAAATTAATTAATTAAATTAAATAAAAATAAAAATGATAATAATTCTGATTTCGTTTACCAACGTCTTCCTGAAAAAAAGATGAGATTCATTCTCAGAGGACTTTCCCTCAATTCCCACTTCAAACGAGGAGCTTCAAAGATCAAGGGTGTTTCTTGGGATATTGGTGGTATCTATAATTGCAAAAGTCTGAAGGCCGCCCAAAACATCGGGTACTTGTAGCTATCGCCAATGCCCTTCCAGACGACTTGATACTACACCTAGCGTACCAATTACGACTGGGGTTATTTGTGTTTTAACCCCGTGTATACGCCTTATCTCCAAGCCCAACGGAGCATAATTGCTCCACTTCTCATTCTCCTTCTCTCTCACGTTCCTGACCCAGGGTACTGAGAAGTCTACAATTTTTCACTTTTTTGAGATTTAATAATATTATTATTATTATTATTATTATTATTATTATAACGATGCAAAACACAAAGTAACATCACATGGAATCATGAAAACTAAACCTGTATAATTGAAAAATACCGCTCCCAATTTTTTTTTTTTTTTTTGAGTGACATCATAAATGGCCACCACACCAAATAATGAGGGTTAAGGGGGTGGAAAGACCGAGGAGAGAAAGCACTAGTCAGACCTCTGCTGGATGAGTGCAAAGAGGCTTATTGCTACCAAAATTCCAGCGAAGACAAATTGTTGCCGCCAACGAGAAATCAATGGTAAGCGGCTGTTGCGATAACGCAAATTGTTTTGCAAAGGTTATCGAAAGAGGTGGAGAGTACTGGAAATCTGCAGAGACTTGTTGTCACTCAGACTCCAGGGAACACCACAAATTGTTCTCAACGAGTAATCTTGGATGATGGGTTCTGTGACTACTCCTAGTGAGTAAAAAATAACAATAGTTCGCTCATATTTTATGAAGCAGGCGAGAAACATTTGAATACCATAAAAGTTGAAACAATAACAATTAAAATGAATATTTATTCCGTGTCTCTTGTTATGGAATTAAAATTTTATAAAATATTTCAAATGCATTAATGACATGCTTGGAGACGCCAAGAAAAGTTGTCGAATGATGGCTAACCGGGGTACACTTTATAGTGTACTTTTTAAAAGATATTTCATCGGACACTTGGGACATCAGAGTCTTGCTGTGACGGGACATGACACAGAGGTGTAGACTTCATAACTAAACCACAAGCATCTGGAAATTAAACTTCCTTTTTCGTCACTTCCTTGAACACGTTCACTCAATTTTTAACCTAATTTTCTTACAATTATTTATAGTTACAATTAAAACAATTGGAAAGTAACACCGAGAAAAGACTTATGGGCTATGCTCAGTATGAACGTTGTCCATCTACGCGCACATGTCTTATGGATCAGGCAAAAAAATGTAAGCTTTAGATTCCCTAAGAGCATGAAAACAAGGATTGGGTAGAGACGGACTAACAATGTAAGAAAAAGCATAAATCACAATTCCCACTAGAGAAGTAAATTGCCATTGTGAAGTTGATTTTGTATTTTATCAGAAAGTTCTTGCGGTTTTTAGCCTTTAAATTCAAATTAATACTTCTCGGCTCAAACAAAAAACAATATTGATCGAAATAAGCACCACAGAATCAACACACTTTTGTCAATGCAAAACAAGCGTATTTATGCCAGTAACGTAAAAATATTGCGTTCAGGTGACGAAGTCGCTGAAGGCGTTTTTCATATTGCTTAAATTTTTGAAGCATTTCTCATGCAGAAAGTTGTCAAGATGCGTAAAAAAGTGATAGCCGGTATGTGAGAAATCTGGAGAGTATGTCGGATGAGGTCGAGTTTTGTAGCCCAATTCGTTCAACTTCAGCAGGGTCGGTTTAGTAACGTGCGGTCGGGCATTGTTGTGAATGACAATTAGGCTTTTCTGTTGATTAATGCTGGGTGTTGTTGTCGAAGTTTCTGATGCATTTCATTCATTTGTTCACATTACTTCTCCGCCGTTATGCTTTCGCCTGAATTAAAAAAAAACTGTAATAGATGAGACCGGGTGCAGACCACTAAACAGTAAACATGACTTTCTTTTGATGCAATTCGGGTTTTGGGTAGTGTCGTGAAGCTTCGTCGGCGTCTAACCACTTGTGCTGAACGTCGCCGGTTGTATTAAACTCACTTTTTATCGCAAGTCACAACCTGGTCGAGAAACGGGTCGTTCTTGTTGCGTAAAAGAAGGGAAGATGACACTGCATCCTTTTGGTCGTCGTTCAATTCGTGAAGCACCAATTTATCAAGTCTATCCAATCTCGCACAAGTGGTTGGAAATCGTCGTATACGTTACGTCTAATTCAGAAGCAAGTCCTCAAACAGTTGTGCGTGGATTGGCTTCGACTAAGGTTCTTAATTGATCGTTATCAACATATGATGGCCAACCACTACGCTCTCTGTAAGACGCTCGTCGCTGCCACGAAATTTCTTAAATCACCATTGTGCTGTGCATTCAGTAGTGTTTCCTTAGCCAAACGCTTCGTTGATCCCGCGAGCTGTTTCAGCAGCGTTTCGGCTTTACTTTAATTGAAATAAGGAAATTGTGCAAATTTGCTTTTTTTATTTATCTTGTATTCAACGTTCTGAAAAGAAGACATCATTTTTTTTTAAACGATTGTAATTTAAACGATGAGATAGAGCGAAAAACACTCTTTTACATAATATATAAAGTAAAGGTATTATAACGAACACTTATTTGAAAATACATCATTTGAAAGCCAAATTAAAAATTTCGCAAGAACTTTCTTCTCAGCCCAATACTTAGTTCACTGCGCTTCCTATTATATAAATCTCACTTGTCTGTTTAAATGTATGTATGTATGTATGTATGTATGTATTCCTGCCTAAAATATTCGACAGAGGCGACGGATTTTCACGAGATCGATATCGTTTTGAAGCTCAATCCTTTAGACGACAAATATCGAAAAATTGGCTAAAAACATTAATTCCTTCACCCTCAACTAGGCACTTCCTACAAGGAGGGGGTCCCTTTTTTCGCCGATATTTTCGAAAGTCATCCCCTCTTTTCGATTGACTAGCCTCAATTTAAACTTTCGCCATTTACGGTTTAGCGATGAACGCAACAGCAAAGACGTCACGATTTTTTTTTCTTGTTCTTTTCCTCCTTCACAACTCTTGCCACAAAAATTTCACGCGCAGGCACCCTTACAATGGGAATCCATAGTTTGTCAAGACTGAAGAAAGTCACTATATATATATATATATATATATATATATATATATGTGTGTGTGTGTGTGTGTGTGTGTGTGTGTGTGTGTGTGTGCGTGTGTGTGCTCGCGCGTGCGTGTGTGCGCGCGTGCGTGTATAATATTCAATAGTAAATAGATACGAAATCTGCATGAATTAAAATATATTTAAACGAATTTTACGACCCGGCAGACCTAATAAAAGAATAAAACTTTTCTATAAAAATATGTAAATCACATTAAAATGACAAATAAAACATTTGGCTCACATTATTCACCACTTGAAGAGAAACTTCTGGAAGAACATATCTTCTTAAACGTCAACCATAAATGATTAGAATTTTGGCAATAACACGTCTATTTTCTTTCTTTTTTTTTAGCAAATAAAAGACGATGTAATTTCTACTCATTTGCTCCCTACTGTAGCAAGATAAGGCTATAACGTGGGGAAGGAACAGCTCCGTGGAGGGACAGTTTTGTTGGGTATAAAAACAGACTTGTTAGCATTCTTTGCTAGGGGTGCCTCGAAGTGGCGGTGGCTAAGTTGTTAACACACGGATTGAAAACTTAGATGTGTCAACTGTGAAACACAGTACTGCAGGGCAATCTCTAACTACACCTCTCCTGAGTCGACATTGTTACACAACATTGGCCAGTGGAGGTTCAGGTCGACTGAAAACAATGCCGAGATAAGCGGAGAGCACATACAGCGCCTAGAATTCCGAAATTGTCACCTATCTGGTACTAGCCAGGCTCAACGTTGCTTAATTTTGGTGATTTGACGAGAACTGGTGTGCCAACGCGATTATGCCGCACATTATATATATGATGATTGCAACGTCTTGTCAGACGAGTGCCACTTCCTCAGACATTTAAAATCCATGAGCCCAAATGCCTGAGGGAGTATCTATACAAATATGATGTTACAGAGTCTTAGCTTTGTACAACAACTAAGTCTCTCTCTCGGTTCAAAATGTTGAGATCCAGCAACAAGCAAGAGCAAGATAGCCAGCAACAAATGAAACTGCGGACCAGCTTAATGCGGGTAATGGTCTTCCGCTTTATGGTTTTTTAAATCAGAGATTTGCTTCTCCTAGAAAGGTTGCCTTCACCACGGCTTACGGGAGCCCTCTCCACCTCAATACACATATACACACATAAATATACACGGTGCTAGTTGGCCGTTAACCCAAAAAAAAGGGTTCATTCGCCCTTTGGAAGGTCTTGTTTTTAATCCTTCAGGGAGACTAGCCGCCCTCCTCACCAAACAAGTCTGGTGGGGGAACCAGTTTAGTCGCCGGTGATCCGACCATGAGGCAGGTAGTACTGGGTTACATGGTACCAGTAGCACATGACATGACCTGACATTATATATATACAGACCTACATACATACACATAGATACACTGTTTTTTTAAATTTCACACAAATATACTTTATGTGTCTAGCAGTGTTTTTAGATAGGCTTTGTATCGGAATGTTTTCGATAACCAATAACCAGAGAAAATACGATGAAAGCACAAGTGAACCAGAATACTTGACTTTTGCATTTGAAACTTTAATTGAAGCCATTATAGAAAAATAATTTTATGGCATCAACAGTAAGTTCTCTACAGTGCAATGTAGGCTACAATGTATTGTGGACAAAGTAATTGCGAAGAGAATTGAAAAATTGGCAATCAAATATGGGAGAGTGAAACATTTGTTGATCCTTGTTCAATCTTGGACAACGTCAGGTCTCCCTGCTAGTATATATATATATATATATATATATATATATATATATATATATATATATATTACGGGTTTGTATTACTGTACACATAGATTCGAAAAAAAATGTCAAAAAACAAATATATAACAAATAAATGTTATCAAAGGCAAGATAAGTTACTTTTCTACCAAACTGGATACATTTTTCGTGTTTTATTCAATGTAACATATTTATTCAGCTCGAAAACTATACAGTGTTTACCGATGTATTGGAAACTTCAAGATGGCGTCTGACTATCTCTTTAACACGGTAAGTTCAGGAAAAGGTGTTATAAATAAAAAAAATGGATAAAATACTGTTAAAACTCGCTCAATATATGTTACCGTGACATAGGTTGACATATATTCGGCGGGTTTTTAATAGTATTTTGTCTAGTTTTTTTATTTATGACACCTTTTCACAAACTTATCGTGTTAAAGAGGGAGTGAGACACCATCTTGAATTTTCCAATACAGTAATACAACCCCTATATTACATAGGAGCCACCACTTATTAAGGTCCGGAGGCCACTCGAGGATAGTCAACGTGATAATATCGTAGTAATCATAAGTAGTGGGGATTTTGTAAATTGGATTAGTTAAGGGGATAGTTCAACAAAAGTTTGTTTACGTCGGACTTGAAGACGACCAAATTCAGTTGGAAAGCAGAAAAACGGAACAGAGTTCTACAGGCGTGCAGTTCTAAGAAAGAAGCTTTGTTCACGGAATCTACGTTTAGGTTTAGGCACAGATAAAGAGTGGGGGGAATTATTGATAGTGTTTTCAGCTAGATGAGTTTTTCTCGTGAAAGTTTGGCGAGGGGGGGCATAGATGGGAGCTCAGACGAGCACTTGTCATGAAAATAAAGATAAAGAAGAGACAGGCTCGCAACGTCGTTTCTGTGGGAAAGAGGTTGCAAGGAAGAGAAAAGGGTAACCCCCTCTTGCTTACGAAGTCTACTTTGAACTCTGTCAAGGCAGGGTAAGGTATTTCCTGCCCAGGTGTTGCAACAGTTCTCCATCCTTGGCCGGTCCTGGATATGACCTAAAACTATATCCGGGCCTTGGGGAGTGCGGAGCCACCATTTAATTGCCATTGCTCCCAGGTCCACTCTGACCCGGAGTGGTAGTACCTGTTAGGGTCCCAACTATGGGTTAAATAGAATCTGCCTTAAAAAAAAAAATAAACTCCATTAAAAATTGATCCTCAAAATAACTAGATTCGGCATTAAATAACCTGAAAAAGATTGATATGCCGTAAAGCAAAAACAAACCACCAACCATCCTTAGCCGTACTTGGTTTTGATATAAGTAGAGAACTGTATCACCAAAGGTAGATGATTCCACCATCTTATATATATATATATATATATATATATATATATATATATATATATATATATGTTCGAGCGATTATCTGGATTCGGAATCAGGAATTGAAGATGGAAACGGAATCAGAAAAATTAATGCCTATTTTTGAATTGAAGATGGTAGCGGAATCAGAAAAATTAATGCCTATTTTTGAATTGAAGATGGTAGCGGAATCAAAAAAATTAATGCCTATTTTCCGATGCCAAAAACGATTCTTTTAACTGTCTTTTTCATTTGAAATACTAGTAAAACTAAAAATCTATAAATCATTCCTCATAAGTGTGTTTTGTTTTTTCATTTCAACTTGCCGACATATTTCTGTACACGTCATTCATCAATCCAAACAAAGATTTTACTCGTTATAAACCATTCTTGGTTTAGGATTTCAGTGTTATGTGACCATTTAGAGCGCTGAGTTTAGGGAATTTCCTGGCGCTCCCTCTACAAGATCAAATTAAAATGTTGCTTCAAATAATAAAGTATGTATGGGCATTTTAAGCTTTGTTTTTTGGCGATGTATAATTAATTTCTGAAATTATGCATCCAATATATTGTCTTTTTGCTTTGAAATGGACGCAAATATATTAATATACAGGGTAGCCCACTTAAAAGTAGCCCAGAATAATGTAGTAGAAATAGCTTTTTGTTTTAATGTCCCCCAAAGATAAAAAATCAAATGATTACAAGTCCGGAAAACGTAGTAGCCATGACCCTTTGCTTATCGTTCTCTCTTCCGTAAACATGTCATGAACTCGTGTCAGTGATTTTTGAGACGTGTAGCATGTAGCGCCATTATGTTGGAAAAAGAATTGCATTTTGTTTTGTGGTGTCAGTTGGTCGTTAAGAGAAACATAAGGGAGATCGGGCTTCTTATAATGGACCACCTGTAGTATTGAGAGCTTGTAAGAAAAATCAAAGCTAGCAGTTTTTGGTAAATGAGAGTTCCACAAAAGTTTCAAGGGAAGTTTAGTATGTAATAAGTAAAATAATCGTGTTTGTTTCGGCTGTCGCCGTGTGAGTTCGTGCGCGACAGTGTGTGTAGTTCGTGAATGAGAGAAGTAGCATTCAGCCTGTGCGCAATGCGACATTGCATGTTAGGGTATTTTTGTATATGTGACATTGTATGTTAGGGTATTTTTGTATATGCGACATTGTATGTTAGGGTATTTTTGTATATGCGACATTGTATGTTAGGGTATTTTATATGCGACATTGTATGTTAGGGTGTTTTTGTATATGCGACATTGTATTTTGGGATGTTTTTGTATACGCGACATAGTATGTTTTGATGTTTTTGTATATGCGACATAGTATGTTTTGATGTTTTTGTATATGCGACATTGTATGTTAGGGTATTTTTGTATATGCGACATTGTATGTTTGGGTATTTTTGTATATGCGACATAGTATGTTTTGATGTTTTTGTATATGCGACATTGTATGTTAGGGTATTTTTGTATATGCGACATAGTATGTTAGGGTATTTTTGTATATGCGACATTGTATGTTGGGGTATTTTTGTATATGCGACATTGTATGTTAGGGTATTTTTGTATATGCGACATTGTATGTTAGGGTATTTTTGTATATGCGACATTGTATTTTGGGGTGTTTTTGTATATGCGACATAGTATGTTTGGGTGTTTTTGTATACGCGACATTGTATGTTTGGGTATTTTTGTATATGCGACATTGTATGTTTGGGTATTTTTGTATATGCACATTGTATGTTTGGGTGTTTTTGTATTACCACATTGTATGTTTGGGTGTTTTTGTATTACCACATTGTATGTTTGGGTGTTTTTGTATATGCGACATTGTATGTTTGGGTGTTTTTGTATATGCGACATTGTATGTTAGTTTTCTTGTTGTTGTTGCTGTATATACGACATTGTATGTGATTAGGATGTTTTTATTATGCCAATCGCCCCAGACAAGATATGAAACCAATGGATGTAAGGAGTTAAAATAAAAATAATTATACTTCAATGTCAAAAAAAAAACACCCAATGATGTATTAGATGGATATATCCTAATAAAAAACAACAATTCTTCCCCCTCTGTCAAAAAGATCACTCCTGGAATGTAAGGATTTAAGGGCTAAGTAAGATAAATGAAAGTTACGAGGCTGTCAAAAGTAAACCCAGGGTACACTTTCTATTCCTCTTGGGTTACGTATAGAGTACTTGTTGCCTCTGCTTCTCATCATATAATATGAATCCGAAGATTCTATTGTTAGCGCTGGTTTCCCCGATATTTTTCTAGTCAGAATTTTTTCTAGAAAGACGTCGGGTATTACGGGAGGGACCAAGTGAAGTTTGCCAACATCTTAAGTGATAGTGATTTTTTGTGGAACTAACTGGATTCGAACTTGAGACACCCAGGTTGTCAATTCGTGTCGTTAACGATTAGACTACCCTCCTTGGCCTTCTGACCAAGTGTAGTATCTGTTCTTCAGATGCTGCACTTCAATTTCGTGTTCTCTCTCAGTGGAGAAGAAATCTTTCACGACTGAGATAATTTTTAATTTTTGTTCCTTTTCTCCACGTTAAAAAACGACCCTGGTGTCTAACTCTTTTCCGTGGGGAGGCATTGTAAATAGGTACCCTCATCTCCTGTTGCATCTGCTGAGAGATTTTTGACCCAGAGAGGTAGGCTAGATTTGACGTACAGCCACGTGTCTCGAATCTGAATGGAGAATCGTAAAGACGACGTGAATGCTGGGGCTTTGGTTTTATATATTACGCGCGAAATTCGCAAGTGACTATTTTTTTGAATTTAGGAAAACTCGTCCCGGGAAAACTCGACCCCGGAAAACGCGTTCCCCTTTCGCTAGGTGGGAAAACTGGTCCCTTATTGAACATAATAAACGCTTTAAAATAAGTGAAACCACTAAGAACTTAGCCAGTTAGGTAGGAAGCGGGCACTTAGAAAATCGATTTTATTTTTTAAAAAAAATTAAAAAAAAAACATTAAACAAGTAAAAATATTTTTTTAAAATATTAGGGGGGGGCTATAGTCTATTTTAAAAAACAATATCTCCTTCAAGAACGATCATAAAATGTGTTTTCAATCAATATTTATTCAATAAGGGACCAGTTTTCCTACCTAGCGGAAGGGAACGAGTTTTCCGGGGTCGAGTTTTCCGGGGCCGAGTTTTCCGGAGACGAGTTTTCCCGAGACGATTTTTCCGGAGACGAGTTTTCCGGATACGAGTTTTCCCGGGACGAGTTTTCCAGGCACCATTTTTTTACCTTCGTAGTTGATTGAAAGAAGCTAGTGATTGCATATTGCGTCCAATCGAGAGTAGATCTTCAAAAAAAAAAATACAATCGCTGATATTTTGATAAGTCTATTTAAAGAATATATATTGATTCAAATCTTTATGACTATTTTTTTCTGGGTTACATCTTTAATTGCGATATAATTGTTCGATCCATAGTCTTAAAATACCATAAATAAACTTACGTAATAACGTCTGACTAATAAAAGTTAATTTTGGACGGCGAAAACGCACACAGCAAGTATTTAATCCATTTTAAGAAATAAGAATAAAAATAAACAATAAACTTTTTATTGTATTTGTTTAAAAATGTATTCTTTTAAATCAATTGACTGACATTTTGTTTCATTTGTATTATACGTACGACTATTCTTATCCTGTGAATTATCGATGTCGTTTTCAAGTCTAATGTAAACAAGTTCTGGTGCTTATTCAGAATTCTACCTAATTAAAACACAAAAAGTACAAAATAATAAAACTTCATGATGTACGCGGTGCCTTAAATAAGTTTTCAGACAATTTTTAATTTTCTTAATCATCATCGTCATCATCATCGTCGTATGAATGCGAAGATTCTAGTTTTGGAATTGGTTTCCCCGATATTTTTCTAGTCAGAATTCTGAAATTCCACAGAGGACTGATTCGTAGGTAATATATTGATGTTAGCATTCTGTAGATGTTCAGCGTAAATGGAGACGCTCTGATATTATTGTGGCTCTTTTGTTAAAATTGCAAAATTATTTATCTAAGCTAGCAGGGACGCCCGGCGTAGCCAGGTCGTAAAATACGCTTAAATATGATAGTTTAATTCTTGCAGATTTCGTATATATTATTATAGAGTTAATGTTCTATCGATTTTTATATATTATAAAGTTGTAGTTTCAAAAGTAAAAAATATATCTATATGACTTGAATGGAAACCGAATCCCAAACTGATGAATATATATATGTGTGTGTGTGTGTGTGTGTGTGTGTGTGTGTGAGAGAGTGAGAGAGAGAGAGAGAGTGTGTGTGTGTGTGTGTGTGTGTGTGTGTGTGTGTGTGTGTGTGTGTGTGTGTGTGTGTGTGTAGAACCTTAGTTCCTCCAGCTATAATCGAAACCAAAACTTATGAAGAATTCTTGATAACATTATTTATGAAAAAATAGATTACTTAGGTGCAATCAGCTAAAATCGAAACCGAAACCAAAACTTATGAAGAATTCTTGAGAAAATTATTTTTAAAAAATAGATTAATGGAGTGCCATTAGCTATAATCGAAACCGAGACCAAAACTTATTAGGAATTCTTGGTAAAATTATTTATTTAAAAAAATAGGTGACTTAAGTGCCGTCAGCTATAATCGAAACCGAACCCAAAATTATGAAGAATTCTTGATAAAATTTTTTATAAAAAAATCAAATGACTTAAGTACCATCAGCTATAATCGAAACCGAAACCAAAACTTATGAAGCATCCTTGAAAAAATGATTTATTACAAGAAATGGAAGTACATTACAATTAAACGACCCGGATGTAAGCGTAACACAGAAAATAACACACACGCTATCGTATTAATATGTACATCGTTCGGTTTTCTAAACTTTCAAATTAAATACAACTATATTTGCGTTAAAAAAAAAAATAACAGTTAAAAGAAGTTTTAGGCCAATGTATATTACTGTAATAGTCATTCTAAGACAATTTCTATTTTTGTTCCTATCCCTTTCTGGAGAGCTGGATCCCCCCCCCCCCCATAAAAAACCGACCTTGTGTCTAACTTGTGTCTAACTCTCCCCTTTTGGGGAGACAAATAAATAGGAACATAATTCACGTTAGCCATTTTGATTTTTAGTCGATAACCGGAGCCGACAATGTGTCTCCACCCGGACAACACCGGGAAAATTCAACTAGTTATTAAATAGGCGTACAGTTGGGGCTTCATGAAGGTTTTGTCCTCACTTTTAGTCTAAGTTCTAAAAAATGGGCGGGTTAAGGTTAGGGTTAGGGTTTAACTCTTTAAACCCCCAACTCCGCCAAAAATAAAGCAAGAAGAAAAAACGCCCTTGTTCGGGTCATCGTTGTTAAAATGTCGGTCGGCCGACGCCCGCGGCTAAAAAGAAACAGGTGAGTCGGAAATTAACCTTAAATATAGATATTTGGTGCCATTTCTATTAAAATGTTATGTTTAAAGGCAAAAAAGGGGTCGAATATAAATAACATTTATTTTATGCTTACAGGCTGTGAGAAAAATGGCGGATGTTAAACAAGTAAGAGAGAAAAGGGGCGTGGCTTTTCGCTTATTTTTAAATGTCGTCTGCATTTCTGTGAGACGAGTGTTGAATCAGTAACACCATTCGTTTCATATTTGCTCGAGTTATCTATCTACCTACATTGTTGAGATTTTTTTTCTCGCTCTGACATTGATATTAAAAGCCTACTTTTTCTATCTAAATATTATTAAAACGAACCTTTTGATATACTCAGTCATGAATATGCGAGCAACTTCTATGACGGTACATTCTTAGGAAAATGGGCGTTAATCAATTCTTTATTCATCTTTTATGGTTTCTTATTAGATTATTGGTTTCATTTTATTATTACGCTGAATTCTATTTATGCATAGTTTCTACATTCTGCATACTGCGTAGAATTAAACATGAAAGGTTTATAGCACACGGAAACTATATATACAGAGTCGAAATTTGACATATAGGGTGGTTGGATCTGTAGCACACTTTCAATTTGGTTTTTATCCAGCAAAAGTTTTTCTGATTCCGATACAATACCAATTCTGTTTTAAATTTCCGATTCCGATTCAACTACTGATTCTGATATTTTTAGAATCACTAAATAATTAGCTATAGAGTTCTTTTGTTTGTTTTTTTCTTTAGATTACTGTAAAACCCCATGTTATATATTGTATATATTTTGGCGAACGCAAAAATATACTTATCTCTGTGATCTATAAGTTTTTAATTTCTTTGTAACTTAAAATTCATACATATTTACCATAGTATCTTTAGCACCAGTAATAAAAATGAATTCTTAAATAAAAACAAACTAAATAAAAAAATTTTATCAGAAAATAGGCACTACATTTCCTGAATCCGATAACGGTTCCGATACCGATTCCGATACTGATTCTGATACCTAAAAAAGCTCCAATTTTCTCGATTCTTTATTCCTATTCTGATTAATCGTCCCAATACGAGACGATATTTGATATATATAGAGTATTCAGACACGTGGAAAACTTTTAATCAATTTTCTACCGGATAAACGGGCTGCTAAGAGGTCCAAATTGTAAAAATTGTTATCAAATTTCCATCTGTTTCATGAATGTGCATTCGTAAATCGTTTACATGAAAAATTCCTTATGTTCGAAAACACTTTTTGAAGAACGTGTCAAGTTGGCCAAATGGTTATCGTACTTGACTCACTTGTTTTGGTTTCGATCTCAGCTTGGGTATTCTTTTTATTATTTACAAGAAATTAACAGTTTAGAAAAAAGTCATAACACTCGCATGCACATGTCTCAGTTTCTGTATGAATTAAAATGTAATATTTACGCGTATTTTATGACCAGGAAATGGTGGGTGGCCTGCTACCAGGAAAGATATCTCTTATAATCACCTTTCCAGATGTGGCAACAACTTGGCCTTCGGGACAAAATCACAGTGTAGTATCTGTTCTTTAGATGCTGCACTTTAATTTCTTGTTCTCTGTCAGTGGACGAGAAATCCTTTACGACTGAGACAATTTTTATTTTTGTTCCTTTTCTCCACGTTAAAAAAAGACCCCGGTGTCTAACTCTGTCCCGTGGGGAGGCATTGTAAATAGGAACAGTATTGTATCTTATGGCGTATACGGCTCTTATAATTTTGCTGTGGGTGTTTTGCAGGAGGAGATTATTGATTGAAGCTCAGACGAGCACATCATGCCATAAAAATAACGATGGAGTAGAGAAAGACTTCTGTGAGAAAAAAAAGGTAGTAGGGAGAGTAGAGGACATAGTTCATTAGATTTTGTACTCTAGGGAGGCAGGAAAGGGAGCTCTGAGCACGACTACTCCAGATGCGGCAACAGTACTTCATCTTTTGATGTACTAGAGGGGGGGGGGCTTTGCCCGGTCGTAAAATACGCTTAAATATATTTTAATTTGTCCAGATTTCGTATATATTATTATAGAGTTGGGATTTCAAAAGTTAAAAAAAAAAGTACTGGGGTGCCATCAGCGAGAATCGAAACCGAAAACGAAAACTGTAGCATTCAAAGCTGGTGACGTTACCACTGTACCAACGTGACACGCATATGAATCGATTAAAAATAAACCAAGATGAATGTACAAAATGTATAACAGTTCTTTCAATTTGACCTACTTTTGACCCACCCCATCCAGCACGGCCGTAACCGAGATTGAACTCACTACACGAGTTTGTAGTGTAATTCAAATCTTGTCAGTAGCTGAATACTTGATGCTTCGCCAGAGCTAGCACGGGTATTTTTTTTTTTTTTTATCGTGACGCCGTCACTAGATGGGGTGCCTACCACGGCTTAAGAGAGTCCCATCTACCCTCAAGAGAAAGGATAGACCGCGCCAGTTTCTCAACCTGGTGATTTTTACCTCGCAGTAACATATTAAAAAGTATTAACAGGCTTAAGACCCATAAGAGAGCAGTCCATCAAAAGTTCAATCATTTGAGGCCCCTGGCGCAGCTCTGCGACTTTTAGTTTCAGCAGGGATAGAGTTTGAAAGCATGGAGACAGACAGACAGACGTATGACCTTTTATATATCAGATTTGGGATCTTATACAGGTAAAGTCACAAAAATAATAAAAAGCAACAAAGGCAAAACTTCTTATTTTTTTAAGTGATTTACAACACAATGAAAGCGTCACAATGCGTTCGGTTTCTTGCTCTACAAGCGACCTTGTCACATCTTCGCAGAGACATATTCACGGAGGCATATGTAAGTGACTATTCGGCGTCGCTCCGTCGCGATAACCCAACAATTTGATATACGATTGGTCGCGAGCAGAACCATAGTTGTATGGGACCTGAGGTTGCTCCCGAATGCCCAAAGCCAAATCTCTTCCGTTAGGGGGATGTTGGTGTTTTCCCTTGGGGCTAAAACAGATGAAAGAAGCGTAGACCATAACAAATGATGGCCGACCCTAATTCGGAAGTGCAGGTCAAAGGTGAAAGTTTGTTGACGACAAGTTGCGCACATGATTTTGATAGAGGTAACACCGAGCATAAATATTATTATTATTTATTTATTTTTTTTTTTTTTTTACAGTGACATTTATAGAGCAACTAGCTGGTCGCCTGGTGTTGCTCGGTCGTAAAGTACACATTAATATCATACTAACGGGACCTGTGGAAATTCTACAGGGGACTCATTCATATGTAATATATTGATGTTGGCATCCTGTAGATGTTCAGTGTAAATGGAGACGCTCTGATATAATTGTAGCTTTTTTGTTAAAACTGCAAAAGTATTTATCTAAGCTAGCACGAACGTCCTGCAAAGCCCGGTCGTAAAGTACGCTTAAATATGATATTTTAATTCTGTCAGATTTCGTATATATTGTTATAGAGTTAATGTTCTATCGATTTTTATATATTATAAAGTTGCGGTTTCAAAAGTAAAAAAAATATATCTATATGACTTGAATGGAAACCGAATCCCAAACTGATGAATATATATATATATATATATATATATGTGTGTGTGTGTGTGTGTGTGTGAGAGAGAGAGAGAGAGAATGTGTGTGCGTGTGTATAACCTTAGTTCCTCCAGCTATAATCGAAACCAAAACTTATGAAGAATGAAATATATATATATATATATATATATATATATATATATATATATATAACATGAGTTCCTTCAGCCATAATAGAAAACGAAACCAAAACTCATGAAGAATTCTTGATAAAATTATTTATACCAAAAAAATGGAAGTACATAACAATTAAACGACACGGATGTAAGCGTGACACAAACAATAGCACACACGCTATCGTATTAATATATAGATTTTTATTTTAAGTCGTGCAGATTATTATAAAAACAATTCTCTATTGATTATTATATTGTATTCAATATGTAGTAATATTTTTAAAAGTAAAAAAAAAATACTTGGATGCCATCAGCTAGAATCGATACCACAACAGTCGCCGGTCTTATGCGTAACAATGTATAAGATGGCCCACTTAAAACTAGCCCAATCTATCTTATCTTTCTCTTATCGACCAACTGACACCACAAGACAAAATGCAATTCTTTTTCCAACAAGATGGCGCTACATGCCACACGTCTCACAGATCACTGACACGAGTTCATGACATGTTTACAGAAGAGAGAACATTAAGCAAAGGGTTATGACTACCACGTTCCCCGTTCAGGTGATTTTTATCTTGTGAGGAGTTTGAAACAAAACGTTTATGCAAATAATCCTCACAATCTAGATCAACTAAGGGAGAACATTACCAACACTATCAGGGGAATCACCAGAGAAGATCTACAGGCAGTATCTGCAAATGTTGTTAAACGTGCCCAGAAATGCATAGATGTCAATGGGGGAGGGCACTCACGGCATCTTTTATAACGCTACAGGTAATTTCAACAATAAAAGATTGTTCCTCCTCTCTACTACATTTTTATGGGCTACTTTTAAATGGGCCACCCCAAATAAAACCTTGGGAAATAACATTGTAAAAGGTATAAATGTGCATCTGCGCATGCTCAGAAATAACACGTTTAGTTGACTTACCAAGGTCAATGTTATTTTTTTTTTCAATTTTGACCCCTTAACAGTAATTTTTCCTGGCTAAAAACTAAATCAAATTTTTCTACAGATCTAAATCCCCTACATATCAAGTTTCATGTCTGCAGACTAAAAATTAACAGTGGGGTTTGGTAGAGACCTTCCGTACACACCCAGAAAAAAGTCACTTATATATATCTAATATATAATAGCTATATGTCTGTCTGTCTCCATATTTTCAAACTCTATCTCCTCCGAAACTAAAAGTCGCAGGGGTCAAAAATGGGTTAGAGTTTAAAATATCGTTATACATTTTTTTTACATTCAGTTAGTTTATTTTTAATTTTTAATTTTGAAACAGTTTATATGCGTGTCACGTTGGTACAGTGGTAACGTCACCAGCTTTGAATGCTACAGGTTCGGTCAAGATTCTAACTGAGAGCAAGACAAATACTTTCTTTTTTACTTTTGAAATCACGACTCCATAATAATATATACGAAATCTGGACAAATTAAAATATCATATTTAAGCGTATTTTACGCCCGAGCAAAGCTGGACACCAGCATATATATATATATATATATATATATATATTCAGAATATGAGAGTTTATATATAATTATTTCCACGGCTTAAAGAACGCCGCAGCCCACAGGAACCACGCCAGCCAACGGACCGGAAGTCTAAGACTCGAGTTTCGCCCTCATTTGGGCTCATCAGTCAGACATATCGGCAACCAGGATTTGAAACCCAAGCATCCTGCATGCAAGGCAAACACTATACCAACTGAGCATATATATATATATATATATATATATATATATATATATATATGCTGGAACTTTTGCATCATAAATGCTACCCGATTATGCAGAATGTAGAAACTATGCAGAAATAGAACTGAGTGTAATAGTTAACAAAAATCAATCATCAAATAAGAAACCAAAAGAATATATAATTAATAATTAATTAATAATTAATTAATAATTAATTATCGCTCGTTTATCAAAGAATATTAAAATTAGTTAACCTTCATGAAGCCGCACGCATATTCTTGACTGAGTATATTAAAAAGTTCGTTTTCATTGTTTTCAATAGAAAAAGTAGGCTCTTAATATCGATGTAAGTGTGACGAAAAGCTCAATAATATATATATATATATATATATATATATATATATATATATATATGTATATATATATATGTATATATATATATATATATATTATATATATATATATATATATATATATATATACTAGCAGTCTGTTCAGCGTTGGTCGGTCGTAAAATACGCTTAAATATGATATTTTGATTAATGTAGTTTCGTACCCTGTTGCCTTGCCAGGTCACTAATATATATATATATATATATATATATATATATATATATATATATATATATATATATACATATTACATAAGCATCACCACTTATCAAGGCCAAGCGGCCACTCGAGGATAAGGGTTAAAGAGTGTACAGTAGAAATTGGACAATATTGATAGATTATGGATAGCCACTGTAAGGGTACCTGCATGTGGATTGATTTTTCTTTTCTTTTTTTTTATTGTGGCATGAGTTGTATAATCTCCTGAGTCGACGTTGTCAAATACAAGCGGCAAATTGAGGTTCAGGACGACTGGAATCAATGCCGAGATAAGAGGAGAGCACATACAGCGCCTAGAATTCCCAAATAGTTAATCATCTGGTACTAGCCAGGCTCGACGTTGCTTAACTTCGGTTATCTGACGAGAATCGGTGTCAACGTTTTCTGCCGTATATACACATATTAAAAACCGAGCGAACTTTTGGACCAACCCAATATAATCTATTAGTTTGGTGCAAAAGTAATGTCGTTTTTTTTTTCGTTCAATAAATATAAAAAACGACATTACTTTTGCACCAACATAATATGATATAAAAGGCATGATATTAGTTTAGAAAATTGCTATACAATAACGTTGAAATGACTGTTTAATCATTTTAAAAAAAAGAAAAACACTTCTTTTGTATGTCAACTTGTGAAACTGCTTGGGTGCTGATGAGAGGAAGGCCAACGCACGTTTTATCGCACGTTAAGTGTTATTATGCATGACATGCATACCCTGTAATAAATCACAATCAGATTCGTCCTTGGATTTTTCTTTTTCTTTTTGTATGCGTCCATCCCGACAGTTTGGGTTGGACGAACGACTTCGCAAAATATGAATAAGTTGCGTAACAGCGTTTTTGGCAAATTGAATACATACACTTTAGTTCTTTATATGCGCCGTCAAGCGGACAATTTTTTAAATATAATCGCTGAATAATCTAGATGCGGGCCTTCTTATTTGCATAAACGACAAAAGAAGCATGGCCGAACAAATTAAGCGATGAACGAAATGAGGTACACCTAAATTAGTTTCTTTTGTGAACGCAAGGTTAATTGGCTACCGATTTACTGGATTTAATGGAGAATAACTTTTTAAAAAAACTAAAAATAAGAAAAAAGTGAATAAATAAATTAAAACGTGTTATTATGATTCTTCGAACTACTGTTCTTATCTTGAGTGTCATTTTCACAGTGTTTCAGCCGATGTAACCCCCGACCTTCTTCAGGTGTATCTTGTCGAACTCGAGAATATTTCTGTCGACGTTCGAGAAGACAGGCGTCGGTGAAGACGATCACGTTAGAGACGTGGATGACGACACAGTAGTAACGAAAAGTCACGCGCGGCAGGAGAATGAGGAAATAAATGTCGTTATTACAAAAAAAAGGACTCGAGTTCTTTCCTATTCTTTGCGACTGAAGACTGAAACTACAACGTGCTGGTTCCCTTTCAATGTTACCCCTTGACAGGGTACAAAACTGTTTCCAAAATTTGATTGCCGATGACCATTTTTGCCTCCATGCTTTCTCTTTCCCACAGAAGAGCCGTTGCGAGTCTTTCTGTTCCATCGGCACTTTTATGGTAAGTGCTCAACTCAGCTTTAATTTGTGCCCCCTGTAAGTAATTCGCAACACGTACTCATCTCTCTACAGCAACTGACAATAATTTCCTTCACTTTCTATCTGCGCATATAATTAAATGAAAATTCCATGTGCAGAGTTTTTTTTCCAAGAACTGTCCGTCTGTGGAACACAATTCTGTGGGATTGCTTCCTAGCTGACTATAACATGATTGTTTTCAAGTCTAATGTAAATAAGTTTTTGTTGAGCTATCCTATATAATTAAAACCTACTTAAGTTCAACCATTACTGATCATCACAATGTTGTCTCACGGTCCACCTCACACTCATTAACCCTTATCTTAGAGTGGCCATGATAAGTGATGGCCTCTAAGTAAAAGAAAAGAACAAAGTAGAAAGAAAAGGGAAAAGAGGGGAGAAGAAAAACAACAAGCAACAAGACGAAAAGAGAAGAAAACAAAGAAGATGGCGAAGAAAAATGTGGCACAATCACGCTGACACACCGGTTCCCGTCAGATCATTGAAGTTAAGCAACGTTGAGCCTGGTCATTGGGTGACCAATTTGAAAATTCTAGGCGCTGTACGTAGGAGGATGTCGACACCTCGCTGCAAGAGTTGCAAAAACCTTACGTCGTCATCTCCCCTACCAGGGATATACATGCGAGTGGGGAATCACTTGTGAATTTCATACTCCCATGAACTTCCTCCTTCAGAGGAAGCCGGTGAAACCCGAATAGGGTTAGTGGTGTTTCACACACACACACACACACACACACACACACACGAAGAAAAAGAAGAAGAAGAAGAAGAAGAAGAAGAAGAAGAAGAAGAAGAAGAAGAAGAAGAAGAAGAAGAAGAAGAAATAGGAAGAAAAAGAACGAAGAAGGGGACGGAAGAATAAACAAGAAAACGAAATAGACGAAAGAAGAAGCGGAAGACGAAGAAGGAAAAAGCGGAAGAAGAAGAAGAAGAAGAAGAAGAAGAAAACGAAGTACAAAAAGTGAAAGGAAGACTTGTCAATCGACACAAAAACCGGATTGTATTTGCCAAATGTACAAACAAAATCTGAATGAAAAGAAACCTGAATAAATGGACTTTCATTGACAAAAGCACAAAAACAACTTCGCATAGAGGAAGGCCACCATGCAAATAATTTGTTTTTTGCCGATTGAAATATTTTTATCACCATTAAAAATTACTCAACCATCCCCCCCTCCTACTCAAAAGCACGTTGTGGCACGCGTGATATTCATTTGCTAACCTGTCACACACGGTGGCAAAATTAGACGCAAGATATCCAACATGTGAAAATAAAGATATTCTTGAAAATACAAAGTCATAATCGACTATAAAACTCCATTTTTTTCTTTATATGAAATAATGTCTGTGAGGATGGTCTTCCTGAGACCGATTAGAGCACGCTAGCAAGGAGACCTGACGTTGCTTGGGATTGAATTAGGATCAACGCATGTTCAACACTTCCAATACGAAATTAATGAAATCGCACATTTTTCAATCAAATCGATTCTCTGATCTAGTCGGGAATCCCACACCCGTAGTACACTGAGAGGAATCTTCATATTCCTCCCGAGAGTAACTTAGTCCACAATACATTGTAATTTACATTGCACTGTAGAGAATCTACTATTGATTTTATAAAATCACTTTTATATAATTATTTTGAATTAAAGTTTAAAATGCAAAAGTCAAGTATCATGTTTCAGTTGTGCTCTAAAATATAACATTCGTTTCGAGCGTGCCCTTGTCATATCAAAGAACCTACTGTTGATTTTATATGCCGGGCCCTTATGCTTTGTGCGGTGATAAAACCTCATAAAATTACTTGTGATGTTAGACTGTATAATGGTGTTAACTTTTGTCAAAATCGGACTATTCTTTCTTTAATCAGATATTTTGGATTACCGATTATCGATTATCGATAGTTATCGGCTGTATTCTGATGCAAAACTAATCTAAGAAAACTTCCAGACACATAAAGTATATTTGTGTTAAACCAGCCCAGCCTTTTTGGAATGTATAGGGAACGAAAATACAAGCACAGACATACATACACAGAGACATATACACACATACAGACTATGTGTTTTTTTTTATATTTCCTAAACCTAAACGCAGATTCTATTAACAAAGCTTCTTTCTTAGAACTGCACGCTTGTGGAACCCTCTTCCGATTGCCTGCTTTCCAGCTGACTACAATGTGATTGTCTTCAAGTCCAACGTAAACAAGTTCTTGATGAACCGTACCCCAAAGTAATCCAATTCACAAAATCCCCAATACTTATGTTTATTACGCTATAATCACAGTGACCAATGTATACCCATTAACCCGTATCCTCGAGTGGCATTCGGGCCTTGATAAGTGGTGACTCTTATCTAGAAAAAAAAAGTAGAGATTTATTTTTTCTAATGAAAAGCCAAAAGTCACTTGAGGATTAGAGAAAC
The DNA here is from genome assembly GCF_053919585.1 of Euprymna scolopes. Classification (NCBI taxonomy): domain Eukaryota; kingdom Metazoa; phylum Mollusca; class Cephalopoda; order Sepiida; family Sepiolidae; genus Euprymna; species Euprymna scolopes. Next base: position 37,679,855 of record NC_136516.1, read on the forward strand.
GTGGGAGGAATGGATTGACAGTAGTATCAACTTGTCTTGCACTGCAGCTATGAAGTCATGCGCTCCCTCTCGACAACAATCACCGAACAAAACGCTGTTGTTTGCTGTGGTCAACTTCTCTGCCATCTTCCATTTCTGTCGTGTCGTATAGGCTACTGCCGAGAGTGCGAACACTGGTTTTTACAATTATAAAAATGTAAAATATAACCCGGATTCGAACGCATTCTGTAGATTTTAGTTGCCTTCTGTGTATGTGTGTGTTCGTGTGTGTATGTGAGTGTGTGCGCGGTAACTTTATCGTTCCAGCATATATATATATATATATATATATATATATATATATATATATATATAAATACTACACAGATACTACACTTTGAGATATTAAATCTTTTATTCATGTTAAAAAAAATACAGTAAAATTAACGGTGAACAAAAAACTTAGGCACATGGCCAACTCAAAAGGGGGGATTTTGGGGGTCGTTGGTCATCCTTGTCGCTCCAGAACTAAACAAAGTCAAAAGTTTCTCCCAGCTAGTATCTTCTTTCACCATAATACCGCATTCACCCTTTCATCTTGGGGGACGTCCTAGTAACTCCCAATTTTTAAAACATTTTTTATTGACGTGTAAAAACAAAAAAGATAACAATAAAATGGTAACAATAATTCATTTGTGTCGAGGGAGGGGGAAGAAAAAACAAAAGGTGATTAGTAGGACCCTCCCAACCCCGTCTAGTTGATAGACTGCCCGTTCCACTAGGTTTGTAAAAGGAACCTCGCTTCTGCGGGTCAGTCTCTAGGTGGGGATGCCCTCTAGATGGGGGTGAATGGAGAAAAGAAAATTTTGTGGGTAAGGGATGGAGGTTAGTTTGTATTTCTTTTTCTCCAAGATGGGTAAAATTTAGAGGAAGGGGTGAAAAACAAAAATTGCAGGTAAGAGGGGATGGGGATCTTGGAGGCTTCCTAATCGGGGAGGGATGGAACACACACTCAGCTAGCTGAGAGACTACTTGTTTAATTTAACTTTACAGAACTGCGCGTTCCACACCTAGGCGGGGAACACGTATTCGAATTTGGCTCCTCTTCGTACACACAGACTTGCCACATGTATCCATCTTCTGTCAAATGCCGCGCGATGCAGCCTTCTTCTATCACATCTGATCTTCACCCGTAGTTGGTGTTTAAAGAACGCGATCAGATCTTGATCAGAAAAAGACAACACCCCCCGGCAACCTTGCAGACGCGACGTCCAAATCACCATTCTCGCCACGGCCAGAATCGTAACGTAGACCATTTGTCTTTCCCGGTCCCACGGCGGCCTCACGTTGTCCACAACATTGGATACAGTAATTGGGCGAGGATGCTCAGGATCGATGCGAGCCGTCACCCCACTGACATACGACCAGTACTGGCGGAGTTCGCGGCAATCAAAGAAAGCGTGATCCGTAGTTTCCACAGCCGTTGTCCCACAACGGGGACAATCGGGCGACTCCAGAAACCCAGAACTGCATTGTATGTTGTTGAGTGGAAGTGCATTTCGGGCCAATCGCCAGGTCAGAGAGAACTCCGAATTGTTCAGATGACTCGAACCTGGCGCCCAGCTCCACGCGGAGCGGATCTCACTCTGCTGCCACCCCAAACGCGCGCATAGCGGGTCGTCAGCGGCCTCCCTCACTAGATCCCTGTGGAGTTCCCTACGGGTAGCAGTCACAAGGTCACTGGACCTTGGTAGTCGTTTTAGCGCGGCTCGGCACTCTTTCATGTAGGCAGATTCTCCCCGCGGCCTGCGACGGCTCTCGATGGAAGGGTCGAGAACGAGGTCGGGGAAGGCGGCAGTAACCACGGGGTGCCACGGTTGGTCCTCCTGCATATAGTTGCTCAGGAAGGCCAGTCTCTCAGCATCTCGATGACACTTCAAGTCCGGCATTCCCAAGCCTCCCTCACACGGACGTTGAATACAGACCTGTCTGCTCACCCAGTGTCTTCCTCTGTCCCAAAGGAGCGAGGACAAGAGTTCGACGAGAGCTTTTAGGTGTTGTGCAGGCAGGGGAAGTACGGCCAGTCGGTAAAGGATGAGAGGAAAGACGTAAGTGGCGCACGCCTCAGCTCTACCCTTTAAGGAAAGTTTCCTAGGAAGCCACGAACTGACTGCAGCCTCCACCTTTGACCGTACCTCCAACCAATTCTTGTCAAGCTGGAGACCCGGTCCGAACCACACGCCGAGGATCCGGACCGGGCCATCTGTCCAGCTGAAGGGCGCAGGGAGGTTTGCGTTGCCACTCCATGCGCCCAACCGCAGTCCTACCGACTTGTTGCGGTTTATCTTGGCCCCTGTAATTCTTTCGTACTGTGTGAGTGCCTCCGACACGACCTCAATGTCTCTGGAGCCCGACACGAAGATCGTGACATCATCGGCGAACGCGGATACCTTGGCAGCTGAGCCGCCAGGCAGAGCCATTCCGCGCAGGGCCGAATTTGCCTCCCCATGTCTCAGCTTGCGGAGAAGAGGCTCCAAAGCCAGGACATAAAGCAGGGGCGACAGCGGACAACCCTGACGAACCGACCGAGAGATAACAAAGGGTTTCAAGCGCTTTCCGTTCACTTGCACGACAGCCATGGGCTGCCGATACATTATGGAGATCCACTTGCAAAAGTCCGGTTTAAAACCGGCGGCCTCTAAGACAGATGCCAGGAAACGATGGTCGACCCTATCGAAAGCTTTGGACTGATCTAAGTTTATCAGCGCGGCTTCTGTGTCGTCATCTATTCCCCCCTCTAGGATCATGCGGATCAGGTGCAAGTTGTTCTGAATCGATCTCCCCTTCACAGCGTAGTTCTGTTCTGGTTCAACCAACTCGTCGATAACAACCTGCAGCCGATTCGACAGGACCTTGGCCAAAATCTTCAACTCTGTGTTTAGCAGAGTTATGGGCCTGTAGTCATCTAACTCTTCCCCTCCATGCCCGTCACCTTTCTTCAGCAATGTGATCACTCCCTTGGTCACCTGCCCTGGGATGGATCCCTGAGCAAACCAATGGTTGAACATATCCGTCAGAAGAGGCAGAAACATGGGCGACAGCCTCAAGTACAGTTCGTATGGCAGACCATCAAGTCCTGGCGATCTGTCACAGCTGACCTGCTTCAGCGCAGTAAAGACCTCCTGCTCCGTCACCCGGCCCTCGCAACCAGCCGCTCTAGCCGCCTCGAGGCGGGGAGAGTCGGCCAAATAGTCGCTAAACTCAAGGACCGGAAGATCGGGCTGCTGCGTAAAACGCTCCTCGAAATGTTCTCGAAACCCCTCGCAGATCTCCCGAGTCGATTCCAGGGTGCGTCCATTCGGATGTTTGATTTTTGCAATATATTTGTCCGAGCCACGCCTAGAAACCTCACGGCGCACGTCTGCATCAGAATTGACTGCTTCGTTGCCTATCTTTCTAAGCCTAGCTCTAACTACTTGGCCTTCGTAACGCTCGCTAGTCTCGCGTAGAAGGTCCTGCTTAGCTAGTTCCTGACTAACCCTATCACCCTCCCCGGTAGCCTGGGCTAGTTTCTGCTCTATCTTCTTCTTCGTCTTGGCCTTATCTAGTGCGAGGCGCTGGGCATACTTGACGGAGAAGCTTCTGATCTTGGCTTTGAGACCTAACCACCACTTACTCCCGGTAACCGCCCCCACTAGTGCCTTTTTAATCAATTCTCTTAACTGATCTTGGAAGTCTTGTCTCTCCAGAAGGGAGGTGTTTAACTTCCAGTACCCCGCTAACTTAGGCCTATTTCCTAGCTTCAGCCGGGCCATAACTAATTTATGGTCCGTCTGGCCTAGCCAAGTGAACGTGGGACAAGATAAGAAGTCTACTTCGCCTCTCCTAACTAACATCCTGTCCAAATAAGTATTTGGATAGGAGGAAACACTATTGGTCCACGTCCACATCTCCCGCCCTGGATGCTCGACCCGAAACCTGTCGACCAGACCGCATCTAGCCATCAGATCAGCCAGGCTGGACTCGCACCTCTCCGATCCTCTAGCTCCGCCTCCTACCTTATCTATGTCGGGGTCTAAGATGGAATTCCAATCCCCCATTAGCACTACCCGCTTCCGACAATCTACAAACGCGTCAAGCTGACTGAAGAATGAGACCCTCTCACGAGCGGTGCTGGGCGCATGAACCGCAATCACCCGAAACACAGAATCTTTTACGGCAACATCGGCCACAACCAGCCTACCCACTGCATCTCTATGGACAACGTCGACCGTCGCCGACAGGGTACGTTTAACCAGCACGGAAACTCCCTTCCCCCGCGGGCTGCCATATGCTGAGAAAACCTCAAAGTCTCGGGCCAGCACCTGACAGTCCACAGAGGAAACGAAATGCGTCTCCTGAATCGCAGCGACATCCACTCCCAGGGACAAGAGGTCGTGCCGGAGGCGAGCCGCCCGGCCCGATGATCTCAAGCCCCTCGCATTCAGACTAGCCAAATTCAAAGCCATGGTACCTACCTTAAGGTGTGTTACACTCAGCTCCGAAGTCAGCCGGGGAAAGGACACCGACGTTGTGTGCAATGCTCAAGGTGGTCAGGTTTTTCATGTCCTGACCTTCTCTCACAATGCCGCCGACATCCAAAGGGTAGGTCAATTTAAGGGCCCTATAGAGTGACGGATGGACCAACACTGGGACCCTTCCCTTGCATTGTTTTGACAGTTCATCAAGAGAAGGGTCATTTTTTTTAACCAGTTCAATTCCCGGAAACGCCCCTTCAGCGGCCTGCAGCCTTGTCCACAAGTTGGTCTTGCAGGCCTCTGGAGTTCTGACAAAGGTTATTAGGAGTGGGGCGTCCGGGAAATTTGAGGGGATATTTACATCTTTCCCCTCTATCTGTTTGTAATCGAGCAGAGGTTTTAAGTTTTTCCTCTGCCGATGGGAAATGTCTGTGGCCACAGATAGAGGGTCTACATAACATAGTTCCTCAGGGGCAAGGACCTTTGGTCTGCAAGAGGCAGAGGAGTCTCTCCTCTCCCTCGGTTCATTCTTTTCATTTTCTTTTTGGGGTAGTGGCTCAGTTTGCCTTGGTGTGGGGACGGGTGTTTGTGTGGTGCCTGGTGTTGGTGTTGGTGTTGGTGCAGTGTTTGGTGTTGGTGCGGTGTCTGGTGTTGGTGTTGGTGCGGTGTCTGGTGTTGGTGTGGTGTCTCGTGTTGGTGCGGTGTCTGGTGTTAGTGCGGTGTCTGGTGTTGGTGCGGTGTCTGGTGTTGTTGCAGTGTGTGGTTTGGGGGTGGAAGTGGATTTTGTTGTTAGGGGTGGTGTATGTTCACAGGGAGTGGGGGCCACCTTTTCTTCCTCTTTTCTTCTTTTGTTTTTCTTTTTCATTCTTTCGAATGAACCGGGGAGAGGTGAGGTTGAGTTCCTCTCCCTCTCACTTGCGGATTCATCCTCAGAGGAGCAGTCTTTTCTCCGCTTGATCCCCGTCTCGATTGGTGTGGGGACCGTTGGTTGTGTCTGCTCCTCTATTTGCTGCTGCAGCTGTTTTTGTTGTTGCTGCTCTCGCTGGTGTCGTTGCTGCTGCTGCTTCTGCTGCACTTGCTGATTTTGCTGTTGCAGTAGTTGCTGCTGCAGTTGTTTCCGCGGCATTGGCTGCGGTGGCTGTTGTTGTTTCTGCATTTGCAGAGGCTCCTGCCTCGATTTTTGGGCTGGTGGTGGGACGGTGGCAGAAGGGATTAAGTGTTTCCGCTTTTGTCTCACTACCGTGCTCCATTCTTCCCCCTTGGCCTCCTGGGTGGTTTGAGTTTTCCTTGGAGCTGGGGTTGGTGCTGCAGTTGCAGGGGTTGTTGCCGCCTGTTTTGGTGCGGGCGTTGTCTCAGTGGATGTGACCGCCTTTTGGGTTATTGGATTAGGGGTTACCCTTTGGGGGCAACTCCTAGCCATGTGGCCCTGCTTTTGGCAGAACCAACAGTGTGGACGACGGCCCTCCACCACTACCGTTATGCTGGCGTCTTTGTATGTCAGCAGCGGTGGTATTGCCTGAAAACCTTTCCTCTTCAGCCTCATTGCTATTGTGTAGCAGCCCAGGTGAGTCCCAGTTTTTGACCGTATTGGGGTCACCTGTTCTACCTCACCGTACTGGCTGAAGAGGCATCCTAATACTTCCGCAGGTATTTGGGTTGGCACATTAAATACCTGCACCCGAGTCCTTCTCTTGCCCTGGTATTCAGGTGTTAGTTTGACTCTCCCATGCTTTATTTCTTGGAGGGAGAGTCTCTCTGCATCTTCCTTGGTGGGTAGGAGGATGTCCCACATGGCGTAGCTCCTCTGGTACAGGTATAATACCGGGATATTTAGCTTATGTAGGAGCCCTGCCATGTCTTCCTTTTTCATCCCTAGGAGGCGGTTTTCCGGCATATCCGAGATGATGAGGGAGAGCACTCTGTCTTCGATTGCCTCCCAAGCGCCTGGCACTGGTTTAATTTCTGCCCCCTCTATGTATTGTCTGTACTTGGTCAAGTACAAGTCTTTATACTCTTGAGGGGACAGTTGCTTCTCTACAGTCTTCCCCCATGCCAACCCTCTTGTTGGTGTTGGATCTTTGGTGAGGTTGGACTGTTTTTGCTGTTCCTTGGCGGAAGGGTTGCTATTTTGAGGGGCATTTCCCTTTCCGCTTTCCTTTGGGACCGACTCTCCCTGCTCTATACTTCTTCCAGGAAATACTTCCCTTTTTGGGGAGTCGGCCTCCTGGGGAGCATTGTCCTTGGGAGCTTTTGCCCCTTTTGTTTTGGGGAGGTTTAGGCTGTATGCCCCCTCGTTTTCTTGATTTGCTCCCCTTTTGGGGCAGTAGCCCTCCTGGGGAGCACTGTCTCTCTTATCGTCCTTTGGGGCTACTGCCTCTTGATTTTTGTTGTCAGAGCGGGATGCCCTGTCCAACATTGTTTTTTCTCCCCTTTGTGGGGAGTCGCCCTCTTGGGGAGCTGCTGGTGAGTTTTCTCCCTTCTGGGGGGCGTCCTTCGGTTTCGTGTCCGGGCGGTATGCCCCGTTGCTTTTTGCTTCCCCTGTTGGGGAGCCGTCCTCTTGGGGAGCAGTTTTTCTTGTGGTAGCCTCCTGGCTGGGGGTATCTGTATTGGTGGTCCCCGGGCTGGGGGTGTCCATTTTTGAAAAAAGCTCTCTCTCTTCTGTATAATTCACCAAAATGAGTGACGTGGAGTCGGCGTCCAAATTGGGAGCCGACTTTGGCGCCAAAAAGAAGTGGCGCCAAAGGCGGCAAGAGGGGAGATAGAACTGAGAGAGGGAGTGGGAGGTTAGTGGAGGGAAGAGAGAAAGTGTTTCCGACCCTCCCTCGCGGGAAGGTCGTAAATTATCAGCTCGGATCCCCCCCCGTGGGGGAGGGGGGAGAGCAGAGAAAGACAGACAAAGTGGGGGTGCGGACAGAACGCTACCCAACAAGCTCTCCGGGCACGAGAATGTGTCGCCAGAACACGACTGCCTATCGCTGTGTATGTATCAGAGAACAGATACTACACTTTGATCTTGTCACGAGGGCCGAGATCTTTGTTGGAGCGGCCACGAACTAAAGTAAAATGAAGTTTAACATATCCGCTAAAACATTATTCCTCGTCACTTTACTTCTATATGGTTAGTTGTAGCAATAAAGGTAAAGTGGTTGACCATAGTCGATGGCGATACGAAGTCTCCCTTTTCATTAGCTACTACATCGAGGTATATGGTGTGAGGCGCTTCTTTACTATGATTACTCCACTTTCTCTTGATCCTCCCATTATAATGAATCAGCACTGCTTGATTTCAATGGCAAGGAGACATCCAGGATTACCGGAAACAATGCTGAAACAAACAGAGACCAAATGCAGCAACTGGTATTCCTTAACGGTCACCCATCTGGTACTGGCTAAGCTCAACATTGCTTAACTTCCGTGATCTAACGAGAACCGGGGTGTCAACGTGATTATGCCGTATATAAAAGTAAAGTCGAAGGCCACCTGAAGGCTCCTTTTTTATATACTACAATGACCTGTAGTGTATGGCCTCATTCGTTTACCCAGATTGCTCCACTTACGCTTGATCCTAATCTTATAACGCTTTAGCACAATTCATCGCTGCACTTAATTATTTAGCTATAAAACCGCTCTCCATATCGACAGACTATACGTAATTTCCCACTCTGCCCCCTCTCTCACTCACTCTCTCTCTCTCTCTCTCTCTCTCTCTCTATCCCTCTCTCTTTATCTATATCTATATATCTATAAAAGTGAAATTGCCTGCATTCGTCTGTATGTGTACATTTCCCTACCAAACTACTCTGTCAATTTTCAGTCTACAGACTCAAGATTTGATATAAGGGGTATTGAGATTTGAGATCGAACTTTACTCAAAATGAAAAGTCGAAAAAAAAAAAGAAACAAAAGAAAATAATAATAATGGCGGAGGATGGGCTGAAGGAGCCAACGTCAAATCAGGCAGTAAATGAAAGTGAGGGGTCGATTTACTAGAACGTTGTACGTGAAACTGAACTTCTTTCCAAATCTTAAGGTATTGATTTTTTTTTTTTTTTTTTTTTTTTTTTGTAATTTGAAAGCTTAGTGTCCAATAATCCGCAGAAATAGTTGAAAAAATACGAAAAGAAAAAAATGTAAGGCAGTGCCGATTGTTAAGGTGAACCTACATATTTTTTAATATTTTTTACCCAAGTTGCGCGTGATTAAAACTAGAACTTGATTTTTAAAAAAAACTACATTTTCGTGTCCAAAATTATTTATTTGCAATTATTTTATTTGTATTTTTCATTGCAAGTTGGAATTGTTTTCAAACAAAAAAAAAACACGTTCGGTTGAGAAGGCCTTTCCTCTGCAAACAGAAGGAATGTCTCTTGGGTTTGAGTGTGATCAGTCTCTAGAATCTTCCAGTAATATAACGTTGCTGTATTTTTATCGCTTCCCTCCCCCATACATAACGTAACGTAACGTGATTTCATTTTAACATATTTTCGATTCCCATTGTTCTTTTTCTCCAAAACAAATCCCTCGATACAGCTCTGATAAAGCGAGGGCGAAACCGATCAGCTGACTCCCCCCCCCATTCTTTTCTCTTTTCTTCATTTCATTTTAAACGTTTTTAATTATGAATTTCAGTCTTCCCTTCATGATTGCGTTATATAAATTTTGTACCCCTCAAAGAATCATGAAATATCTCAGGACGAGGTAGAATTCTAGTTTAATTAAGAAATTAAACTCTATTCTACTGATTAAAAGCAAAAATAAGATCAATACAAGAAAATATAACATTCCTACATTCTTGTGTAAATAATAATGTATGTCGTCCGTTCATTCTATTTAAGATAAAAAAAAAAAAAAAACGAGGTTACAGCTAGAACAAAAAATTAAAAATGCTTTATAACTAGCAATGGGTGCCCCCCCAAAAAAAATCAAAATTGGATGGGGAATTTAAAATGATTACCGATACCCTATCCAAAAATGAGTACCCTCTGGATGTGATTAGGTCAGTTATGCAAAAGAAAAATAGCGGAGTCCATTGTAACAAAAATTCAAACGGTTAATAAATGTCCAGTATATCTGCGTTTACCGTGGTTGGGGACAGTAAGTGAGAAATTCACAAAGCAAATCAGCTCAACAGTGCAAAATTGTTATTTTTCTTCAAATGTGCGTGTTGTGTTCTTTACGAGAACGTTAATGCCATACTCTCGAAAAGATTTTCTACCCCCCCCTCATCATAATAATAATTTACGATTTTGAATGTAGTTGCAGTGCCAACTATATGGGTCGAACAACATTACGATTGTATGGAAGAGTCCAACAACACGTACCTACCAAAATCATAAATGGGACATACCAAACAGCAGACGTAATTGCCAATACATATGAGTCTTCAATTACTGACCATCTTATAAAAGAACCCGTCTTGTGCAGCGAACTTTAACACAAACTCTTTTTCAATCCTAAGTCGTGCTCACTCATTATTTCATTTAAAGATCTTGGAGACTGTTCACGTTCGGTTGAGAAAACCTTCCCTCTGTAAACAGAAGGAATGCCTTTTGGGTTTAAGTGTGATCAGTCTCTAGGATCTTCAAGTAATATAACGTTGCTTTATTTTTATCACTTTCCCCCATTTTTTCCATACATAACGTAATGCAACGTGTTTTTTTTATTTTGGTTTTTTTTTTTTTTTTGTACGTGTTTTCGATTCCCATTCGTTTTTTCCTTTCTCCAAAACAAATCCCTCGATACAGCTTTGATAAAGCGAGGGCGATACCGGTCAGTTGACTCCCTAACCCTAACCCCCCCCCCCCATTTTTTCTTCTCTTTACACCGTTAACTTTATTTTAAACATTGAGTTTATTTTAAACGTTTTTCAATCATGAATTTAAGTCTTACCTTCATGATTGCGATCTCTCTCCCCCCCACTCTCTCTCTCTCTCTCTATATATATATATATATATATACTCCTATGAATTCGGTTTTCTTTTGTGTGTATCGATATTCATATTAAAACCCCTCTTTTCTATTAATTTAAAAAGAAAATATAATTTTCTTATATTTTGGTTGTGGAATTGCATTCACTAGCAAAATATCTAACTAATTTGCATATTCTTTTAAACATTCATTTTAATTAATTCCCTATTAGTTTTTTTTTCGGTTTTCTTATGGAATGGTCATCTTTAGTTAACTATTACGTGTAATTATATTCATGCAGATATTTTGCATGATTTATACTTGCATAATATTTGCGTAAAAAGTGTGCAGTAAACACAAAATTGTTTCCATATATATTTATCTATACATATATATTTTTGTTAAACAAATGTATCCATCTATCTATCTATATATATATAAGTGAAAGTGTCTGTCTGTGAGTCTCTGTCTGTCTGTGTAAATTTCCATACGAAATAACTGTCAATTTTTAGTCTACAGACTCGAAATTTGATATACAGGGTACTGAGATTTGGGAAAATCGATATGACCGGATTTCGGCCAGAAATTTCCCGATTAAAGAGTCAAAGTTCAACGATTTGACTTTTGAGAACTCTATCAAACTCCTCCGACAATTTTTGGTCTAAACATTTGAAATTTTAGACATAAGTTAGATCCATGGTCAAGGAACCTAATAACTTGATTTGAGCCCAAAACAATAAATTTTAAGGGGTCATAATAGGGGTCAAAGTTTTAAATTTGACCGCTTTTTTGTTCTTTTTTTTTTTTTTGCTCAACATACACCTCCAAACACCCGGGCAAGGCCGGGAAACCATGCTAGTATATCTATAAAAGTGAATGTGTCTATGTATCTGCCTGTGTGTCTGTCTGTGTACATTTCCATACGCAATAACTGTCAATTTTTAGTCTACAAACTCGAAATTTGATATACAGGGTACTGAGATTTGGGAAAATCTATGCGATCGGGTTTCGGCCAGAAATTTGGCTGTTAAAGGGTCAAAGTTCAACGATTTGACTTTTGAGAACTCTACCAAACTCCTCCGACAATTTTGGGTCTAAACACTTGAAATTTTAGATATAGGTTCCTTGGACATGGATCTAACTTAATAACTTGATTAGAGCCCTAAACAATTAATGTTAAGAGGTCATAATAGGGGTCAAATTGAAAAAATTGACCGTTTATTTTGTTTTTGTTTCTTTTTTCCCAGCATACACCTCACACCCGGGCAAGGCCGGGCTCCCATGCTAGTATATATATAAGAGTGAAATAGTCTGTGTGTGTGTGTTACTGTGTGTCTGTCTGTGTATATTTCCCTACGTAATAACTGTCAATTTTCAGTCTACAGACTCGAAATTTAATATACAGGGTTGTGAGATTTTGATCTTTGAGAACTCTAACAAACTCCTCCGCCAATTTTGTATTAACAATAGAAATTTTAGACATAGGTTCCTTTGACATTGATCTAACTTAATAACTTTGATTTGAGCACAAAACAATAAATGTTAAAAGGTCATAATAGGGGTCAATGTTTTAAAAAAAATTACCTTTGCGGTCTCTACCAAATTGCTCAGACAATTTCTGGTCTTAACATTTGAACTTTTACATAAAGGGTATTCAGAGATAGAGCAAGCTTTTTAATCGGTTTGGTTCGAAAATTTGAGCTACCAATATATACATGTATGTATGTTTGCATGTCTGCCTAAAACTTTCGACAGAAGTGACGGATTTTTACAAGATCAAGATCGTTTTGAAGCTCGACCCTTCAGACGACAAATACCGAAAAATTGGCTAAAAACATTAATTACTTCATCCTCAACTTGACACTTTTCTACAGGGAGGGGTCGCTTTTTTCATCGATATTTTCGAAAGTCATCCCCTCCTTTCGATTTTCTTGCCTTAATTTAAACCTACGTCATTTCCGGTTTGGTGGTGGTCGTAACAGCAAAGACCTCAGGGCTTTTCGCCCGTTCTTTTCCTCCTTCGTGGTACAGGTTAGAGCCTGCCTTCCTACTACCACTTTTTTTTTTTTTTGCTCAACACACACCTCCAAACACCCGGGCATGCTAGTATATATATATATATATATATATATATATATATATATATATATATATATATATATATATATATATATATATATAACACAAAATGGAGTAAGGCGATCTATTGTGATATTTAAATGTTTTGTAAAGCAAGACGGGTGGACCCGGATTATAGAAAACAGAAGACAATTGTATTTACTAATATCTTTTTAAATACCATGACAATTATCAAATATCAAGTTTGTCGCTTTTATTTTTCCAACCTTATTCTTTATTTGATTTATAGTCGATTCTTTTCTGAAGTCTATTTCTTTCATTTCTCATTTAAACACTTATACTTCGAAAAAGGAAACAAAAAGACATTCACGGGCATGTTTTCATAGTTCATTTTATAGACACACCTAAATATGATATTTTGATTTGCATAGATTTCGTATTTATTATTATAGAGCCAATTCTACAGGGTGACCTACTTAAAAGTAGCCCCAAAATGTAGTAGAGAAACGGAATTTATTGTTTAAATAACCTGTAGCATTGTTTAAACTACCTGTATTGTTATAAAAGGTGCTGGAAGTGCTGCCCGTTGACATCTATGCATTTCTGGGCACGTTTAACAACGTTTGCAGGTGCTGCCTGTAGATCTTCTCTGGTGATTATCCTGATAGCGTTGGTAATGTTCTCCTTTAGTTGGTCTAGATTGTGAGGATTATTTGCATAAACTTTTTTTGTTTTAAAGTCCCCCAAAGATTTTTTAAAAAAAGATAAAACTGACATGTCCGGGGAACATGGTGGCCATAACTCTTTGCTTATTTTTCTATCTTCCGTAAACATGTCATGAACTCGTGTCGGTGATCTGTGAGACATGTAGCTGTTGGGAAAAGAATTGCCTTTTGTCTTGTGGTGTCAGTTGGTCGATAAGAGAAAGATTAGACAGATCGGGCTACTTTTAAGTGGGCTACTGTATTATATTGTACCAGTATATAGTAGTGATTCCAAAAATGAAAAAAACATTATTTGAGTGTTATCACCTAGAATCGAAATCCAAATGATTTGTTCTCTAGCGCTATTATAACCATACAAAATTTAAAATTTAAGGTAGTTAAACATATAAATTTATATTCGCGCATGCGTAGAGGATGCGTAGAGGAAATTAATCAAAATATCATATTAATCAAAATGTCATTAAGCGTATTTTACTACCGGGCAATGCCGGGCGGCTTACAAGTATCCTTATAGAAGTCTGTGACATATTACTATTGTATAGATGCCCGGCGCAAACGGAAAATCCACAATATCATTATACCATAGTTAGACAGATCAGATACTACACTTGAATCCTAGCCAGAAGATAAATAAGGTATATTTTAGTTTCACGTACGGCCCAAAAGCGACATCAATATTTTTATTTAAATTTTTACATTGCGTCTTCGGTGATCGGGAGATCCTATTTATTAAAAAGGAGAATAGAAGATGATAACAGACTACGAACATTAAATTACCGTATTCATATACCAATTTGATGTTCGTAGTGTGTTATCGCTAGGGCTATGACAACAGTATATCCTTTTCCTAGTTTTGATTCTCAGGTATATATCCATTGATATCTGATATCTTTTTATGTAGAGTGATGTGGTTCTCAGTTGATTAATTGTGTCTAACTGTGATGAATATATACTCGAGAGTCAAAACAATTGTAAGAATATTCTGTTGTCATATCCGTAGTGATAACCTTCTGTCTTCCTTTTTAATGAATAGGATCCCCTAATCGAATAATTTATAATCTGGAAACCGCGACACGCGTTAAAAGTAGTACGCTATTAATATAGAGGAGATGATGATGATGATGATGATGATGATGATGATGATGATGATGATGATGATTGTCAACAGTAGTAGTAGCAGTAATAATAGTAATAGTGGTAGTAGGCGGAAGCACTAATATTATAGAAGTAAATAGATATATTATTTTCCCATACAATTGACGTACGTGTTTTTTGGTGTGCACAGATCCACATATGTAAATTAGATGGCGACTCTAAAAAAAGAGAGCCACTTTTTCTGTCAGTGTAGTGCTAAATAATGCTAGAGAGCAGTCGAATCAACATAGAGTATGAGGGAGCAAGATAAATACTTAAATAATCAAGAGAGAAAGACGTGTGTTACTGGTTCAGTTAATCACAACTTACGCGCAATTAAAACAATTAGGTATGCGTATGCGTTTGTATATTTGTATGCCAACGATTCACTAATAATAAACTAATTATGTGATCATAATTATTTCTGGAACACGGACGCTAGGCGTTATGGATCCAAGTGTAGGCTATATTTAGTTGAATGAGAGAAAAGGGTATGGAATCCCGTTGTCAAAATTCAGATACCGTCGATCTTTGAGAAATTTTAGACATCAATGAATATTGATCAACGTTAGACCCAACACATTGTAGCAGAGTACGTCGCAATGGACCATATGACAAGTAATAACTCGATTCCATCTTTTTAATAACATTTAATTTCTCATTCCCCGTTAGGCATGACCTCGGTACGGCTGTGACGTCACTCGCCTCTCTAACGTGATCGTCTTCTCTAACGTGCTCTTTATCCTTTTGATAAGCATCACTACTTGTTACGGTCCAGAGGTCACTCGAGGATAAGGGTTAAGGAGTGTACAGTAGTCAATTGGAAGATATAGTAATCGTTAGTAATGTAAACTCGGTAAATTTGTTAACTTAAGTGGAACGGCTCATCAAGAACTTGTTTTCGTTGGACTTGAAGACAACCACATTGTAGTCAGCTGGAAAGCAGGCAAACGGAAGACAGTTCCACAGGCGTGCAGTTCTAAGAAAGAAACTTTGTTCATGGAATCTACGTTTAGGTTTAGGCACAGATAAAGAATGGGGAAAATTATTGATAGTGTTTTCAGCTAGACGAGTGTTCCTCGTGAAAGTTTGGCGAGGGGGGACCATAGATTGGAGCTCAGACGAGCACTTGCCATGAAAATAACGATAAAGCAGAGAGAGACTCGCAACATCTCTTCTGTGAGAAAGAGGTTGCAGGGAAGAGAAAAGGGCATTGCCGTACTAGGCTACGAAGACTATTTTGAACTCCATCAAGGCAGAAGTCCTTTCTTTTCCCCTTACAGTGACGTCTGCGCTCTGTTACAGTATTTGTGTTTGCGATTAAAATCGTCACACCTGCTAAACTCACGGCTACAAATAGTGTTTTTTTTTTTATTTGAGCCAGTACTATCTTATTGGCATATGAAAAACAAGATTTTTACGTTACTTCACGAGATTCGCCAGGATATAATCAAGCACGGCCGCCATTTTGTTTTTCTTTCTTTTGCCAGTAACCAAACGTTACACGCTATAAAAAAACTCCATCAGAAATTTGAAGTAAGTCTCTACCTCACTATTGCTTGAAATGACGACATTCATTCTATCATAAAATTATTGGTGAAGATGGGTAGAGAGTGCTGTAGCTACATACCATCCATAGAGCAAAATCCAGGTTGTTCTCGAAGGCTGTGCATCTAAGCGATGCGATATTAATGTTGATATTCATAAATGACCTCCTGATAAAATTATTACCGAGATGGCTATATTTGCTGATGACACCACGCTTTATAATAAACATGGGGGTAAAACGAATGCACACACATACAGAGCAATGTATGTAGTAGGTCAACCACAAGAAAGTGTCGATCTATCTATTTATCTATATATCTAACTGGAGAGATGGATTGGGGATGAATGTGAAGAATGTTGAAAGACTGTCAAAATATGGTAAATCATATTGTAGGCAAGTTTACCGGAAGAGCTGGTCAGCTGATCGGATCTACGTGTATCTTACGTAGATCAGGTTAGCTGGGGATCTTTGAGAGTTGGATTTTGGACGTAGAGCAGAGCGGACGGTTTAACAGGTCGTCCCCCTTTCACTAGAAAGGGGGCTGACGTGTCTCAGAATGACGACTTAGAATTAACCACTTAAGCAAAGATATTCACTCTCCATTCTTCTGCGATCAACACCTGGAAAGTGAATAAAAATAATGTATAACCAACCAGCGTTCTTGGAAGTGAATGAATATTCGTTCAAACAAGTTCCAGCCTCCCCTCCAAGAACAAGATGAATTTCAGGTGGACAAGATCAACGACGCATGAAGATATATACAAAATACATGTATCACGTACACGCGCGCGCGCATATGAACAATTAGATATGAATATATCATAAATAGACAGCAACAACAATTCTACGGTTCAAACAGTGAAGAATCACCAACAAAAAAACATTTAGCGACACGTATACACATCAGGATGAACCCTTCGTCCCAAGTACGCATATCAACATTTAGACGAATAATACAACATACACCGTTTTGGTGCCTTTTTAATACACAATAATATAACATAGACAACGATCTTTATTTGGTAGTGGAATAAGTAAGTGCCTAATAACATTTAATGCATGGCTTCTTTCTTTAACAAATACAAAAAAAAACTTCTCAACCACAGATTGCCATGACTAATAACTAAGGATGGGACGATTCCAATATTTTTTCCGATTCCGTTACAATCCCCGATTCCGTATAAAATTCCCGATTCCGATACAATTACCGATTCCAATTCCGATTCTTTATAAATATCTAAATATTTAACTATAAAAGTTGTTATTTTTTTTTCACGATTACCGTAAAAACACATGTAAAATGTGCAGATGTTTTCTCAAACGTAAAAATACTCTTGTGACGGATGATCGATCGATTTTAGTTTTACTAATAGTTTAAAATCAATAGATATTCATTATTTTTGTATTACTATCAGCAGTAGAAGATTTTTTAAAAGAAGATCAAATAAAAAAGTGAATTAAAAATAATTATTTTTGGCATCGGAAAATAGGCACACATTTTCCCGATTCCGATACTCCAAAAAGCTCCGATTTTTTTCCCCGAGTCCGATTAATCATCCCAACACTGCTAATAACACTTATATGAGAACCGATCCTTGAAAAATATATGGAGGACATTGCCAAAGCCGTTGCAAAGAAGGTGGGATCTCTCTACCGTGCTAGAAAATCACTCACACCAGAGAGCATATTTTATCTTTACAAAGCTGCAACTCGCTTGTGCGCAAAATATTGTTGCCGTATCTGCATCTATCACTAATCGCTCACTCTTAATCAGGTCGCATCCCCCCAAAAAAGAGTCTCAAATCAAATCGGCCCCACACAATCTATAATTTCTGTCCCATCGCCGCAAACTTGATCTGTGCATCTGTCTCACTTTAACGAAATGTGCCCTGATGAGCTCTTAACACTTGTGCCCCTCCGACGTAAATACTCCCGACTAACCCGACAAGCAGCAAAATTCCACCCTTTTACTGTTGATCCTAGACGCTTACTGTCCCTAGATGCCGGAAAGGTATCTGCTCTAATGGTTTCTTCTTTCGAACTGCTAGACTTTGGAACTCCCTCCCTGTTTCCGGCTTCTCTGATTGTACTAACCGGCAGGAGTTTAAATGTAATGTGCGTAGACATTTCGCTGCAATTCCCCCTCAGTCACCTGTTAGACATGCAGTAGAACCTCTGGATACGGTGACCCGGGATACGGTTTTTCAGGTTACGATATGTACAATGTTTTTTCCTGCCCCTGGTTACGGTATTTGCCCCGAATTACGGTGTTATTTATGTGATTTGATTATATACATGCATATTATATTCTTACTGTATTTTGCTACTAATTTTTTTATGCCGTATCCCGGGATTCTACGCTAATCTCAAATAGTAGCCTCTTACGTTCAAAGTGGTAATATGTCCTGTTTGGGGTGAAAAATAACAATAGGTCTTATTCAAGCCGGCACTGTTATTTGCGTTTTAGTAACAAGATTTCACGTTACTTAACGAGACTCACCAATATATAATCAGGCGCAGCCGCCATATTGCTTTTTTTTTTTTTTGTCTGTAATTGAAACCATACACTCTACATAACCTCATCTACAGATTTGAAGTAAGTCCCTTGCTTGAAATAATGGCAAAGCATTTCATCAAAAAACGATGGGTGAAAATGGATAGAGAGTACTACAGCTACATACCATCCATATATGATCGTCATTTTTCACGATATCAAGCATTCGACATTTTCAGTATTACCAACAATAAAAATGGAGTAATGTGATATATTGTGATATTTAAATCTGTTGTAAATGCGGATGGGTGGATCCGTATTAGAAAAAAAAAACGGAAGAATCAAATAAAGAAAGCAAAAAAGAAAAGCAATTATCAAATATCAAATTAGGTTTGTCAGTTTAATTTTTGGTCGGTCGCCTCTCAACAACAACATAAATTTTAAGAGATTACATTTCATTATCCCTTTTTTTTTTTCATTATTTTATGTTTTCCTTTCTTTACACAAAAAAGAAATATGTCTACCGGTTGTCAGCTAAAAGATTTTAAGTCGGTCTAGAAAATTCAAAAATACGTTTTTTAGGTTGACCTATTTAAACTCTTTGATATATACTAGCAAATATACAATCCTGATAAAAAATTTAAGACTATATGAAAATCTTTAAAAAGAAACCTTTTTTAGGATAGATTTTAAACTCCTCCCACTTAAGGTTATCAATACTACACCCTAAAAGGTTATATATAAAAAAAAAAAAAAAGCTACATCCCAAACAGAATTCAGAAATTTACATTTTTATAAAATAAGGTATTTTACACTTGATCAAAATTATAAGACCAAGGGTATAAATTCTACGAAATTGTACGAAAGGTGTATGACAACATTCAACAACCAAATTTAATAACTGATTTTAATGACTTCAACAATTCTTTGGGACATGCAGAAATCAGCGTTTCCATTAAGGTGCGGAGGATGTGAACAGACATTTTGCTGCTCAGCTCCCTACACAGTATTCCTGCAACTTACGTCCCTGGTAGTAACCCCCTACATCAAAGTGGTACTGTACCTTGTTTTGAGTGAAAATGTAATTAAAACATATCTACAATCCTAGTCAAAATTTAAGGCCACTTGAAAATCTTTAAAAAGAAACCTTTTTTAAGGATATATTTTAAACTCCTCCTATTTAAGATTACCAATACTGCATCCTAAAAGGTTATGGGGGAAAAGGGCTATATTCCAAACGTTTAATTCAGAAATTTACAGCTTTATTAAATGAGGCATTTTACACTTGATTAACATTATAAGACCACGGGCATAAATTCTACAAAATTGTACGAAAAGTGTATGAAAATATTCAACAACCAAATTTAATAAGGAGTTTTTCCTCCACTGGTTTTAATGACTTCAAAAATTCTTTAGGGCATGCTAGAAATAAGCGTTTCCATTAAAGTGCTTCAGCTTCTGCAAATGGCTTCACGAATTTCATTTTTTTTTTTTACTCAGTGATCACCACTTATCAAGGCCCGGAAGCCACTCAGGGATAAGGGTTATTGCAAGTACATTACGTTAGTGTGGAGATTTGATGAAGTGTTTACTTAAGGGGGCGGTTCATTAGGAATTTGTTAACGTTGGACTTGAAGACATCCAAGTTGTAGTCCGGTGGGAAACAGGCAGACGGAACAGAGTTCCACAGGCGTGCAGTTCTAAGAAAGAGGCTTTGTTCATGGAATCCGCGTTTTGATTTAGGCACAAATATAGAGTGGGGGAAATTTTTCACAGTGGATTCAGCTAGACAGGTGTTTTTTTTTGGGGGGGGGTTGTATATTGTTTGCCATTTCGATAAACATCTCTTGTCATCCATCCCCAAGCATTTTCAATTGGGTTCAAGTCCAGTGCAGGATGTCCCAAGGGATAGACGCCATTTTTTTGCAGAAAGGTCAAGGTTCACCGTGCAGTGTGGATTGCAGTATTATCCTGTTGGGAAGAGTTTAAAATCTAATCTTAAAAAAGGGTTTCTTTTTAAAGATCTTCAAGTGGTCTTAAATTTTGGATCAGGAGTGTACGCTCCCCCACCCTGTTGCATATCACGTATTTTATTAACACCAACAAAAAACGTTCTTCCAGAACTCGTCATTGGTTCCATTGTAATATTTACTTTTTTCTTTTCATACAAGAATATAGGACGCTAAAACCTTCACAACCTCCAGATTTTTTTCTTTTGTAGAAATCTCTCCAGACACGGCGTGAAGCCATTTAATGTGAGGAGCTAACAAGAATGATAGATGATTATCGCAAAGACAGGAGATGCATATTGACTTTAGTCTTGAAAAGACCAAGGAGAAACAGTCAGCAGGAAGAGAGTTCCATAAACCTGCGGTACTTGGAAATTAGTTACTGGTATAGGAAGCTGTATTACGATAAGGTATTGAAAACAGCGAATTGATGGAGACCACTAGACCAACTGGTCAAACGAGCGGAAACAAAGGAAGCAGGGAATAGATCAGACAATTTTGAAGAACACATACCATAAAAACATTTATAGCAAAGATTAAGATATTCGCAACTTTGAGAAATCCTTTTTTTATCGAGATCGCTCCAGACACGACGTGAAGCAGCTTAATATAAGGAACTAACAAGAACGGCAGGTGATTATCAGAAAGACAGGAGATGCTTACTGACTTTAGTCTTGAAAATACCAAGGTTAAACCTAGGTGGAAAACAGTCAGCAGGAATAGAGTTCCACAAGCCCGCGGTTCTTAGAAATAAGTTAGTGGAACATGAAGTAAAAATGCAATGAGGTATGAAAACAGCGAATTGGTGGAGACCACTAGACCAGCGAGTCAAACAAATGGGAAAATAAGAGCAATAAACAGGAAATAGATCAGGCAATTCTGAGAAACACATGCTATGATAGTATTTATAGAAAAGACTGAGAATAGCAACATCACGTCTATAGAGAAGAAGATAGAATGGGACCGATTAAATTGCAGATACTTTTCAGTACCTTATCAAAAACAATCAAGTGGGGCAGAGGTTCACCAGTCCATGTAAAAAAAAAGAAAGATGAGAGTATTTTTTTTAAAAAAATGAAAATATTACAAAACAAAATAAGTTTACATTAAATAAAACTGCGACGTGACTACTGCTTTTTCTTTTTTCGACTATATTTTGTTATTAAAAAATAAATGGTATAATTAAAAGATAAGGTAGCTGCGATTTATTCGCGACAAAATCAATAACAAAGAATGTGCTTATTAAAACACAAAGAAGAGAAAAGAAAGAAAAGTGTGACAACTTTTTTCGACATCTTGTACCAAGTCTGGTTTTTGTAGACATCGATGATCATGGCTCCCCAGTCCCCTCTGCATTTGAACTGTTTAACAACAATGGTCTTTGCCGTAACTATAGTCGGTTGCAATTGCTTGCCACAGGAGCAGTGCTTATACTAGTGGTGAATGCCTTTTTCTCTTCCCTGCAGAAGAAACGTGGCTAGCCTGTCTTCGTTTTATCATTATTGTCATGGCAAGTACTCGTCTGAGCTCCAATCTATGGTCCTTCCTGGCCCGACTTTCACAAAAAACACTCATCTATCTGAAACTACTATCAATAATTTCCCCCCCCCCACTCTTTATCTGTGCCTAAACCTGAACGTAGATTCCATAAACAAAGCTTTTATATATATATATATATATATATATATATATATATATATATATAACTGCACACCTGTGGAACTGCCTTCCGTTTGCCTGCTTTCTAACTGATTACAATATGGTCGTCTTCAAGTCCAATGTGAACAAGTTCTTGACGAGCCATCCCCTTAAGTAATCCAATTTACCAAATTCCCATTACTAACGATTACTGCGATTTTTCCTATTGACTACTGTATACTCATAAACCCTTATCCTCGAATGGCCCCTGGCCTTAATAAATGGTGACTCCTTTGTAAAAAAAAGAAAAAAAAGAAAGAGTGGGTAGTCTTAGCCAATGAATCTCAAAAAGTATCATTTGCCAGACACAAGGAAGAGTTATCCAATCCGGAAGAAATCATCAGGTTGCTCAACAGTCCAGTCCCATACTCTGATTAAGGAGCTAAGTGGGTATTCGACCTTGAATAGTGCAAGGAAGAGGGCCCCTTACTCAGTTGGGTGAAGTGCTTCCATGTTGACATATATTCCCAAATGGTCACCCATCTGGTACTGGCTAGGCTCATCGTTACTTAACTTCGGTGATCTGGCGAGCACCCGTATGTCAACGTGATTTCGACTACTTTTTATTAAAAACATGTTAATATTTCAATAAAAATGTTATCTAACTTCGGGCATGAAAAAAAAAATGAACAAATCTCTTAGCAAAATGGAGTTATACCCGCTTAGACCAATGACAAGTTCTAGAAGAGTGCCAACAAAGGTGCAACTAGTTTCAACATTACAAAAAACGATCTGAATTAGAAAAAAGTACAAGCGAAAGCTGTTCTTACCTTTGGATGAAAACATGTTTCCATTTCTTGTCCTTGTCCGAGTGTATGTAATTGTTCCCCGGGCCAAAGTTCTTTGCGAAAATAAAATTCCAAATCGAAATTTTCCGGAATTTTCTCCCAATCCCGGGGAAATGGGTCTTCTGTGCTGAAGGAATCGATGCTAGCGATTTCGGATTTTTGTACTGAGTCCGCGAAATTAAAATCCAATTGTGGCATCGTACCGTCACTACTGTAGCCGCTTTCGCGACGAAGTTCCAACTTCCGTGGCCTCTCGTGTATGGGAGGACCGAAATAGGCATCCATGTCTTTTAGCAAATTGCTTAACATCCCGGCATGAGTCATAGAGCTGGTTCGAGGCATTTCTTGTAATTGCAGCATGATTTGATAGTAATGTAGTCTGTAAAAAATAAAATACGATTTTTTAAATTTCCGTAAGATATTTCTCAAAAATGAAAAATCATCAAGAATGTAAAAATAGATTTTTTTTAACTCTTAACTCAACAATTTGCAGCTCAAATTATAAAAAAAAATAAACTATAAAATACAATAAACAAACAACAACATTAAATTAAAAAGATCAACTTCAAATTAGAAAGGAACAAGTAAAAAGATTAAGTATAAATTAGAAAGGTCCAAATGAAAAAATCAACTAAAAATTTAAACAGGATCAAATATAAAAACCAAATACAAATTAGAGAGGATCAAATAGAAACCAATGTCAAATGAAAAAGGATAAAATGAAACGATCAACTACAAATAAGAAAGGATCAAATCAAACGATGGACTACAAATTAGAAAGGATAAAAGAAAAGATCAATTACAAATTTAAAACGAATCAAATTAAAAGATGAACTTCAAATTAGAAAGGACCAAATAAAAAGTCAACTAGAAATTTCAAAAGAATCAAATCAAAAGATAAACTTGAAATTAGAAAGGATCAAAGAGATCTACTTCAAACTAGAAAGGATTAAATACAAGATCAAGTACGAATTGGAAATGATTCAAATAAAATTTAAAAGGTCAAATTATATAGATTAAATGTAACATTATTTTTTTAAGATTTAAGTTAATATCATAATATGTTTTTGAAAGTCGTTGAAGTAGACTAGGAGGAGAGTTTGGTACGTCAACGTTGATGTTAAGTGTTGCAAATTCCTTCTGAACAATAACAAGCTGCTAGACGCAACTTATTCTGCCTTGACAAATTTCAAAATATACTTCGTATGCCTTTTTCTCTTCCCTGCGCGATGCCTCCATTCAGTCTCGAAAGACAAAGGATACCCCCCTTAGGGGCAGTTGCGCGTGTAAGTGTGAGGCAAGGGTTGCGCAATCTCCAACCACACCTCTCCTGAATCGGCACTGGCAAGGAAAAATCCAGGATAACTGGAAACAATGCCGAGAAGAGCGGAGAGCACGTACAGCACCTGGAAGTCCCAAATGGTCGGCCATTTAGTACTGACCAGGTTCAACGTTGCTTAACTTCTGTGATCCAGCGAGAACCGGTGTGTCAACGTGATTATGCCCTACTAAACTCTGCAACCTCTTTCCCATAAAAGAGACGTTGCTAGCCTATCTCTGCTTAATCATTATTTTCATTGCAAGTGCTCGTCTGAGCTCCAATCTATCGTCCCCCTGTCCTGATTTACGAAAACCACTAGTCTAACTCAAACCACTATCACTAATTTCACCCACTCTTTATTTGTACCTAAACCTAAACATAGATTCCATGAACAAAGCTTCTTTCTTAGAACTGTACGCCTGTGGAACTGCCTTCCATTTGCCTGCTTTCCAACTGACTACAATATGGTTGTCTTCAAGTCCAATGCGAACAAATCCTTATTTACCAAATTTTCACTACTAACGATTACTACATGTTCCCATTGACCACTGTACACTCATTAACCGTTATCCTCGAGTGGCTTCCGGACCTTAATAAACGGTTGAGTAACCGTTTTGTAAAAAAAAAAGTAAATACTTTATGGATGTAACTGGGAGAAAACATTGAGGAGTGATAAAGCATTTTTCGATGTTCCACAACTAGTAAGTTTATGAAGCAAACCTTTGTGCCAAAACATATCATTTTTATGGCTGGTGCTCATCTAAGCTTCAGCCTATACTTCACTTGCCAAAAGTAACACAAAAGCACTCGTCTCTCTATAATCACTATCAACAATTTCTCCCACTCTGTCTGTCTGTCTGTCTCTCTCTCTCTCTCTCACTCTCTATCTCTGTCTCTTCTTCTGTAGCTAAGCATAAATTCTGTGAACAAATTTTTTTTCCAAGAATTGCCCACATATAAAACTGTTCCGCTAGCCTTCTTTCCAGCTTACAAAATCATATTCATCTTCAAGTCCAATGTAAACAAGTTCTTGTTGAGTCATCACCTTGAATAATACAATTCTATCCAATTTATATCACTAACAATCACTACGTTTCTGTCTCAGTGACCACCTTACACTACTGACCTTTATCCTTAAGTTGCCTTTGAGCCTTGATAAGAGGTTACTTCCTTGTAGAAAAATGTCAAGGCGTATTGCCCAAGACACGAAATTACCTCCGAGAGATTCACTGATTTTATGAAACATTACAGTCAGCATGTCCTCTGTTTTATCTTGCTTCTGTGTCACTCACTAGATTGCTTTTGCAAACTGATTGACAAATTCTTTTAACTTACTAGTGATGTACAGGTGATTGAAAATAAAGAATGTCGATGCATAACATTTCTAAGTACTGGACAAACAAGCGACATTTCCAGAGAGATAGAAAGAATTTCTCGTTGAAGCAGCGATTCAACAGCTTTGTAATGTTGGAGCAAATTAAAAGATACATGGATGAAGTATTGCTGTCACATCTGGTCAGGAACTGCTAGATACATCTTATTCTGCCTTGACAGAATTAAGAATAGACTTCGTAACCTAGTGGGGGATGCCCTTTTCTCTTCCTTGCAACCTCTTTCTCACAGAAGAGACGTTGCAAGCCTGTCTCTGTTTTATCGTTATTTTCATGGCAAGTGCTCGTCTGAGCTCCAATCTATGCTCCCCCCACCCTCGCCAAACATTCACGAGAAACACTCGTTTGGCACTATCAATAATTTCTCCCGCTCTTTATCCGTGCCTAAACCTAAACGTAGATTCCATGAACAAAGTTTCTTTCTTAGAACTGCACGCCTGTGGAACTCTCTTCCGTTTACTTGTTTTCAGCTGACTACAATATGACCGCCTTCAAGTCCAATGTAAACAAGTTCTTGATGAGCCATTCTCCTTAAGTAATCCAATTTTACCAAATTTACACTTCTAACGATTACTATGATACTGTCTTTTTGACCATTGTACACTCTTTAACCCTTATCCTCGAGTAGCCTCTGGGCCTTGAAAAGTGGCGATTCTCTTGTAAAAAATTTTTTTTAAAATAAATAAAAACATTGCATGTAAACAGTTTCCGTTAAATTAGATACATCAAATTACATGGAACGATCGCCGTCATCCGCCGAATATTCGCCGAACTCCTGCCGAGTTCCTACCGGCGCTTGTGGAAAAGGCATGTTCCCAGTTCCGGACCGGTATCGAGGCGGTGATGGAGGCCGAAGGCGACTACATTGAATAGATGTCAGCTCTGCTACATAATCAAGTTACCTGGATTTTTTTTTTTTTTTCAATAAAAGTTTTAAAATAAATCTGGAATATTGTTTTCTTTAGGGCGACAATTTTATCGTTCCACCTCGTATATATTCAGTTATAAACGAGAACATTCTTCTGAAATTTGAAGGTTCAATGCAAAGGTTACCGAAAACACAATTGCTAATTACTTAAGACCTCTATCCAGTCATGGATACCGCGTGTAATTAGATAAATGGTCCCGTTCAAAATTCCGTTGAGATTCCCAAGTACGACAGCAAGATTCCCAAGCGCGACAGTGCTAATCACTCTTAGCACCTCCTCTTAACGACCATGGATAGCAGTTTTTATTTTTTGCGTACATTGGTAATCTTTAAACCAACACATTTCAGGTGAAAACATTATTACGTAATAACGTGCCTAGTCGAAATTACTACAAATTCCAAACATTACGAAAAATGATCCAGCAGATGATGTGCTAGGTGTATATTTAACAAAATAATAATCCACAATTTTAACAAAATAATAATCCACAATTACTGTAACATAGCGCGGACGCGCGTATGCAAATGCATGCGAAATGCCGTCGTCGGTAAAGAAACAATAATACCATCAAAAAGATAAAGAGAACGATCACGTTAGAAACGTGGAGCAGGTTCGAGATCACGTAAAATGCGTGAATAATGCTCGAGAGCACGCTCGTGAAAACGATCACGCGGGTGACGTCACGGTCGTAACAACGAGCAAATAAATGCCGTTGTTACAAGCGAGTTGAAGTTCTTTTCTGGTCCTTGTCTCCTTTGTGACTGAGTATACAACGTGTTGGTTCTGGAGCAACGTTACATTACGTAAGTTAGTTTTTCATACTAAATTTATTGCGCATCTTGCACGTTAGAACATAATATAAAACTCGACAATTCGACGAAACCTTTTTTTACTTATCATTTTTCTAGGTACGTGCAAAATGAAAGCCGGTGCTCAAAATGTATAAACACCTTGACCCCTTCCTTTACATTCACCAAAAATCAGGAAATTAACCAATTTTAATTAAATTTTCAGTATTTATCAAATAATGATAACTGAATATAATGAAACCCATTATTTATGTTTTAATCCTAGTGGAAATGTATTATTTTTTTTTAAACTAAAAATACCTTTACTAAAGTTTTCAGAATTTTTTTTATGAAAATAAAGTATCGTAAATTATAACAATTAAAAAACTTACTTAATTTTTACAGGGACATTACGAAAAAAAGCCCCTAAAGTCCGTATTAACGAAATCGATATAACCCGAAGAAAAATTAATTTCTCGAACTACCGATATTAACATTGAATTAAGCATTGTTTATTTAATACTTTTCCACAAATAAAAATTATTGCAAAAAGTATTTCTTATTTTTTTACGCTTAGATTTTTAACATAATCTTTATACGTAAGATTCTAATATTTTCATTGCACGCATGAACGTATAATCATCAATGTAAGATAATTCTCATATAATCTTTGCAAATAAAGTAAAACAAAATAAATTGAAAAACAGAAACATACAAAAACTAACTAAATTAAAAAATGGTAAAAATTATACGAACGTTCTATGCCAGTAAGTACGGATACACAGTCCTGAAAAGAAAAAACAAATTTGCCCACTCAATTCCTTCCTCCATTTACGCGGCGTCATTTTTATATTCGCCTATTTTTGTCAATCAACTTTAAATTTCACGTAAATATTCCGATAAATTAAAACGTAAGTTTGTATTTTTTTTAAGTGTGTAATTTTTTGAATAATTATAAATTTTATTTCCATTTTGAATTCTGTATAAATATTGATAAATAATGGAGTTAACTACTTTCAATTAATTAATTGTCAGTATAATTAATGAACCTAATTAAGATTTATGCAGTTTGTCTTTCAAGTTTAAATTCTATTAATAACTAGCATTTCAGCCCGGCGTTGCATGAGTGTTTGGAGGTGTATGTTGAGCAAAAACAAAAAAAAACGGCAATTTTGTTAACTTTGACCCCTATTATGACCCTTAACATTTATTGTGTTGGGTTCAAATTAAGTTATTAAGTTAGATCCATATCCAAGGAACCTCTATCTACAATTTCAAGAGTCTAGACCCAAAATTGTCGGAGGAGTTTGGTAGAATTCTCAAAGGTCAAATCCTTGAACTTTGACCCCTTAACAGCAAAATTTCTGGCCGAAAACCAATCACATAGATTTTCCTAAATCTCAGTACCCTGTGTATCAAATTTCGAGTCTGTAGACTAAAAATTATTGCGTAGGGAAATGTGCATAGACACACAGACAGACAGACATACAAACACTTTCACTTTTATAGATGCAACAAAAATATATACGTATACATAAATATATATGGAAACCATTTTTTGTTTACTGTAAAGATTTTACGCAAATATTATGCAAGTATAAATCATGTAGAATATCTGCATGAATATAATTACACGTAATAGTTAACTAAAAATGATCATCCCATAAGAAAACCGAAAAAAACTAATAGGGAATTAATTAAAATGAATGTTTAAAAGAATATGCAAATTAGCTAGATCGTTTGCTAGTGAATGCAATTCCACAACCCATATATAAGAAAATTGTATTTTCTTTTAAAATAAATAGAAAAAAGTGTTTTTAATATGAATATCAATACACACAAAAGAAAAGCGAATTTATAGAAGATAGATAGATAGATAGATAGATTGTTGAAACTTTTTTATGATTGTAACTTAGTGAATTTCATTGACCTTTCAACACCTTAAATAAATTATGCTGTTTATGCGCATCCATACTTCTTTGAATTTTGCCGCCATGATTTTTTTGACATAATAAACAAACTTCGTTGCTACCACTTTCATATTTTTGGATAATTATGACCTTTTTTAGCAAAAGTTAAGTACACTTATTATATTAATTCATGATTTTAAGATTTTAACTTAATATTTCACTTGGAAATAATTTCAGAAAACTTATATTTCTCTTGCCAGAAAAATGTAAATATGACCTTTGTCATAATGAATTTTTACGTGAAATGTACGGTTTTTCAGAGTTGAGATAAAATTATTCCATGTATTTTTTTTTTATTTCACACGCTATTTTTTTTTTTTTTTTTTTTTTGAGAAATTAACTTTAAGCTATAATATTTCGAACATAATCAAAAAGTAACCGCAACTTGAAAATCTATTATAATTAACCGGAGTTCCAAACCATGTCCCCTATCCAGTCAGCCATTAGTTTTGCACTAGGTGTATTAGAATTTTGGAGGAACTTTTGACACCCCTAACACAAAACTGCGAATAAAATATATTAAAAAACTTGTAATTTCTCCGTTTAAAGTGGGTTGTATATTTTCTTTATAGAACATACTTCCAAAATAAACTATTAAAGTTGTTAAAAAATAATAGAAATATTATTTTTTTATTTTAAAAAAAACGGTGTTTACAACATGCCGGCGCGCCTTCATGCAGCCATTGTTTTACGTAATGAAATCAATTGAATTTTACGAGTTAAATATTTTTCAATTTTTAAAATTTAAAAATCTACCAAAATTTTTTTATTGGTTCAATTTTTACGATATTTTCAGGGTCAATGTGAAATTTTATGCTCTTTCCAGTAAACCAAATATAATATTTTAGACAAACATTTTTCTAATTCACCCCCCCCCATTTTGAAATGTCTATCAAAATTAAAATAATTAATTTACGCACCAAAGTTTATATATCACAAATTGAAAATAAAAGATCCATAAATAAAATATTCTAATTAAAAACAAAAACAAAGTGTTTTTGGGGAAATTTACCTGTAAAGTCCAAAGTGTAAAACCTTTTTTTTTTAAACCACGTTGATTTTTTAAGTGGAAGCTTATGTTCTGCTTTCATTGTAAATTAAATATTGGACGCTGATGACAATTTTTTCTATTTCATTCAATGTTTTCTTTTTTAGATATTTAAAAAAAATTCACTCAACAAAGTAGAATTAAAATATATTAAATCAAAAATTCTTGTATTTCTTTGAGAAAAGAAAAAGAAAAAATTCATCGACTGCTTTTTTTTTAATGCAAAAACTTATAAGCAAAATGTGATTAGTTTTCATCCATGGGGACACATATTCCTTCACGCACAGGCTAGATGGCTAACGCGAACGTGTGGTTTTTGCGTCATTCTGTCCATCCGTATTTCAAAACAAGAACAAACACTACTTCCGGCGTTTCGCTAACATGTAACAATGCTTATGTAATGGCGGCTTTTTCAAATAGTTGTTAAAAAAATTATTTTATTTAAAAAAAATACATGGAATTTAAAATATAAATATGGATAAATTCTAAACAATGAAGAATGGAAGTACCCATTTAATAGTATTTTTTTATAGGTAACTGATTTTTTGGAATTTATATATGCATATATTTATCGAAGCAAGTTAAAATTCATTGATTTTCTTTAAGTCTTTTTTAAAGAAAACCGATTTTTAAAAAAAAACAAATATTGCATAATTTTCTATTAAACCTGTTATTTTTTTTAAATTTTGGTCTTTGGTCCTTTAATTGAAAAAAGATTAGGGTTTGAATTACATTTTTCAAGTAGTTATAAGCTTGGAAAAATAGGAGGTCGAATTATTCAATTTTTTATCACGCATTTTTAATGTTGTTTTCTGACACACCTAGCTTTGCACGTACCTACATTTTTCCTACGGGATCACTTTCCGTAATTTGGGGGAATTTATGATTTATGCTTTTTCAAACATGACACATAAGTAAGTAATAATGTTTTTACATGAAATGCGTGTGTTCCAAAATCCCCTAATCTATGCAAGCACCGTGTGATTTTTCTTTTTGTTTTCTTTTTTCTTTTGTTTTTTTTTTGGTTTTGTTTTGTTTTGTTTTTAATGAAATATTAAAAATTCCTATTCAACTGAGCAGTCACTCAATTTCCTATCAAATCGAGGTTACCCTCGTCTTTGAAAAAATAAAACAAAATAAAACAGTGAAATGTATCTTGCAATGTAAACAAAAGCAGACAGTATTCCGCAAGCTACTTTTCGAGGCTGACCTCTGACCCCCCGGACGATAACGGAATCACAAAATTCTCACCGGTCGGTGCCTTTCTCATGCGACGGTTGGGTGTTGTCAGACGGTGAGCTTGCTGATAGATAGAAAGGACCTACTCGGTACAAAGGTCGTGTGAGCTTATTTAGCAAAAATACAAATTGTTGAAATGTAATAAAGTTTTCAAGAACTAGCTGGAGAATAATATATATATATATATATATATATATATATATATATATATATATATATATAACTACTTCATTTATTCACATAAAGTTTTCAAGAACTAGCTGGAGAATAATATATATTAGGCACCGCCAAAACTGGGGGGGGGGGGCAGGTCAGTACTTTTTGACGGACCGTCTTTTTAAAAATCTACCAAAAATCAGGTAATTATCCGATCAATACGAAATTTTCAGCGATTATTAGGAGAAGAATGAACTTTATAACAGTGTACTTATTTTTCATAAACGATATTTATATATATATATTTTTGCTTACAAACCCCCCCTTGTTTTGAAGTGGGAACAAATATGCTTAAAATAATCATCTGAAACCGAACAAAACATATTGTGTTGTTGTAAGGGACAGAATTATAGATTTAAAAAAAACAAACAAAAAAACATTGTTTGCATACCTTATTTTGACGTCTGAATATCAGAACTTCGATTGTGTTTAATTATCCCGCTTTTGAGTTTTGAAGTGTGAAATTCGGTGAATATGTTAAGTAAAATAATTAATTTAAGTTAAGCAAAACAAAAAAAAAAATTTTTTTTATATTTATACGAAAAAAGCCATTTTAAAATTTTTGATAAATAAATTAACAATTTTTTTTTAGCGAGCCGAATAATGCATGACCATTATTAAACAGAGCATGCTTTGAATAATCGATACAAAAAAAAAAATCGATAAATATTGTGCCCTTTGTGTTAAAAATAGCATCATTTTTTTTTATCTCGTTTGAAAACGTTTGCCGCCTTTCGACTACGGTGGACCAAACGCGCTGAAATAATTTTTTTTTATTCTGCTTTAAATTGCCCCCTCCCCCCATTTTGGGGAGCCTGGCCCCCACACACATACACATTAAAAACCAAACTCATACAAATGGTCATCCATCTGGTACTGGCCAGCCTCAGCTTAATAATACATTGAAATTTTCGTCACTGAAAAATAAGTTTTTTTGGCCTGTTTGGTCTTCCATAGTTTTCGTCTCAATCAAAAGAAAACGTAAACAGAGTCGATCTGAACTCTAGGGCGACGCGAAATGTCTGGTTACCTATATGAATAAGTGGAATTATTTGAAATTCAGGTACTTATATTATAATATTTTTGCATATTCTCTTAGAAAATCATCCTAAATCTTAGTTAGACAATAAATGAATAAATAAATTATTTCAAAAACCCTTTTTTTTTAATATTTAAGTACGTTATTTGTGCAAGACAAAAAATATCAATTGTTAACTTTTTGGGAAAATTTAACATTTAAAATTGAATTAAAAATAGTAGAAAAAGTTTTGCATTATTCTGTTTTCTATATGATAAAATTCAGGGTTTTATCTTTCTGGAAAAAAAAAAGTTACTCAGAAATAATGGATTGTAATAAATGTAATTTAGTTTTAAAAAACAACAACAACTTGATTTTGCGGCCATTTTTGGCGGTGCCTAATATATATATATATATATATATATATATATATATATATATATATATAAGCAAACAATAAAATATGTTAAAAAAACAGTGAAGCAGTTAAATTTGAAATCTAAAATTTTTACTATATACAGGAAAAAGAATACATTTCGATAGGTGTATCTCTTTAACCTATAGGTTTTCGATGTTTACCCATTTCCTCAAAAGGGAAAATATTAGCACATATTGTAATGGTTTATACCTAATTTGCTAAAAACAATAATTATAGAAAATCATGGTTAATTATGATTTTCTATGTTAGGCATGTTGTATAGACCGGGGTCCAAACGTTGACGAATATGGCTGAACAACAACGCTTGGGCGCCATTCTCTGCCATACGCCAGCTGAAATAAAAAGGACCGCTCGGCGAATGGGAAAGATATCCAGAAAAATCGGAAAAAAAGAATAGCACTGTACACACACACACACACACACACACACACACACACACATATATATATATATATATATATATATAATTTCCTGTCGCCAGCTCGGGAAATTCAAGGTGTTTACTATCCCATAGCTATAAACTGGCTGTAATCTTATTTCTTAATTGCATTTTCTCACCACTGAATAATTTATTGCCCTTTGTTTTCTCTCGAATCAAATAATAAATTCACTTCCGGAATTGGGAACAATGACTTCCTACGTTGGTGGCTTCACGGCGGGATTCAAAATCATCATCATCATCATCGTCGTCGTAACAACAACAACAACAACAGCAACAATAACAGCAACAACAATAATACGCTATGGCAAGTTCATGTTCGTATCTACGTTTGTGCGCTCATTTGAAAAAAGTTACATTGTCAGGTCTCCAAAGATAAAAATAAAATGAACGAAAGAAATAAATGATGATGAAGAAAAATATTCTTTTAAGCTAAAAGAAAAAAAAAGCATTTGTTTATTTTTTAATTGGTAATTTTTTTGTAATCTAATATATAAATGGCTATATGTCTTTCTGTCTGTCTCCATATTTTCAAACTCTATCTCCCCCGAAACTAAAAATCGCAGAGCAGCGCTAGGAGCCTCATATGATTGGATTTTTTTTTACGGACAGTTCTTTTATAGGTCATTAGTTGGTTTAAATTGTTTTTTAGGTTTCAAAAATGGGTTAAAATTGAAAAAAAAACGCTATGCAATTTGTACATTAATCTTAGTTTATTTTTAAGTTTTGATTTTTAATTAGTACATATGCCTGTCACGTTGGTACAGTGGTAACGTCACCAGCTTTGAATGCTTCGGTTTCGATTCTAGCTGATGGCACTCAAATATTTTTCTTACTTTTGAAATCACGACCTTATAATAATATATATTAAATCCGGACAAATTAAAATATCATATTTAAGCGTATTTTACGCTTGGACAAAGCGGGGCGCCCGCTCCACCGGTTTTTTTTTTGTTTTTTTTTTTTTTGTAATGTTATTTAGTAGTAAATATTTACCAAAAATGACAATGCAAATTATTTAACGTCCACAAATCAGTCTGAACAAAATTTGTTATTGTTTACAAAGATTTTTAGCAACAAAAATAACTTCTAAATTAATATCAATTGCTTCTCTTTTTTTCTTTTCTTTTGCATAAAATTAATTTCAGGTTGCTCGAATCACACGAATCGACAATTTGCTGTTTTCTGAGTCAGAACCTATTTTATTAGACACCGCCAAAAATGGCCGAAAAATCAAGTTGTTGATGTTTTTTAAAACGAAATTACATTTATTAAAATCAATTATTTCTGAGTAACTTTTTTTTTCCAGAAAGATAAAACTCTGAATTTTATCATATAGAAAACAGAATAAGTTAAAACTTTTTCTACTATTTTTAATTAAATTTTAAATGTTAAATTTTCCCAAAAAGTTAATTGACATTTTTTGTCTTGCACAAAAAACGTACATAAATATTTTTAAAAAAAGGTTTTTTAAATAATTAATTTATTTATTTGTTGTCTAACTAAGATTTAGAGTGATTTTCTATGAGAATATGCAGAAATATTATAATATAAGTACCTGGATTTCAAATAATTCCACTTATTCATATAGGCAACCAGTTACTTCGCGTCGATCTAGACAATGTTTTCGTTTGTGCTTAATAAAAAGCAAACTATGGAAAACCAAACAGGCCAAAAAAAACTTATTTTTCAGTGACGAAAATTTCAATGTATTATTAACGCTGAGGCTGGCCAGTACCAGATGGGTGACCATTTGTATGAGTTTGGTTTTTAATGTGTATGTGTCTGGGGGCCAGGCTCCCCAAAATGGGGGGTGGGGATTTAAAGCAGAATAAAAAAAAAATTATTTCAGCGTGTTTGTTCCACCGTAGTCGAAAGGCGGCAAACGTTTTCAAACGGGATCTAAAAGAAGATGCTATTTTTAACACAAAGGGCACAATATTTATCGACTTTTTTTTTTTTTTTTGTATGGATTCTTCAAAGCATGCCCTGTTTAATAATGGGCATGCATTATTCGGCTCGCTAAAAAAAAATTTGTTTATCAAAGATTTTAAAATGGCTTTTTTCGTATAAATATTAAATTTTTGTTTTGCTTAACTTAAATTAATTATTTTACTTAACATATTCACCGAATTTCACACTTCAAAACTCAAAAGCGGGATAATTAAACACAATCGAAGTTCTGATATTCAGACGTCAAAATAAGGTATGCAAACAATTTTTTTTTAATCTATAATCTTGTCCCTTACAACAACACAATATATTTTGTTCAGTTTCAGATGATTATTTTAAGCATATTTGGAACCCCCTCAAAAAGGGGGGGGTTGTAAGCAAAAAAATATATATATAAAAATATCGTTTATGAAAAATAAGTACACCGTTATAAAGTTCATTCTTCTCTTAATAATCGCTGAAAATTTCGTATTGATTGGATAATTACCTGATTTTTGGTAGATTTTTAAAAAGACGGTCCGTCAAAAAGTACTTACCTGCCCCCCCCCCCTTCAGTTTTGGCGATGCCTATATTTTATCTAACAGTTACTATTCGTTAATTTTTAGAACATTAACTAATATTTTTAACTCCTTACACTACAGATAACTGAAACAGAGAGAGAGAGAGGGGGAGAGAGAGAAAGAGACCTCTTTCGTGAAGAGTCTAATCAAGAGATCACGTAGTAACGCCTTGCCGCCAACGTCTACCATTGTTTTATTCAGCCCCGTACATCGAAAAGGGGTAAGTATTCAAAATGTATCTATTTTGATCCATTTTTACGGTTCTGCTGAAATCGTGTTCTTTCCGAAAAAGATGCAGATTTGTCAAACAAGAATTAACGTTCTGACAGATATTTCTATGACCTATGGTAATAGATTAATCAGTTTGACCTACTTAAGCCTGGCAGCGTGTAGTTTGGAAGCTTTGTGAACAAGCGCGTATGGGGTAAAACAGGACAAAGCAATGGGGCAAAATGAGACGTTTTACCCCAGATGTTCACAGGGTCATTAAGGTTAGGTGCTGTGTTTTGTTTTATCTTTTTTTTATCGAAACTTTCAACTCATAGTAAAAGAAAACATTTGATTTTTTTATTTGCGTAGTAGTAGTAATAGTAGTAGTAGTAGTCGTAAAAATATTACTTCTGCTACTAGTATTAGAACTACTACTACTACCACCACCACCACTACTACTACTACTACGATAACTATGTTACGGTTTTTGTAATGAAGGCCTAATTCGTAGCACTTTGTTTTCACAGGATGGTGAGAAATTACGTCAGGAAGACTACACGCCAGTCGTGGGATGAGACCAATATACAGCAAGCTGTGTTGTCTGTCCTCAATGGTGACCATGGGTACAGAAAACATCCGAAATGTACGGTGTACCTAAAGGCGCCATAGAACGGAGAGTGGCGAAGTTTAGGAAGAATCCTGATGCTGTCGAGGAAGTGTGCAAAAAACGTGAGTTTATTTTTTTCTTAAAAAAGGAATCTCTCTCTCCCTCCCTCTCTTTCTCTCTCTCCTTTCTTTCTTTCTTTCTCTCCTTCTCTGTATTTATGTATGAAAAAGATTAAATAAAGTGTGTATGAACATGGGTATATATAGTGGATGCATGTGTATGGGTGTGTGTTTGTTAAAGAGAGGGGGAAGGAAGAAAGGTGAACATACAAATGTGTGTGTGTGTGTGAGAGAGAGAGAGAGAGAGAGAGAGAGAGAGAGAGAGAGAGAGAGAGAGAGAGAGAGAGAGAGAGAGATGAGCATAAAAATGATGTAGGCCTATGCATGTTTATGTAGGCGACATGTGTGTATGATTTCATATGTTAATTTATGAAACAAGGCAACTATTTTTTCAGAATTATTCCTTACAAAAATACTCTTCTTTACTTTACTCAATTGAAGAAGAGAAAGAAGAGGCGCTTGTCAGCTACGTCCAGCAGATGGAAAGAATGCTGTTCGGTTTCTCTTCGTATGAACTTCGAAAACTGGCCTATGAACTTGCCGAAAGGAACGGCAAGTCCAGCAAATTCAACCACGAAGAGGGAGTGGCTGGCTACGATTAGTACAGAGGGTTTATGGCCCGGCATTCAGACAAGCTGTTACTTAGAAAACCTGAAGCGACTTCAGTAGTTCGAGCTTTGGCCTACTTGAGGATGTAATGGACAAACACCAACTGAATGCAGACAGGATCTGGAATTGTGATGAAACAAGTGTTTCCACAGTTCCGAAGTCTCTCTCCAAAGTTGTGGCGATCAAAGGGACGAGACAGATCGGATTTATTTGCTTCCCCACTGAGCAAATTAGGCACAAGGCCGTTTTTTAATGTGGAGATGGAGGGAAGGGGGGCACCAGCTCCCGAGAGGTGGGAAATGGGAGCTGGATTAGAAACTGTTGGTATGAAGGGTTGCCCCTTCAGTGACCAAGATTAGATATGTGGGGTTACCCCCACATATGGTCTTTGCTAGTCTTAGCTTTGCAGCATCTGCCGGAACAGATACTACACTTTGATCTTGTCCCCCCGTGCCGCCGAAGCGGGGGGGGCACTCCACGACCAAAGGGACGAGACAGATACTACACTTTGATCTTGGCCCGAAGGCCACGGAGGTGGCCTAGTCGAGACAGATAGGTTCAGTTGTATTTATTTGCTTCCCCACGTAGCAAATTAGGCACAAGGCCGTTTTTTAATGTGGAGATGGAGGGAAGGGGGGAGGGAAAGGGGTTACCAGCTCCCGAGAGGTGGGAAATGGGAGCTGGATAGTAATTGTGGTCGTAGGGTGATCCCTACCTTGACCAAGTTCAGATATGTGGGGTTACCCCCACATATGGTCTTTGCTAGTCATAGCTGGTCTTTGCTTGCAGTATCTGCCGGACAGATACTACACTTTGATCTTGGCCCGAAGGCCACGGAGGTGGCCTAGTCGAGACAGATGGTATTTATTTGCTCCCCCACCGAGCAAATTAGGCACAAGGCCGATTTTTAATGTGAGGAGTGAAGGGAGGGGGAAGGGAAAAATGGGACCAGCTCCCGAGAGGAGGGAAATGGGAGCTGGTTAATGGTCAGGCATGTGGGGTTGCCCCCACATCTGGTCTTTGCTAGTCATAGCTTGCAGCATCTGTCGGAACAGATGGTATTTATTTGCTCCCCCACTGAGCAAATTAGGCACAAGGCCGTTTTTAATGTGAGGTAAAAACCAGCTCCCCTAAAAGTAGGCAAAAAGGGGGTACTCTGGTTACCAAAAATAATAATTGTCCCAGTATAGAGGGTTTCCCCTCCATTGACTGGTACAAATTATCTTAAGTGCAGCATCTGAAGAACAGATACTACACTTTGATCTAGACCCGAAGGCCTAGTCGAGACAGATGGTATTTATTTGCTCCCCCACCGAGCAAATTAGGCACAAGGCCAATTTTTAATGTGAGGAGTGAAGGGAGGGGGAAGGGAAAAAAGGGGACCAGCTCCCGAGAGGTGGGAAATGGGAGCTGGTTAAAGGTCAGGCATGTGGGGTTGCCCCCACATCTGGTCTTTGCTAGTCATAGCTAGTCATAGCTTGCAGCATCTGTCGGAACAGATACTACACTTTGATCTAGACCCGAAGGCCTAGTCGAGACAGATGGTGTTTATTTGCTCCCCCACTGAGCAAATTAGGCACAAGGCCGTTTTTAATGTGAGGTAAAAACCAGCTCCCCTAAAAGGGGTCACTCTGGTTACCAAAAATAATAATTGTCCCAGTATAGAGGGTTTCCCCTCCATTGACTGGTACAAATTATCTTAAGTGCAGCATCTGAAGAACAGATACTACACTTTGATCTAGACCCGAAGGCCTAGTCGAGACAGATGGTATTTATTTGCTCCCCCATTGAGCAAATTAGGCACAAGGCCAATTTTTAATGTGAGGAGTGAAGGGAGGGGGAAGGGAAAAAAGGGGACCAGCTCCCGAGAGGTGGGAAATGGGAGCTGGTTAAAGGTCAGGCATGTGGGGTTGCCCCCACATCTGGTCTTTGCTAGTCATAGCTAGTCATAGCTTGCAGCATCTGTCGGAACAGATACTACACTTTGATCTAGACCCGAAGGCCTAGTCGAGACAGATGGTGTTTATTTGCTCCCCCACTGAGCAAATTAGGCACAAGGCCGTTTTTAATGTGAGGTAAAAACCAGCTCCCCTAAAAGGGGTCACTCTGGTTACCAAAAATAATAATTGTCCCAGTATAGAGGGTTTCCCCTCCATTGACTGGTACAAATTATCTTAAGTGCAGCATCTGAAGAACAGATACTACACTTTGATCTAGACCCGAAGGCCTAGTCGAGACAGATGGTATTTATTTGCTCCCCCATTGAGCAAATTAGGCACAAGGCCAATTTTTAATGTGAGGAGTGAAGGGAGGGGGAAGGGAAAAAAGGGGACCAGCTCCCGAGAGGTGGGAAATGGGAGCTGGTTAAAGGTCAGGCATGTGGGGTTGCCCCCACATCTGGTCTTTGCTAGTCATAGCTAGTCATAGCTTGCAGCATCTGTCGGAACAGATACTACACTTTGATCTAGACCCGAAGGCCTAGTCGAGACAGATGGTGTTTATTTGCTCCCCCACTGAGCAAATTAGGCACAAGGCCGTTTTTAATGTGAGGTAAAAACCAGCTCCCCTAAAAGGGGTCACTCTGGTTACCAAAAATAATAATTGTCCCAGTATAGAGGGTTTCCCCTCCATTGACTGGTACAAATTATCTTAAGTGCAGCATCTGTCGGAACAGATACTACACTTTGATCTAGACCCGAAGGCCTAGTCGAGACAGATGGTGTTTATTTGCTCCCCCACTGAGCAAATTAGGCACAAGGCCGTTTTTAATGTGAGGTAAAAACCAGCTCCCCTAAAAGTAGGCAAAAAGGGGGCACTCTGGTTACCAAAAATAATAATTGTCCCAGTATAGAGGGTTTCCCCTCCATTGACTGGTACAAATCATCTTAAGTGCAGCATCTGCCGGAACAGATACTACACTTTGATCTTGTCCCGAAGGCCTAGTCGAGACAGATGGTATTTATTTGCTCCCCCATTGAGCAAATTAGGCACAAGGCCAATTTTTAATGTGAGGAGTGAAGGGAGGGGGAAGGGAAAAAAGGGGACCAGCTCCCGAGAGGTGGGAAATGGGAGCTGGTTAAAGGTCAGGCATGTGGGGTTGCCCCCACATCTGGTCTTTGCTAGTCATAGCTAGTCATAGCTTGCAGCATCTGTCGGAACAGATACTACACTTTGATCTAGACCCGAAGGCCTAGTCGAGACAGATGGTGTTTATTTGCTCCCCCACTGAGCAAATTAGGCACAAGGCCGTTTTTAATGTGAGGTAAAAACCAGCTCCCCTAAAAGGGGTCACTCTGGTTACCAAAAATAATAATTGTCCCAGTATAGAGGGTTTCCCCTCCATTGACTGGTACAAATTATCTTAAGTGCAGCATCTGTCGGAACAGATACTACACTTTGATCTAGACCCGAAGGCCTAGTCGAGACAGATGGTGTTCAGCTACTTCAGCAGAAAGGGGGCAGCTTTTAACCTTGGTGATATGCTGCTCTGCTGCTGGGCAATACATTTTTTTTTTACACGGTGGTCACCACTTATCAAGGCCCGGAAGCCACTCAGGGATAAGGGTTATTGCAAGTACAGTAGGTTAGTGTGGAGATTTGATGAAGTGTTTATTTAAGGGGGCGCTGTTGATATTTCCTCGGCAACGCCTGAAACCTGAGTTGATTGATGGTGCCCCACCTGGAGCATGGACTGAGTGCCAACCAAGTGGATGGATTAAAACAGAACTCTTTATCAAATGGATGAGACAGTTTACACAGTTTTCCAGAGCATCGAAGGAGAAGCCTGTGCTGCTGATTGTCAATGGTCATGCAACACACACCAAAAACGTGGAGCTGATTGACATTGCAAGAGAACATTGTGTCATTCTTTTGTGCCTTCCACCGCACTGCACGCATCGACTGCAGCCTTGGATGTAGCTTTCATGAATCCGTTCAGCACATTCTATGACTACCAGGTTCAGATTTGGTTGCACGAACACCCAGGGCGTGTGGTGACCCAATTCCAAATCGCAACCCTTTTTGGTCGAGCATACCTGCAGGCAGCAACTATGTCAAATGCAATCAACGGCTTCAAGACTTCAGGAATATGGCCCTCAGACAGAAGCGTCTTTACCGATGCTGACTTCATTGCACCTGAAGCAACCCTGAAGATATCCCTGCTGTTGCTGATGACCAGCTATCCCTCTGCCTCAACTGCCAGCTGTCCTACCACCTCAACCTCCAGCCATTCCTCTGCCTCAACCTCCAGCCATTCCTCTGCCTCAACCTCCAGCCATTCCTCTGCCTCAACCTCCAGCCATTCCTTTGCCTCAACCTCCAGCCATTCCTCTGCCTCAACCTCCAGCCATTCCTCTGCCTCAACCGCCAGCAATTCCTCTGCCTCAACCTCCAGCCATTCCTCTGCCTCAACCTCCAGCCATTCCTCTGCCTCAACCGCCAGCCATTCCTCTGCCTCAACCGCCAGCCATTCCTCTGCCTCAACCGCCAGCCATTCCTCTGCCTCAACCGCTAGCCATTCCTCTGCCTCAACCTCCAGCAATTCCTCTGCCTCAACCGCCAGCAATTCCTCTGCCTCAACCTCCAGCCATTCCTCTGCCTCAACCTCCAGCCATTCCTCTGCCTCAACCGCCAGCCATTCCTCTGCCTCAACCGCCAGCCATTCCTCTGCCTCAACCTCCAGCCATTCCTCTGCCTCAACCGCCAGCCATTCCTCTGCCTCAACCGCCAGCCATTCCTCTGCCTCAACCGCCAGCTGTCCTACCACCTCAACCTCCAGCCATTCCTCTGCCTCAACCGCCAGCCATTCCTCTGCCTCAACCGCCAGCCATTCCTCTGCCTCAACCGCTAGCCATTCCTCTGCCTCAACCTCCAGCAATTCCTCTGCCTCAACCGCCAGCAATTCCTCTGCCTCAACCTCCAGCCATTCCTCTGCCTCAACCGCCAGCCATTCCTCTGCCTCAACCGCCAGCCATTCCTCTGCCTCAACCTCCAGCCATTCCTCTGCCTCAACCGCCAGCCATTCCTCTGCCTCAACCGCCAGCCATTCCTCTGCCTCAACCGCCAGCTGTCCTACCACCTCAACCTCCAGCCATTCCTCTGTCTCAACCTCCAGCAATGCCACCATTACAACCTTCCCACCACCTCAGCCTGCAGCCCTACCACTATTCCACGAAAACACAAGAAATCAACATTTGGCATTTCCACACAAGCCCTCATACCCTTCCCCAAAGCAAACATTACTAAACAATTGTCGCAGCAGAGAGGGGAGACTGCTATTCTCACGACTTCTCCCTATAAAAAGTCTCTGATAGACAAAAAGGAAAAGGTACTGTGAAAGATTCAAACCAAGGGTGAAGGCAAAGGTGTCAGCTCGGCTAGAAAACATCTTTCTTCATCTCAGAGCCAATGCCAGGGAGAAGATACACAGTGCTTGTACGGACTGTACTCTGGGAGTGCAGAAAGCTAGGTAGCCTGTCAAGGCGACTGTAGGAAATAGACACACTACAGCTGTGCAGGTCTAGACGAATGCAACAAGACCCCAATCTTCATTTGTGAGATCTGTGAAGACTGACTTATGCAAACCAAGATCCGTCTCGTTTTACACCAAGCATGGGGCAAAACGGGACAATACAATTAGCTGAATAAATCATCTGTATTTCTTTTTAAAATAATTTCCCATTTATTTATTTATTTTTTGTTTTGTGACATTGTTTTCCAATACTTTCATTGTTCAGTATACAGAATATGGTTTATATGTCAATGCTACCTTTGACTCGACAGTTCTTTTTCACTTAAGTATCTCGTTTTGCTCCAGGTCCCCTTAACAATGAAATTTATTGAATTTTCCGGTTTTATCGCATGCATTAATGTAGAAGATTCGTGCGACCAATTCTAATATCGCAAATAAGGGAGGTAATAATTGACTTAAATTTACTTAAATTAAGGGTCCGACATTTTTAAACAATATCTGGAAACATAACAATGGCTATTTTTTTTTCTTATTAAAAATACTTCTAACAAATCAACAACTGGGTCATTTTTCGAAATTCTTATAATTTATACTAATTTCGCCATGACAGGTAAGTACGTAATAACGTTTTCGCCTGAAATACGTTAGTTTAAAAGATCACAAAAGTAAAAATTTTCTTGATGGATCGTTTTCGAAGAGAGATAGACAAAAGTGAGAGGGTATTAAAAACGGAATTTTTGAACGAGAGTCCTTCTTAATGAAGAGGGAAAAAAGAAACAACAAATTCGTTACTCACATAAAACGTTAACATAATCACAACAACAAAAAAGGGAAGAAAAAAAACATGCATCCCTGGGGT
Organism: Euprymna scolopes; assembly: GCF_053919585.1. Classification (NCBI taxonomy): domain Eukaryota; kingdom Metazoa; phylum Mollusca; class Cephalopoda; order Sepiida; family Sepiolidae; genus Euprymna; species Euprymna scolopes. The sequence continues at coordinate 37,723,920 of NC_136516.1, forward strand.
CCTTTCAACGGGGACGCTAGATTTATTTACTTAAGAGCCTGAGATGGGGATAGCGGGGAAACCTATGTTATCCCGTGCTCCAGACGAAGCTGTCGGCGGAGAGCTGTTTGATAAGTTTCTCCGTCGGCAAGATCCATTTCGCTCGTAAAAGATGAGGCTTGACAAATGTGTTGGTTGACAGAAAAGATGATTTGAACAAAACAAAAAAAAAAAAGAGACGAAAAAATCTATCTAACCATGAATGTTTTTAGTTCTCTCCCCACTGCAAGAACTTAGACACCGGAGTCAGAAAGTAGGATTGAGTAGTCAGCGCCCCATAGGAGAAGAACCCTGAACTGTAAGAAGTGCCTGAGCAAACCCCGTCGGCATTTCAAGGGCGTATGAGGCAATTAGCAAGAAACTAATAAAGAGAGAAGGCAAAACCTGGAAGGACTGGCCTCCTAAGACTACACAAAACTCTAACCGTGAAATCAACAGCGACCAGGTTGTTGCAAGAATGGCGTTACTTTGGGGTTCTGAGAATAATACGAAAAAAAAATTAACAGAAATAAAAAAATAATTTTCCTTTTTTTGATCTTAGAACGTGTGAAATTGAATCAACTAATCTCGGTCTTAGAGTTCTGAATTTTTTTTTTTTTTTTTTGTGTGTGTGTGTGTGTTTTTTTTTTTTAGATGAGGTGTAATTGTTTATATTATGTAAATAATTAATTTATTTGTTCAACGTCCGGTGTCACAAAAAAAAAACATCATCATTAATTAATGAGGAAAGAATTACCTCCCTTTATAGTCGCTCTTTATCAGTTAAAAATCATTAAAACCATTTCCTTTCCAAAAGTTTTCAAAACCAAAAAAAAAAAAAAAAACATGGCTGTCCGTTTATGGTTTCAAATTAGTTATTTTATTTTATAATTTAAATAAAGTTATGTTAAGAAAAGACTGTCAGCTTTTTTTATTATAGATTCTTATCAATATTATAAAAAAAATGTGCAAGTGAATAACATCTGTTTCTTTAATATTTATATTAAAATCTTATTCAGAAAACAGAACAAATCAATGTGTTGTGTCTTAAATTTTCATTGAAAAAAACTAATTCTTTTAAATCTATTCTATTTTTTTTTTTGCTTTAAAAGTTTTAAAAAAATTTGCTTAAAAACTGTTTTAAATTCATCGTTGTTTTTTTTATTCATTTTATTTATGTTTTTTTTTAAATTTTTCAACTACCGTGGAATTTCCACAGGTCCTGCTAGTTTGTATTAATCTGCCTAATGTTCTCATCTTGGGTGTTATCTGCATAACGTTTCGGTCGATGTAACTTTTGGCCATCTTGATGGCGACTTTTACACCTGAAGAAGGGTAGAGATTATATCGATCGAAACGTTGGTACATATTGGACGGCCGGGACTCCGGATAAAAAGGGCCCCTCAGCTCATTTATATACCAGGTGGGAAGATGTAAATAATGGTGTATATATCTATCTATCTTCTATATATCTATACTCCTATAAATTCGTTTTTCTTTTGTGTGTATTGATATTCATATTAAATACCCTTTATTCTATTTATTTAAAAAGAAAATACAATTTTCTTATATATGGAGTGTGGAATTGCATTCACTAACAAACGATCTAGTTAATTTGCATATTCTTTTAAACATTCATTTTAATTAATTCCCTATTAGTTTTTTCGGTTTTCTTATGGGATGATCATCTTAAGTTAACTATTACGTGTAATTATATTCATGTAGATATTCTACATGATTTATACTTGCATATTTGCGTAAAAAGTTTATAGTAAACACAAAATTGTTTCCATATATATTTATGTATACGTATATATATTTGTTAAACAAATCTATCTATCTATCTATATAAGTGAAAGTGTGTGTGTGTGTGTGTGTGTGTGTGTGTGTGTGTGTGTGTTTCCATACGCAATAACTCTGCCAATTTTTAGTCTACAAACTCGAAATTTGATATACAGGGTACTGAGATTTGGGAAAATCTATGTGATTGGGTTTCGGCCAGAAATTTGGCTGTTACGGGGTCAAAGTTCAACGATTTTACCTTTGAGAACTCTACCAAACTCCTCCGACAATTTGGGGTCCAAACACTTGAAATTTTGGATAGAGGTTCCTTAGACATAGATCTAACTTAATAACTTGATTTGAGCCCAAAACAATAAATGTTAAGGGTCATAATAGAGGTCAAAGTTTTAAAAATTGACCATTTTTTTGGCTCAAGAGACACATCCAAACACCCGGGCAACGCCGGGCTGAAATGCTAGTATATCTATAAAAGTGAAAGTGTCTGTGTGTCTGTCTGTGTGTCTGTCTGTGTACATTTCCCTACGCAATAACTCTGTCAATTTTCAGTCTACAGATTCGAAATTTGATATACAGGGTACTGAAATTTGGGAAAATCTTTCTGATCCGTTTTCGCCCAGAAATTTTGCTGTTAAGGGGTCAAAGTTCAACGATTTGACCTTTGAGAACTCTACCAAACTCCTCCGACAATTTTGGATCGAAACACTTGAAATTTAAGATATAGGTACTTTGGACATGGATCTAACTTAATAATTTGATTTAAGCACTAAACAATAAATGTTAAGGGGTCATAATACGGGTCAAAGTTTTAAAAATTGACCCTTTTTTTTTTTGCTCAGCATAAACATCCAAACATCCGGGCAACGCCGGGCCCCTATGCTAGTATGTATATATAGTTCTGATATATATATATATATATATATATATATATATATATATATATATATATTTCCCTTAACCTGTTTGTCTGTTTGTCTTTCCGTTCAACTTTTGCACGGAAACTACTGGTCCAATTTGGCTGAATTTTTTCGACCGTTGTTATGTTAAGGTGCAACGAATTAAGAATTATGGTATTCTTTGGATGCACAGTTAGATATCAATAGGGATTAGTCATCACAATACTGCATTAACGCTAGAGGTTTTCTCGGAAACTACTTGGCCGATCTGGCTGAAATTTTATATGAACCTTTGTTATTATAAGGTACAGCGAACTGGGTATTATGGTATCTGTTCGATGCAGACTAAGGAATTAATAGAGATTAGTATTTAATGCAAAAATGAGCTCAAATCTAACCATTTCCGGCCATCAATTTGGCATAAAGCACTCATTCTAAGTCAACGGGCCATAACTTTTGCCCGATTTTAAAGGCGTACAAAGTCTAATAATAATAGGTCAAGTTTTTGTCATATTGCCGGTGATAAAAGTAGGGGGAAAACTCCCATTTTCCTATAAAATACTATCAAGTCATGTTCAAATCTATAACCGCTGACAATCTAGTTCTACTCCTTGGCTGTCTCGTGTGGGTTAGGGTTAGGGTTAGGGTTAGGGTCACTTGTTTCACTTACAGAACGTGATGTATCAGGTGAATAACTGACTAGATAACGCTCGACATCCGACAAAACCGACCATTTAAAAGCAGGAATGAAACTGAAATGCAAAGTTAGGAACACACGCCCGTCAGGTGCATGTTGTCACAGCAGCGAGGGTCCTTTTATCATCCTGCAACTTCTAGAATGAAGAGGAGTAAAAAGATTAACATAGTAATCATGAAGTCTTCTTCAGAAGCAATCCATGTGATAAAAAATGGAATGTTTAGAGAAGGAGGAGAACGAGGAAGGTTCACATCAACAGAACAGCACAGAAAAATGTATGGTTATCAGAACCTGACATACAGGTGAACGCAGAAGTAATAGGGGATGGCGTGGCAAGCGAAATAGACGTGCAAATTAACGAAGAAAAGACAAAGAATGAAGTGGAAAATGTGGCTGAAGCGTCAGGGAATTGGGAGTAAATAAGGGACGCGGTAAAGTGTAATGGTGAAGAAATTGATGATGAGGTGCTGGGAGAAACTGAAAAGAATTGTTGAAAGACTGAAAGAGGTTGTGGAAGAAGGAAAGAGAAGTGATGGAATCACGTTTAAGAAACTGAACAGGAAAAAAAATTGTGAAGGTTCGCGTAGTCAAAGTAAATGAAGTATGTTAAAGGTATGGATCATCACAGAAACGAATGATTTGATCATAGCAGGAAGTGTTTGAGTTGCAGAAAATTTTGGATTTAAAAGAGGTGGCCGTCAGAAATAAACGGACCAAGTTAGAAAGGAATGATAGAAAGTGATATAAAGACATTAAGGCAGGGTGTGGACTTGGTTAAAAGAGGGTCGAAAGGACAATTAGCTGGGAGGATGATACACAAAGTCAAACAACTTAATGAAAATTATAGAGTGGAAAGAAAGGGGAAAACTGTCCTAGAGAAATAAAGTTAAGAATGTTAGAAAAAAATGCTAAGAGATACGAAGAGAGAATTGAACAGTTTAGACAAAATAGGTTGTTCAGTTGGGACCAGAAGTTCTAGAAAGAGCTTAAAAGATCAAATTGTTTAAATGAAATACCAAATTCAGAAGGATCCACTTAGTTTTGAGATGAAATTTGAAATGTTCAAAAGAGACATAACGGAAGGGCTGGAAAATTTGAAGAATGAAATAGCAAATAAGTTTAAGCAAACCTAAGAACCAGATAGTGTTCAAGGATATTGGATAAAAAAAAACTTTACCAACGTGCATAAAAAAAATTGCATCTCAAATGGACGGAATTTTTTACAGATGTAATTCCTGAATGGAGCACACATGGACAAACAATGATCTGCAAAAGGATGATCAAAGAACACTGTCGTCGATAACTATCGGCCCATAACCAGCTTTCCATTGATATGGAAACTTCTGACAAACATTTTTACAGATGAAATTGACACATTTCTGGAGCAGCAAAGATCATACCTAAGGAACAAAAAGGATGTAGTCGAGGGAGTAGAGTGACTTGTTGATAATACAATACTTCGGGACTGTAAGAGAATACTCATAAATCTATCCATGTTATGGATAGATTACCGCAAAGCATATGATCTGGTTCCAAATAGCTGGATTAATAAATGTGTGGAAATATTTGGAATAAGGTTGAATGTGCGAGATTTCTTGAAAAGAAATATGAAATACAATGACGGCGTTATTGACATGAAGACATATAAGACGATTGAAGGTGGCTTTGACATCAGAGATCTTGGGGAAGCTCATGTGAAGAAAGACATTGTTCAGGGAGAACAACTTGTTGCCACTTTTGCTTGTTTTGAGTACACTTGTCGTTCATATTACGAAAAGTAACTGCGTGTTATGAGTGAGGAAAAAAGTTTACTAGATAAAACGTTGTTTACGGACAACTTAAAGTTGTATGCAAGGAATAAAGACTACTAAGTATGCTTGTGAGGAATTTGGCATGAAGAAGTGTTTTGCGTTGAAATTATAAAAGGGAGCAAATTGTTTAAAGTTAAAGAATAAAGATTTTGAATGAGAAAATTGGAGAAATCGCGCCTGTTCTTGGCCTTCAGGCCGGGATCAAAGTGTAGTATCTGTTCCGGCAGATACTGCAAGCAAAGACCCTATGTGGGGGCGACCCCACAGATAAGACCTTGGTCAATGTAGGGGCAACCCTTCATACCAATTGTCACTAACTAGCTCCCCTATTCCCCGGCGAGTTGGTCTCCATTTCCCCTTCACTCCTCACATTAAAAATCGGCCTTGTGCCTAATTTGCTCGGTGGGGGAGCAAATAAATACCATCTGTTCCGGCAGATACTGCAAGCAAAGACCATATGTGGGGTAACTCCACATATCAGACCTTGGTCAATGTAGGGGCAACCCTTCATACCAACAGTTACTATCCAGCTCCCATTTCCCACCCATCGGGAGCTGGTCCCCCTTTTCCCTCCCCCTCCCTCTCTCTCCACATTAAAAAACGGCCTTGTGCCTAATTTGCTCAGTGGAGAAGCAAATAAATACATACTGCAAACAAAGACCATATGTGGGGGGGCAACCCTACATATAAGACCTTGGTCAATGTAGGGGAACCCCTTCATACAAATTGTCACTATCCAGCTCCCCTACTCTCCGGGGAGCTGGTCCCGATTTACCCCTTCACTCCTCACATTAAAAATCGGCCTTGTGCCTAATTTGCTCAGTGGGGAGCAAATAAATACCAAGTATATACCTGTTTAGGAATTGTGGAATCACATAAAATAAGAAGCTGAAATGAAGGAAATAATAAGAAACGAATATAAAAGAAAACTACGGTTGGTTCTGAGGTCAAGATTGAATGGAATAAATAGAATATCCGCAGTAAACATGGGCAGTAGCTATATATCGATATGAAGCGCGAATTATTCAATGGAAAGAAAACGAGCTGAAAGATATAGACATAAGAAATACATAGGCATAAGAAAGATATAGACATAAGAAAGATATAGACCTAAAGATAATGAACAAAAATAACAATGATTGGAGCATCTCACTCAAAGTGTGACGTCAATAGATTACATTTGAAAAGAAAAGAGGTGGAACGAGGACTAAAAGAATATAGTTTAAAAGTTTACGTCTCCAACTGTACGGGTTTTATCCTCGCCCCCGCCCCCAATTCAACAACATTCCTGAAATGATCCGGTCTCTGTTGATTCCGGTTTAATGCGGTTTTTTTTTTTTTTTCAGTTCTAAGAGGTCCACTCTTCCAGGCTTTGCCTTCTCTCTTTGAGAAGGGGTCAGCTAGCTAGCAAGCTTACTTTAGTCTTGACAGACTATGGATACTCACTGTAAAGTGGGTGCGTGTGCGTGTAATTACTGTGACAAGAGTTGCGCAATCTCCAACCACACCTCTCCTGAGTCGACGTTGTTGAATACCAGTGGCAAGTGGAGGTCCAGAACGACTGGAAACAATGCCAAGATAAGCGGAAAGCCCGTATAGCGCCTAGAATTCCCAAAATGGTCACCCATCTGGTACTAGCCAGGCTCAACGTTGTTTAACTTCGGTGATCTGACGAGAACCGGCGTGTCAACATGATTATGCTGTGATTAAGGGGTTACTTTATTACTGATAACCTTAGGCGCCCTTAACGGGGAATGCCGACGGGGCTGCCCAAGAACGTTTTGCATGTCATAGTGACCCCCCCCCTTTTCAATCCCACTTTCCGACCTTGGTATCACAGTTCTTGCACTGAGGTGAGGTGGAAGGGGGAATAAGTACCTCCAACTGTAAAGAAAAGCTTATAAAGTGTGTGTTAAAAAAAAATGATAAAAATGCAAGCGAGCGAACGAGTAAGGAGCAGATAATTTAAGGCCACAAATGAACAAAAAGACGTGTCCACGTTATATTAACGAACAAGGTTCTTCTGTTACTCTCCGACCTTGTGTCACACTTTGCTGCGGTGGACAGCAGACAAATATCTACTCTCCTGACGTGGAGGTAATTGTTAACAGGCATTTTACGTGTTAGAATTGATCAATGCCAGCGATCATATCGTAACAAAGAGAAGGAGAAAAAATAGGGAAAACAATTATCCCTTCGTTTATTGATTAGACGGCGATTAACCCCGCGCCTGTATATGTGAAATGCCGACAAAGACCCCAAAAAAAGGTGACAATTGACAAACAATTACGAGTCATTATTTTATTAAGTGTTTATTGACCCACATTGGGCGGGGGGGGGGAGGAATAATTCGCGCCTTTTGAACTTGAAACCCTATTAACAAATAAATAGTATCTATCTACCTGGGTGGCACCAGGTGGCATTATTGACAACTAAGCGAGATATTAGGGCATAGAGTCCTTATTTTATTGATATACAAAACAGACACTCCTGGCGTTGCTCGGGAATGAATGGGGAACCCTTGTTCATCGAACTGAAGTTTATATTATTATTGATCCCCCGGTAAATGAAGGATTGAACCTAGTAATTCACCCCCCCCTTCGCCCGTTCGTCTGTTCCTTTGTTCGCACTTTTCTCAATAATTTTTTTTTTTGGGGGGGGGGGGTATTTGCACAAACATTTATCATGGTGAGAGTAATTTTTTTCCAAAACGGATTTTCCGGGATAACTTTGGTTGCCCCCCCCCCCCGAGGACATTATAGGTGTAAAAATGACCCGAAATCGTTCGTCCATTCGTTTGTTCGCACTTTTCTCAATAATCACGCCTTGGATTTTTTTGAAATTTTGTATAAACATTAGTCATGGTAAAAGTATTTTGTTTACCCATGGAGGGGGGGCGCATGAGTTTTTAAACAGGCCATCAGAAAAGAATTCTCTTTGAAAACAACCTTTAGTGTTTCCTGGGGTCTGAGTGACAACAGGTCTCCTCCAGATTTCCAGCACTCACGACTTCTTTCAATAATCTTTGCAAATTAGTTTGCAATAGCCGTTTACCATTCATATCTGATTGATAGCGACCATTATTCTTCATTAGGATTTAGGTGCAATAAGCTTCCTCAAGGTCCCAGTCTTCTACGAACTTATCCAGTGGAGATCTGGTTAGTGCTTCCTCTCCTTGGTTTTTCAACCCTCCTTGACCCTCCTCACTTATTTAGTGTGGCGCCAGTTTATAGTGGCACACACACAAAAAAGGGGCGGAAGGCAGGGGAGCAGAGATTAACTTACAATTATACAGTTTCAGTTTTCATGGTTCCATGTGACGTTTCTTTTACATCTGTAGCTCATTTGTATTAGTTTCCGCATTCAAGGGTTTTCCTTAATATTTCAGCCGTTTTCATTATTGTTGTCCGTTGTATCTTCTCAGCTATTCCTCTGTTTCTAATCTCTCCAAATATTTTATTCTACGTGATTTATACTTGCGTAATATTTGCGTAAAAAGGTTATAGCAAATACAAACCTATATATATATATATATATATATATATATATATATATAAAGTTGAACGTCTGTGTGTGTGTGTGCGTGTGTGTGTGTGTGGTCAGGAATAGGCTCCTATATGGTTGACTATTATAGAAAACTGATCACATATAATGATAGATGTATCGAGACACAGGAATGGGTATGTTTGATCTGGCGTAATGATGATTCATTAAAATTGTGGGGTCTGCGTATGTGCCTGGTCCGCAAAGTATGGAAATAAAAATTTAAAAATTAAAAAAAAAACGTTTACAAGTGTTTTTGATATAGATATACATAACAATACTTTGATAAGTATGTTTTAACTTAAATAGGGGTGGTATGATAAAATTGTGGGGTCTGCGTTCGCACCTGGCCTCCATGGAATGGAAATAGGCACAAACTTTAATAGAGACTTTTCATATCTATCTGCGTAAGTATACTTTGATAATTATGTTTCAATTTGAAGAAATATATTATAATAAAATTATGGGGTGTTCGTACGCGCCTGACCTCCATAGAATGGAAATATGTCACAAAGTGTAACAAGGTTTTTTTTTAATATAGATCCACAGAATATTGTGATAAGTGTTTCAGTGTGAACAGGTATGGTATAATAAATTATGGGGGTTATCTATTTTATTTTTAATTTCATCATATTTTGCTTTGGTTTTGATAATCCCAAATTCAATACAAATTTAAAACCCTTCCTTTTCATAACCTATCATCTATAAATATAAAAGTGAAAATGTATGTATGTATGTATGTATGTATGTATGTATGTATGTGTGTGTTCGCCTTTTTTGTATGTCTACAAAAGGCTTTTTTCAGAGAAGCGGTCGGTCGGTTCACAACTTTTTAAAACTTTTTATATCACATATAAACCGTAATATCTCAGAGTTAACAACGAAGCTCGCCTGTCTATTTAATTTGCTCGATTTCGGGAAGATAAATATTCAACATTTGTCGCTCGCCGCATGTGGGTTAGTCTTTTTCCTATAACATCTTAGGAAAATACTATCCCGTAGTCAAACTTGACCTCATTAACTCATTAAAACGGGTACCTGCCAAATTCAAGTAATTAAATAAATTCAAACCTGTTTCCGTTAACATCTCGCGGTGGGGCAATGGTTAACGTCGCACGTTTTTTTTTTTTGTTTGTTTTTTTTTTACACTTTAATTTATAACTTTGCCTCAACGGTTCGGGTTCGACCCTCATACTTACTTTCTTTTTTTGTAACCCCCCCCCCGGAGTTTCCATACACCCGGGCAACGCCGGGTACCCCTCGCTAGTACTTCCATAAATCAGAGTCCATTTTCTGTAGGCTGTTTTCTTAACCCAGTCAACGACGGGTACTTTTGCTAATCTATATATATAAAAATGTAATTTTTGGTTCGTTCAAAGTCTATAGAACCACATTTTTACATTATCAATTTAATTGAAATTTTCAGAAATTCTATTTTTAAAGTCAAGGAATGTTTGCATGTTATTAAAATAATTTTACATTGTGAATTATAAAAATATTAAATTAAATAAAAATATTTTTCGTAACTGCGAGATTATCCGCCATTTTATTTCCGGTAGAAAATAGCCTTTCACTTATTGAGGTAAGTATTATTTGTATTAACTTTTATGATACTCATGCAGAGAGTGATCCGTGCTGAAATAATGTTATTTAAAAAGCCATTCTTAACATGGGGAGGGTGTTTTGTACCTATTCTGTACTTTAACCTTACAATTGAATAAAAAAACATATCGTAAAACTTTAATTAAACGTGGAAATACGATTTAAAAAACAGCGCGGATCACTCTCTGCATTAGCACCGTTTTTATTTATTGCGGACTATTATTCTCATCTTTATTAGTTGTTGTTTCACGACTTTTCTGCCAACTATTCCTCTGGCCTTCATGAAAAGAAGTAAGTACGTGAGAAATTATTTTTTCGTTTTATAAATGTTTAGTAACTTTTTCCTTTTATTATTCTTAAAGAGTAAAACTTTTCTTATTCATGAAAAGAGTTAAGCCTACGTAAATAAATAAATAAATAAATAAATGTTTGTACACGTGACAAATTATCAATATATCGTTTAGTTACTTTTTTTTCAATTATTTATGAAAAGAGTTAACGTAAATAATGTTTGTGAAAGTGCGAAAGGAGACGTAAGTGGCGTAGTTGTCCAACTATCACCCCATGCTTAATTTCTATACTTTTTTTGGATTTTTTTTCACTGGATTATTATTGATTGGACATTAATTAAACAGATTATTAAAAAAAAAATTAAGAAATCATTATTTCGACATTTGAAAATGGTGCTCACTTTTTAGTTATAACGTTCTGATAAATCAGTCACCCATTTTGTAACCAATAAAAACGCAGTACATCAAAACCATAGAAAGCAAAAATAATATGAGCCTCTACCGCATTTGTAAGGCAGAAATATATTTGTTTCTCAAAGAAAAAAAAATAGATTGAACGTGACTTTTTTTATTGTTTTTATGAAAATAAAGTTTCGAGTTTTTTTTAGTTTTTTTTTTTACTTAGTTAAAAGTCAGTTTGTGGGTGTTTTTTTTTTAATTGTTTTTATGAAAGGTGAGTTGAGTTGGTGTTTCTTTACAATAATTTATCTGTTTTTATGAAAGGTGAGGTTTTGGGGTTTTTTTTTCAAAACTTTTGTTGTTTTTTAAATTTTTTTAAGTATTATAAATTTCACTAACATGCTGGAGAAATGGTTAATAATTTGGGGTTTTTTTTAGACTAGGTCCACCTCCACAATTTTCCTTTAAATGACGACATTTATAGGTTTCCGAGTATGCTAAGCACGGAAATCGCATTGAAATTTTGCGGAAATAAATAGTTGTATTATGCATTGTATTCTTTGGCGGCCATCTTTTTACGTGCGCACGCGCCATAAACAAATACACGCCCGTAAAAAAGATGGCCGCCAAAGATTACAAGGCATAATACAACTATTTATATCTTGATAACTACTTATTTCTGCAAAATTTCAATGCGATTTTCTTATTCAGCATAGTCAAAAACCATTGTAAGTCGTCATTTAAAATAAAATTGAGGAGGTGGGCCTAATCTAAAAATTTACCAATAATTTTCCATCCCGTACGCCTCCCAATACATTGCTTCGTCAACATGCGACCATTTTATATCTCCCGAAGACACTTCCGTATTTAGAAAAAAAAAAAAAATCAGTGACCGATTTACCAGAACGTGGTAACTAAAAAGTGAGTACCCCTTTCAAATGTTGAAATGATTTTTTTTTTCAATTTTTTTTTCATAATCTGGTTAGTGTTCAATCAATAATAATCCAGTGAAAAAATTTCAAAAAACCTATCAGTATAGAAACTCCACGTAAGTAAATAAATAAAAAAAATATCATGTGCGCATGCGTTAGCATTGACTAGGAGGGACTAAGGGAACGACCATTAAATAATTCTGCGGGTCGCCAGAGAACTCAACGTCAAGGAGTACCAAAATAGTTTTCATGATCAGAAGAAAATTTTTTTCGAAAAGTGGGTGATCACTTTTCCATCTAAATTTAACTTAAAATGAGCACCCACTTTCTGGCCACCTGAGGAAGGGCATTTATTTTCGTGTTTATTGGCTTAAAGGTTTTTTGACAAGGCAGTTTGGTACGCGAGTGCATATTTAACAGTTTTCGTTTATGCTCACGCGTAACATAAACAAAGGCTACGTCTGTGAAATGGAAAATAATCCCAGAGTTCAGGGGTTAATACCATGCAAAAGAAATCAATCAAAAAAATTTTTAGCCAAGAAACACAGAAAAAAAAATAGCATCCATTTTTTTTCTATCGAATTCATTTGCTGTTTTTATTGAAAAACTATTTTCCCCCGGATTTTTTATATAATTTTCCATTAAGGGCCGTGCGTCTCACGTTCGTATATAACAACATTTTTTTGTAGATTTTGGTGTGCTACAAACGAATCTGCAAACCGTTTCCGTCGCAAAAAATAGTTTTATGATATGAAGAAATTACTTTTTCGAAAAGTGGCGATCACTTTTCCATGTAAATTTAACTTAAAATGAGCACCCACTTTCTAGCCACCTGAGAGAGGGGGGATTTTGTCCATGTTCATTGGCTAAACAGCTTTCGTTTATGCTCAAGCGTAGCGTAAACGAAGGCTACGGCTGTGAAATGGAAAATAGTCCCAGAGTTCAGGGGTTATTACCATGCAAAAGAAATCAAACAAAAAACTTTAGCCAAGAAACACACAGAAAAATGCCTCTCTCCCAGATGGCCAGAAAGTGGGTGCTCATTCTAAGTTAAATTTACATTGAAAAGTGATCACCCACTTTTCGAAAAAGTAATTTCATGAATATCATGAAGACCTTTTTGCTGCGGAAACAGTTTGCAGATTCGTTTTTAGCACACCGAAATCTACAATAAAATATTTCGTTTTATACGAACGTGAAACGGGCCTTAAAGTAAAATAATACAGGATTTTTTGGAGCAGATTTGCCGTTTAGTTGTACAAATATCCTCAAATCAGCTAATCACTAAAAGGGACTTTTAAAAGTCGTCACCTGTATCGAGCAAAAGTTTAAACCCACCGATTATATGCCAGCCTACGTCATGGTAACATATATTGAGTGAGTTCCTAACAGTATTTTGTATAGTTTTTTTAGTTTAAACTCATTTTCCCAAAATTTCCCCAAATTTAACGTGTTTGATACAGTCTGCCGCCATTTGTATTTTTCAGATATACCGATAAACATTGGATGTTTTTGAACCGATTATACATTACATAAAACTCTAAAATCTTATCCAGTTAGGTAGAACATTTACTTTTCTTGCCTTTGATAACATTTATTTGTCATATATTTATTTTTTGACAACTTCTTCGTATCTGTGTTTAGTAATATAAACCCTTTTCATTTAATTTAACGTTTAGTCGGCTTGAAAAACAGTGTTTATCGGTGTATTTGAAAAGTTACAAATGGTGGCGGACACTGTTGATTACTTTAAGCTAGAGAAAGTGAGTTAAAACTAAAAAAAACTATACAAAATACTGTCAGAAACTCACCGACTATGCCAGCCTATGTCATGGTAACATATATTCGGTGAGTTTCGGGCACTGTTTTGTATAGTTTTTAGTTTTCAACTTACTTTCCCAAACTTAACGTATTCAACAGAGTCCGCGACCATTTCTGTTTTTCGAGCCGATTAAACATTTTACATTACATAAAAACACTAAACAATTATCCAGTTAGGTAGAAACGTAACTTACCTTACCGTTTTCGAATCTGTGTAAAGTAACCCGCCCAACATCAACCAAATATTAATTACTAACTCACATTTTTGTAAAACAACAACAACAACAAAAAAAAAACATTTAGCATTTCAACATTTTTGCTACGTTCGGCTTCATCCACTGATTGTTGGTCGAGTCCAAATCATGAATGATTAACAGAAACTCCCGAGGATCCAGATCAAATTCTGCAAGAGTACCATTTTTTTTTTCATTTTTCACCTTCTTTTTCACTTTTTGGAGTGGATTACTGTACTAAGAATATAAGAACCATGCATTTTCTCTTTTTATTAAATTTTTCCATTACACCAAATTGAGCCACTGCAACGCGTGGCAGGGTACAGCTTGTATATATATATATATATATATATATATATATATATATATATATATATATATAGAGAGAGAGAGAGAGAGAGAGAGAGAGAGAGAAATTACAATAAGTTTACCAAGGTAATCAAAATGGTAAACTTAAAATATAATAAATATTAAAGAGTTAATATTTACAAGTAAAGTCATCTCAACCAGATGTAAAAGCTCAATAAAACCGAAAAGAAATAGAGCTTATAATATGAACAAATGATTAATAAAACATCTTGAAAAAGAGTTAAAAACATATTTAATTTTAAAAAGGAAGCACAAGATAAGTGGATAGTCCTTAATCCGCGGAGTTTCGAAGATACACTCTGCTTCTCATCAGAGGGCAGGAATTAGCAAAATGCGGGATCGGATTTTGCATGTAAACGTATTTAATAAAACCACAAGTAAGTCACAGATCTTACTTGGTTAAAAAAAAAGGGTGGGGTAAGGGGAATAGGAGGTAATATATATATTCAGTATTGTTCCTAGTGCTCCTATTATTAGTGGTATTATCTTGACTTTCTTCATGTTCCATATACCTTTCAGCTCTCTAGTACGTTCCCTGGTATTTATTCTGTCGTCTGCTTGAAGCACAAAATATATTATCTGGCCTGACTTTTTTTTTTTATCTTAATTTGGATTCTATTTTATTTTGATTTACTATTATCATTGTTAGTAAACGTATTAGTGTAAGTAGTTTTTATTTGTTCACGTCTAAAAAGTTGGTATATCATGCTATGTTTCGTTAAAAGCTCCGAAGAGGACACAGTGCAATAAAATACTAGCCGGACCTGTGGAAATTACACAGCAGCCTCTTTTATATGTAATATATTAATGTTAGTATTTCGTGGATATTCAGCGTAAATGGAGACGTCCTTATATTATTCTCGCTCTTTTGTTAAAACTGCAAACGTATTTATTTAAGCTAGCAAGGACGTCTGGTGTAGCCCGGTTATAAAATACGCTTAAATATGATATTTTAATTTATACAGATTTAGTATATATTATTATTAGGGCTATGACAACACCATATCCTTTTCATTGTTTTGACTCTCGAGTATATATCCGACACAGTTAGACACAGTTAATCGACCGAGAACCACATCACTCTATATAAAAACATATAAGATACAAATGGATACACACTCGAGAGTCAAAACAATTAAAGAAGATGCTGTTGTCCTCTCTTAATTATTATAGAATCAATTTTCTATCGATTCTTATATATTATGAAGTTGTGATTTAAAAAAAATAAAATAAATATCCATATGACTTTGGTGTATCAGCTTGAATCGAAACCGAGACTAAAACTTAAGAAGAAATATATATATATATATATATATATATATATATATATATATATATATATATATATATTTCTTCATAGGTTTATTTCTTTATAAGTTTTGGTCTCGGTTTCGATTCAAGCTGATACACCAAAGTCATATGGATATTTTTTTTCGTTATATATATATATATATATATATATATATATATATATATATATATATATATATATATATATATTGAATATATATATATTGAATATATATATATTGAATATATATATATTGAATATATATATATTGAATATATATATATATTGAATATATATATATATTGAATATATATATATATTGAATATATATATATATTGAATATATATATATATTGAATATATATATATTGAATATATATATATTGAATATATAGATATATATTGAATAGCTATATATTGAATATATATATATATACTGAATATATATATATATTGAATATATATATATATATTGAATATATATATATATATTGAATATATATATATATTGAATATATATATATATTGAATATATATATATATATATATATATATATATATATTGAATGATTTAGTTGTGACAATTTATAATTGTAATTGACCATTTACACCAAAGTTTATATTTCTTACTTAGCTTTTTCTATTTATTTAAAAAGAAAATACAACTTAGTTATATGTGGGTCGGGGAATTGCATACATCTGCAAAACGTCAAGCGAATTTGCATATTCTTTTAAGCATTCATTTTACAAACCTTTTTCAATATATATTTATGTGTGCGTATATATATTTGTTTTAAAAAATATATAGCTACTAAACTCCTATGTCAGTGTTTGGTCTACAGATATGAAACTTAATATATAGGGTAATCAAACACATGTGAAACTTGATATTTAGGTTTTAGTCGCGGAAAATCGGTACAACAGTGTGAAAATTAAAGAAATGGAATTTGCCCGTTGAAGGTCGAACGACGGCATTACGAATATGCATGTGTAACGTAATAGCTATTGGTTTCTGTTTTAATCTTTAGCCTCGCAGCAAAAATGTCTTCATAGCTCAAGCATTAACGTCAAAGGAAAAAGTAAATCGTAAGATAAACGTTTTGATTTCTATTCTCGCTGGTAATGTACGAATGATTTTTTTTTTTTTTACACTTTTAAAATCATTACTATATATTGGGTCTATTATAATCCTATACATAATATTTTGATTGCAGAAATTCCCCTCTGCACCAAATTAGTTTTCATTAACAGGTGCCACATAATTTATTATGGCTAAACCTTCAACCCCCGTCTTATCTAACTAATCTACGTCATTTCTTATCTAACTAATCTACGAGGCATCATCACTATTGCACAGATCTATAGATGAAGTAGTTCGTATTTTCCCCTCTCTCTGACAAGTCCTCCCACTCTCCCAAACAAAACCGGGTAAATATATAACCATTACAACTATTTTGACTTGACACCCTTATTAACTGGATTAAACACTCTTACAAATACATCTACCTTTACCCTTCACTATTCGAAAATAATGATTTCTCCCTAGTAACATTTCTCCTATTCTCATTGGCTGTTAACTTTAACTTCTATTATTCTTGATCATACAAAAAAAAACGAACACATCAGCCCTTATTCAAGATGGCTGCGCGATCTTCGCGCATTTACATGGATCATTTATAATTTAGTTTAAAGTTACACAAATCAAAAAGTTATAACTTCCATATAGATAAGTTAGCTCAGCTACCTCTGGTGATGTTTACATCAAATGAAAATACCGTTTGTCGTTCGAAACCTTTCTTCCTTTATTCGTTTGAATCAATAGAACGTATCGTTGGATCGATCGTTAAAACTTATGAGATGAAAATATGAAAAAATATCTGGCGTACGTCTATGAAATTGATCCCACCCCAACTCTAAGAATATTATACCTGAAAACTGATCCGCGACAATGAAGTTATAAAAATATTTATTTTTTTGTTTGTTTATATATAATCAATGAGTTTAACGTAAAGCATTAAAAAAAATCTAAATTGTGGAATTTACAGAGGCTACCATTGCATAAACTTCCGCTGAATCTCTTCCTAAAAGAGTTTTCGTTTCTTTCTTGTGGGGAAGCTGGGTTCATTATTTATACCGTGTTTGCGTATCTCCCTGTTTGAAAAAAAAAAAAAGAATTTTGGCAACCACGCATGTGCGTCTACCGGTCTTCGTTTAGGATTAAAGAAAAGTAAAAGAACTAGTTGTGACAATTAGAAAAGAAAAAGACAATATATTCTCGTAATAAATATAATAAATTTATAACTTAAAATATTGCAGTATTAAGAATTTTTTTAAATTCAATTTAACATTATATAATCAATTCTTAATGCTGCAATATTTTAAGTTAAAAATTTATTATATTTGTTATTAGAATATCTTCTTTTTCTCTTTTTCTGTTTAAACAACTAACCTTTTTAATTTTCTAAGTTAAATCTTAACCATATTACTTTTCATGCTCGCATTTTTTCATGTAATCAATGATTTTTCATGCTTTGCTTTGTCAACAAGTATTACCAACTTCGTAAATTCACTATATAAAAAAATAAAAATAAAAGACGTACATAAATAGTCAACAGTCAGTTTTGGCCGGCGAGCGAAAGGTCGGTTAGCTATTGAGCACAGCGACGGTGAATTATCAGCGACAGTACAGCTGAGCGACAGCGGTGAATTATTAGCAACAGTAGTGGCTGAATCGATGTAATCCTGGCGAACGGGTCGAACAACACGGGTGCGCAACAAGTGAAAACATTGCAAGGAGTGTAAAATATAAGAGACTATATATATATATATATATATATATATATATATATATATATATATATATATATATATTGTTGTCTTCAAGAATTGGGTATCCCCACTTTCCTTACGTTAGCACTTTGCTACAAAACCGGGGGAACTTTCCTTCTTTTATATCTTGTCACGTCATCACCTCCTCTGTTCCCAGCCCATTTGTGGTAGGTTAGCAGATTTTGTTGCTATAGTAACGAACAGCCAATCAGAAAAAAACCGTCTCTCTGTTCCTTACAGATTCTGAGAACTTCTGAACACTAGTAATTATATTATAACGCAAATTGACCGTGTTTGAATTATATAGTTGTGTGCGTGTGTCACCTTGACTGTTTCTTCGTAACCGATTTGCTTGAGGTTTGCTATTAATGCTAAAAGTATTCGCGATATCCTTGCCAATTCCAGTCATGGACAGGTTGCGCTATTTTTACAGTGTGGTCAACTTTGTGTCAGATTTGGACTGCGTCGAAGAGGAGACTACAAGTAACGGAAGTGAATGTTGTGTTGGGGTCAGACGGGTCAATCAACAGGGCATGGGAAAAAAATGTACATTATACGTGCGGATGTTTGTTGTTCAAAAGCACGTAGGTGTAGCATTGTTATGTAAACAAGAAAAAACACATAACAGAATCAGGCAAGTAACGAATAGAAAACGAGGAACAAATATGTGACAATATAGTTGTGACAAACGTTAACGACAATTATCGCTCGGACGGGGGGGGGAGAAGATGTACTCGCTATTAATTTTGCAACTAAATCATCTTGCTTTCGTAGATAATGAAGACAAACAGGTATATAAAATCTTGTTTTTATTTTTTTTTTTTTTCTTTCTTTGAAGATTGTAACGCTGGGCATAGCGCAGCCAAACCAGCTGCCAACATAGCCCTGTTTGTTTTATTGAAACCAACCGATGGCTCTTTTTAGTATCCTCGCTGTTCCCTTAAGTACAATTGTCTGGATCTCTTTTGCACTTGGTTCACCAGGAATATTAGTTAAGTAGGACTTCAGGTTCTTCTTCATAAGCTCTGTGGCACCTATAATAACTGGTATGATTGATATCTCCCTAAGATTCCAGTTTCTTTTCATATCATACATGAGACCTTGATATTTTGTCTGTTTCTCCTATTCAGCCCTGTTAAGACCGCCATCATTAGGGACACTCACTTCAACCAAGGTTGCAACTCCCTCTGCCTTATTTCATATAACTATGTCAGGTTTCATAGCAGCATTTTCAAGGTAGGTGGCTGTAGGGATTACATGGTCGTAATGTATGGTATATAAATCATTTCCAACTGTTCTTCCAGGTTAGTGTTTCACTTTTTCTTTTTTTTTTTAATTTTCTTCGTTTGAAGGATTGTAATGCTGGGTATGGGGCAGCCAAACCAGCTGCCAACATTGCCCTGTTTTTTTATTGAAACCAACCGAGAGCTCTTTTTAGTATCCTTGTTGTTCTCTTAAGTGCAGTTGTCTGGATCTCTTTTGCTCTTGGTTCACCAGGAATATTAGTTAGGTAGGACTTCAGATGCACTGCTGAAGTCTCTCTGTGATTTAATTTGCATTATATTTACAAAAATGGACAGAAACAATTGTTTGTGGATAAAATGGTATTTAAATTAACTAGGATTATAACGTTTACACACGCACGCACACAAACAGGCATACGCATGCGTTAAACGGGAATGTATTAGCTTATTCAACTGTATATATATATATATATATATATATATATATATATATATATATACATGTATGTATGTATAAAACAAAACAATATATATATTGTTTTGTTTTGTTTTTAATATGATTAAACAAATAAAAACAATACATATGCCGCTCCCCATTTGGGGGCACCAAATTGGTCAAAGAAAACATAATTTCAAACTAGCATTTAGGTCAAAATGCACTTGCGTATAAATAATTAAATTCTTTCAAAAAGTATTGCTACCAAAAACAAATAAACAACATATATAGTCTTGGAAGTTTTTTAACCTTCAAAACTATATAAATAAAAATAAAAAACTTATTCAATTTTTATATTTTTTATCGTTCGTTTAGAAAACTATTTAGTCAGTAAGTCATTTAATCACCTGCAATCAATGCATCAACTTGCTCTCTCGAATCCATTATAGTACTAATGTAATTTAAGGGATCATCAATTGTTTACCAAGAAACATTGTTTCGAGGATTTTAAAAACAAAAGCTTTGCCTATAATTCCTACTTCTAACAATAAACGTTGTATATATTTGTTATACATAAAAGCTATATTATTTAACGCTTTATCAATACGAACTATTACAAACTTATCTTGAAGTATTTTAAGTTCATTAAGTAGTTTTAAGAAGAGTGTTTATTTTTTTTTTATATATATACGTTCAACCTGTTTATTTACGCATTCAAGCATATACTTTTTCCATGCATCAAACGTAGACTGTAATAATTTATATTTGTTTGCCATAGACATAAAACCTTCGAGTGCTTTGGTTATTTCTTTAACGCATTTAGTATAAAGCATTTAGGTTTTCTATAATTTGGACCTTTACTAAGGAGTCTTTTTTTATTTAGAATTTTTTTATTATCCTTACATTAACCGTAATTACATGTTTTACCTCATTTTATATATATATATATATATATATATATATATATATATATATATATATATATATATATATATATATATATATATATATATATATATATATATATATATATATATATATATATATATATATATATACTAGCAAAAGTACCCGTCGTTGACTGGGTTCAAAACCAGCCTACAGAAACTGGACTCTGATTTATGAAAGTATGATAGGTTATGAAAAGGATGGGTTGTAAAGAAATAGCTTCGCATTTGGGGGTATCAAAACCAAAGCAAAATATGATGAAAGTAAAAATAAAATAGATAAACCTCATAATTTATTATACCATACCTGTTCACACTGAAACACTTATCACAATATTCTGTGGATCTATATTAAAAAACCTTGTTAAATTTTGTGACATATTTCCATTCTATGGAGGTCAGTTTATTATACCATATTTCTTCAAACTAAAACATAATTATCAAAGTATACTTACGCAGATAGATATGAAAAGTCTTTATTAAAGTTTGTGCCTATTTCCATTCCACGGAGGCCAGGCGCGAACGTAGACCCCGCAATTTATTATACCATCCGTATTTAAGTTAAAACATACTTATCAAAGTATTCTTCTGTACATCTATATCAAAAACACTTGTAAACGTTTTTTTTTTAGTTTTTAATTTTTTATTTCCATACTTTGTGGACCAGGCGCGAACGCAGACCCCACAATTTTAATGAACCGCCGTTCTGCCAGATCAAACATACCCATTCCTGTATCTCGATACATCTTATATCATTATATGTTATCAGTTTTTTAAAATAGTCAACCATATAGGAGCCTATTCGTGACAA
This sequence comes from Euprymna scolopes, assembly GCF_053919585.1. NCBI lineage: Eukaryota > Metazoa > Mollusca > Cephalopoda > Sepiida > Sepiolidae > Euprymna > Euprymna scolopes. The sequence goes on from NC_136516.1 coordinate 37,745,889, forward strand.
GACACACACACACACACACACACACACACACACACATATATATATATATATATATATATATATATATATATATATATACGCGGTGCCTTCTATAAGTTTCCAGGAATTTTTCGTAAGCTTGGTTATAGGTGCATTAAAAGTAACCATCCACTCTTTCCCCCATTGTACCACGTGCTCAAGACCAAAAAAGAGAGAATCGGAGAGACCTTGATCGTTTACGGTCTTAGATGTGCTACCATAGATGGTAGTGTCATCAGCATAAATGTCTACGAATGATGTAAGGATGTGATTTGGAAGATCATTAATATAGATCAGGAAGAGAGTTGGGCCCAGGATGGACCCCTGAGGAACACCGGCATTAATACTGTGAGCTTCTGATTTTTGCCCCTCAACTACTACTCTTATATGTCAAGAGCAATTGCCCTAGAAAGGTTACCTCCGTCAAGAGATTCGCTAATCCTATGAGGTATAACTGTAAGCACATCTGCTGTAGATCTAGCAGAACGGAAGCCATATTGCATGTCACTAAGAAGGTTATTTTTGCTGAGATAGTTGATTACTTCTCTATTTAACATATATTCCAGCAACTTACTCATGACGCACAGGAGACTTATTGGCCTGTACTGAGAGGGGGATGAGTGATCACCTGAATTATTAAATACAGGGCATACTGATGAGGTTTTCCAGATGATGGGAAGCAATTCTCCTTCTTAAGACAACGCTTAAACAGTTTTGTTAGTATGGGTGCTAGTTCAGGTTGACGTTTTTTGAGTACTATAATTGGAATACCGTCAGAGCCGGTTGCTTTACTGGAATCCAGGTTTTTGATTAGCTTGCCAACATCACGTACATATATTTATATGTCGCATAGCGTGTTTTCTGATACAGGAGGAAATATTGGGAGTTGGCGGCCTTGGTCGCAAAGAGTAGAATTAGCTGCAAAGTTCTTGCCAAAGAGTTTGGCTTTGTCTGATGCTGACGAGATTACCTCAGGTCCATTGATGATAGTTGGGATAGAGCACACGTTTCTGTTCAGGATTCTGTTTGCTATTTGCCAAAACTGGTGGGAACCAAGTATATGGTGGACATATAAAGGGTTATTGTTCTCTTTTTTATAGAAATTACAGATTTAGTGGGACTATAATCCTATATAACCTTACTAAGGACACTGAGGTTGACACGATCCGCCTTTATAGAGATGATGGCCTTCTTTTCGTAGAAAATGCTGACGGCACTAAATGTGAAAAGATCAAAAAAATTATCATAAAAGAATTCAGGAGAATTAACCTTAAAGATGGAATCATTACGAACATTAAAATAGTCCACTTCCTAGATGTCACACTCAACCTTAGCAAAGGAACTTATGAACCCTACAGCTGAACCTTCACCCCCATGGCCAGTTTACAAAAAAAAAAAAAAAAATAGCTTTCTTTTGCTGAAAGTTGATTTTCGTTTTTCATTAAGAATTCCACTTTCGAAAATAAGCATTGTTGCCTAAAGAGGTCTCTAGTTACTAAATACTAGAAGACCGAAACATGCTCATGACTGTGTAGCAACAAATGACTGCTTATGTAAAGACAGATTTAAAATGTAACTTGCTCTATTTCGGTATTGAGCACTCTTGTATTAACCTCGTTATATTTCACTGGTTACCCTACTTTTGAAAAATAGCAACCTCAAATTATATATATATATATATATATATATATATATATATATATATATATATATATATATATTACACTTTTACAATTATATATATATATATATATATATATATATTACACTTTTTAGCCCGTTAAAACGGGTAAAAATTATAGGTCGTTTGCTTAGAATGAGTAATTATATTCAATTGAAAGTTGAATATGATTAAATTTTTGCTAATTTTGCATCGAATATTAATCTCTATTAATTAAATATGCATTGAACGGATACCATAATACTCAATTCGCTGCACTTTATCATAACAAACGGCAAAGCAAAATCCAGCCAGTTCGACCCAGTAGTTTCCGATAAAATTTCTAGACTAAAAGTGGTATTGTGGTGAATAATCCCTGTAATTACCCATTAATATCTAACCGTACATCAAACGGATATCCTATTGCTTAGTCCGCTGCACCGTATCATGACAAAGCTCCATAAAAAAATTTTAGCCAATAGTTTCCGAGAAAAAGTGGAGCGGACAGACAAACTAAGATAAATATGATGTAGATACTGTATGTAAAAATAGGTTATTATTGTATCGTTTTCAGAGGTGAGGAGAGTGACAGAGAGAGATAGAAAGGCAGACAGATAAATATCATCATCATCATCATCATCATCTGTTATGAATCCGAAGATTCTATTGTTGGCATTGGTTTCCCTAATATTTTTCTAGCCATAATTATTTCTATAAAAAAAATCGAGTGCTTGCGGGTCGGGGGGCGGTGACCATCTGAAGACTGTCAACATCCTAAGTTAAAGTGATTTTTCTAGAACGAAATGGAACACCTTGGTCGTCAACCCATATCCTTAACTACTTGAGCACAGTCATCTTCTGATAAACATATTGAGATAAATAGAAAGATAAATATATAGAAAGAACATGAGATCGATGGATAGATAGATAGATAGATAGATAGATAGACAGACATGTCGGTACATATGGGAGGAAGGCCCCGAAACGGTGCGTATTTTCTCCTGATGATCCAATATTATCTGTTAGATGCTATGAAATACACTGAAAACATGATTGTGTGAGTGAATAAACCAAGAAATGCAATAAAATACATCAGAAAAAAAAAACGATAAACGCCATTCTATACAAGTAAAAAACTAAGATGAGGAAGACCCTAGAAAATCGGGTTTTCTCTCTTGTCAACCGACATTATCTTTATCCTAAATGGATTACTTCACATGTGAAAACAGCTGATGAACATCATTATATTCAAGCCTATAAGGCAAGCTGTTTCTTTAAAACATATTTTATGTTGTCTGCTTGCTTCATGGCGAGTTTCTGCTACTCTTCTGGTAGTAATTTTCATCCTCTAGATAGATAGATAGATAGATAGATAGATAGATAGATATGTAATTGAAATTTCACATCCATCCCTATTAATCAGTAACTCTTCGTCGAACGGATACCATGATACTTAGTTCGCTGTACCTTATAACACATGTCCATACAAAATTTCAACAATATCGGCCTACAAGTTTCCGAGAAAGCCGGAACGAACAGATAAAAGTAAATATTATATAGATATCAGTAGCAGTAGTAGTAGTAGTAGTAGTAGTAGTAGTAGTAGTAGTAGTAGTAGCGGAGAAGGAGGCGGTTTTACAGGGATTATCTATTGTCTCAGAAAGGAGGCTTTTCAGCATCATTATTAGCAATATCAATAGTAGTAGTAAGAGAAAGGAGGGGAGATAGATAAACCTGTCTTTACATGGTTAGATAGATAGATAGATAGATAGATAGATAGATAGATAGATAGATCGGTGCATAGATACGGGCACATAAACCTTAATATTTCAATGTAACTGGTTTTATTTAGTCATTCATCGAACATTTACGGTCGTGCCAAAGGGCAAGAGAACAAACAGGGTCAAGAGAACACAAATGTTCGCGTTTGATGCGTCATTGCAGGTGGTTCGACGTCAAAGACGAATGCTTCAGTTACCGACTTCGTTGTAGTGTTTTTCTTCTTCCCCTTCTTTTCTTCTTCGTCGATATTATTATTATTCATCCACTAGGCGTTTTTTTTACGCAAGCCATTACCAGCGATCACTCACCGTCGGGGCCAAGATCAAAGTGTAGTATCTGTTCCGGCAGATGCTGCAAGCTATGACTAGCTATGACTAGCAAAGACCAGATGTGGGGGCAACCCCACATGCCTGACCTTTAACCAGCTCCCATTTCCCACCTCTCGGGAGCTGGTCCCCTTTTTCCCTTCCCCCTCCCTTCACTCCTCACATTAAAAATCGGCCTTGTGCCTAATTTGCTCGGTGGGGGAGCAAATAAATACCATCTGTTCTTCAGATGCTGCACTTCAATTTCTTGTTCTCTGTCAGTGGAGGAGAAATCCTTCACGACTGAGGCACTTTTTATTTTTGTTCCTTTTCTCCACATTAAAAAACGACCCTGGTGTCTAACTCTGTCCCGTGGGGGGGGGGCATTGTAAATAGGGACAATAACCATGTGGTGTTCCCTGGAGTCAGAGTGACAAGAAGCTTATCCAGATTTCCGGTGCTCTCCACGTGTCTCGATAACCAGCGCAGTGACTTCATCCCATCGCTACACCTATATAGTATTGATTTCTCGCTGGCAACGGCCATTTGTATCCCCCGGGGTTTGCGTGGTAAAAACGCCTACCCAAGGCCCCAGTATTCTCGGTATTCTTCTAGAAAGAAGGTCTGGTTAGTGTTCTTCCTCCCCGTCCTTTCAGACCCTTCATGACAATTTGAGGTCGATGTAGACGCCAACATATTTACGGGATGGACTTAACTTACAATTTTGCGGTTTTAGTCCTTTTAGTTCCTTATGGTACTCTTCTTTTTTTCTTTCTTTTTTTTTACTTAGGAGCCATCGCTTATCAAAGCCCGAGATAAGGGTTAATAAATGTAAGATGGTAGTGTAGTAATCGTTAATGGTGTGAATTGGGTAGAATTTGATTATTTATGAGGACGGCTCAACAGGAACTTGTTTACATTGGATTTGAAGGCTACCATGTTGCATTCAACCGGGAAGCAGGCTAACGGTACAGTGTTCAGTGTTCCAAAGACAGGCAGTTCTGGGAAAGAAACTTTATTCATGGAATCTGCATATAGATTTAGACACAGATAGAGAGGGGGGTAAATCGTATATAATGGTTGTAGCTAGTCGACTGTTTTGTGGAAGTTTGGCAAGGGGAGGGGCTAGATTGGAGTTCAGTCGAGCATTTGCCATGAAAATAGCGATAGAGCAGAGACAGGCTTGCAACTTTCTGATTACGTTAGTGTTCGCAGTTAATCGAGATCGGTTTCCGCATTCTATGATTTTCCTTACGATTTCAACTGTTTGCATTATTACTATCCGTTGTGTAGCCTCAACCTTTCCTATAGTTCTTTCTCCAAGCTTTTCCAGGATTGTTCATTCTTCTCCTACGATTATTTGGGTTATCTTGACAAATACCTTTAGTTTTATTACTATTATTATTTACCCACTAGGAGTATTCACACGAACTATCATCAAATATTGCTATTTGAGAACAACTTGAGGTGTTCCCTGGAGTCTGAGTGACAACAATCTCCCCAGATTTCCAGTACTCTCCACCTCTTTCGATAATCTTTGCAAAAGAATTTGCGTTATCACAACAGTTGCTTACCATTGACTTCTCGTTGGCAGCGACCATTGGTTTCCACTGGAATTTGGGTCGCAATAAGCCTCCCCAAGGTCCTAGTCCTCTTTGTACTTCTCCAGCGGAGGTCTGACTAGTGCTTTCTCTCCTTGGTCTTTCCATCCTCCTTGACCCTCATTATTTGGTGTGGTGCCTGTTTATGATGACACTCACAGAAAAGGGGGAGGGCGGTATTATTATTATTATTATTATTATTATTATTATTATTATTGCTGTTGTTGTTGTTGTTGTTGATGATGATGATGATGATGATGATGATGATGATGATTCCATCATCCTTATCCTCTATATAATTTAGGCTTAGGTATTCCATGTTTGTATTCGCGTTATCACCTTTCATACATATTTAAATTTCCATCCATCTTCTAAAGATGAGATCGCCTCCTCACCTAAAATGCAACGCAAAAGTACAAGTAATTGAAATTTCATATCCATCCCTATTAATCAGTAACTCTTCGTCGAACGGATACCATAATACTTAGTTCGCTGCACCTTATCATTACAAAGGCCCATACAAAATTTCAGCCACATTGGCCTAGACCAGTGGTTCTCAACTTTTTTTTACTCATGGACTCCTTTTCCTTTCTTTTTTATATTGGTGGACCCCTTCATAACTATTGGTCATAAGACAATCTTCTATTTTTCACTAATATAAATTTTGAGGTTTTAATAATCAAAGAAATATTATATAATTAAGATTTATTTTTAAATGAAAACTAATTTAATGCAAATAAAATATTCTACAACAACTATAATAATAATAATAATAATAATAATAATAATAATAATAATAATAATAATAATCTAAATTAAAGTGATAATAATTCTTTATCTGTGGACCCCCAGAAATATTCTATGGACCTCTAGGACTGTGGACTCCGGTTGAGAGCCCCTGGTCTAGACGTTTCCCAGAAAGCTGGAACGAACAGATAAAAAAATAGGTATTATATTGATAGCAGTAGTAGTAGTAGTAGTAGTAGTAGTAGTAGTAGTAGTAGTAGTGGAGAATGGGACGGTTTTACAGGGGTTATCCATTGTCTCTGAAAGGAGGCCTTTCAGCATTATTATTAGCAATATCAGTAGTAGTAGTAGTAGTAGTAGTAGTAGTAGTAGTAGGAAGGGAAAGGGGGAGGAGGAGAAGAACGACGGAGAAGGGGAAAAAGGCTAGAGGAGGGGGGGAGGGATTTAAATTATAGACGTAACAATTTTTCAAGGTGAAGGGATCAGCCCAGAAAATATCTCGTCTATTTTTACGCCGAAAAGGTGAAAAGCGGGGGGAAAAGGGGAAGAGCATGTCAAAGTTCGAGAGCATCTGGTCAAAACAAAAGGTTGCTCTTGGGTGGGTCGGACAAGTGGGCGCGGGAGAAAAGTTAGACAAAAACGTAAAATAAATATAAAGGTATGTTCATTTTTTTTTTTTTTTTTAACAAGAGCCTTGTAAGCAGGTAGGTCGGTAAGAAAGCGCAAGGGTGATGACTTTCTTATTACAATTCAAAAAATATATATTATTTATTATTTCGTTCTTTGTCGTTTTAATTTGGCGGGGTTTGGGTCACGTGTCGAGTGTTTAAAAAGAAATTTTTTTCTTGTTTTTTAAATTTTCCACCCAAAACAACATGTTGTTGAAAGACTATGACTTAATTATTAAATAATTAGATAAGTGTTGTTGGGAATTTTTTCATCTTGTCTGATGTCAGAATGACCTAAGAGAGGGAGAAGAAAAGTAATAATGTTAAAAATGTCATGAAAAAAAAACCCCACATGTGATGATGCAAATAGATAAAAACAGAAATGTTGGCTATTTTGGGGAAACAATTATGTAGGAATAACACAGTTAAAGAGCAGAATAGTTAACACCCGAGGAATTGTAAACAATAAGAAAACTCAACAAATACCTTATACCAAACGCAGTAAAATTAAATTAGGTATCTTTTATACATGCTGAAACTGTGGTTAATTACTTTTTGTTTAATTTCTTTTAGCAAATAACTGGTTGCTTGTCATTTAATCATTGGGGATTTCATTCTTGAAATTTTTTTTAAAAATCTATGACTACCATTAACTCTGAATTTGGGAGCACAACTCAGACTTAGGGTTAGTGTTAGAATAAGTCACTAGTTTACAAATTTTCAGGAATTAAGCCTCCACGCCCAAACAAGAGCACACTCGATCTAACTATTGGTCATCAATATGATTTGAATTACATCCAATTGTACGAGGTGCCTTCAATAAGTTTCCAAACTCTTTTTGCTCAGGCATTTAAAATTGTCTTTACCTCTTGAAAATTCGCTATGTTATTGCTATACATCTCATTAATTTTTATGATTTCAGGTTAAAATGAACAGCTACGGCAGGAATTGGAATACACCTTACTAAAGCCTGATTGTCACAGCTGGTGAATTTCAAAAAATGCAATCTGGACGTGAGGACACTTTAAAAGAACGATATGCAATAAAATTCGGTTTTAAACTTGGAACAAAGAAGCAACAGAAATCTAGGGGATGTTTCAGACTGCTTTTCGACCATCTTACTTGGATCAGGCATCGGTTTTTGAATGGCATAAGAGATTCAAGAAAAGAAGGGGGCCTGTAAGGGATGATGAGAGGTGTCGGGGAAGTAAGGAAGTCAGAACACCAGAGTTGATTGGCCAAAACAAGAATTTCATAGATAAGTATTGTCGTGTGTCTATAAAGACAAAAAGTACACAGTTTCATGTCAGTGTGGGAACTGTACATAATTATTCACGAGGAACTGAAGATGCAGAACATTTGTGCGAAGTTTGGTCCCAACGGTGATCAGAAAAGATCAGAAAGAAAGACGTTGTCATAACCAAGATGGGCATCAAGACAGTTCCTCACCCTCCCTATACTTCAGACCTTGCTCCCTGTGACTTTTGGTTATTCCCTAAGCTCAATGATATTCTTCATTTTTTCAAAAGCTGCACATCCCAATGCTATCATTCTCTTTATTTCAAGAGGGAGAGCTCCATCTTCCGTAATTTGCTTTCCCAAATAGATGCAGCTTTCAACTTTCTCAGTGGTCGATCAATAATTATTGGCGTCTTGGCAGCGTGCTGGTTTAACATCACCTTGGTCTTCATAAGATGTATGCTGAGGTCAACCGGTTTTTTCGTAGAGTGGATGTCGTTTAGAATGTCATTTAGTCCACGAGGAGAGTGTGCCATCAGTGCTATATCATCAGCGAAGACCAGGTGTGACAGGTGTTCGCCATCGATGTTGACTTCGCTACCCTCTCACTTAATCCGACTGATTATCGCATCCTGGAGACAGGCCATGAAGAGTTTTGACGAGATGTTGTCACCTTATCTTGCTTCCCTCTTCAGTTTGATCTTGTTGCTGTCAGAGTGGAGCTTTAGATTAGAGGTGGCCCCCACTGTACAGTAGGACAGGTCGATTTTGGAACCCCGGTGAGGTACTGGTGATGATAGTTGGGGTTTGACATAGAAAAGACCTACACGAAATATCTTTCTCAAAATCGTTATCTTCGCTTGAGGAAATGACTTTAAAAGGTGAAAAATTGAAGCGATTAAAAGATTCCAAGAAAATGGAATCATTATTTGCAATATGTTTTAAACTACATTTTTAAATAAAATGAGTGAGGATAATGAATTAATAAAATAAATATTAACTGTAAAGGCAAAATTATGTTTTTTTTTAAATGATAGCGACCAAAGTTCGCTTTTTCATTTCAGGAACTTTTTTTGGGGTGGAAACATTTTAGATTTCACCGTCGCAAACACGCTCGTTATTGAGATTGAAAATTAACGTTTGTTTATTATTTAATTTGAAAACATTGCGAATTAGGCTTAATTATTTCGAAAGGAAAAACGAAAAAGATTTGTTTAAAATATGTATTATTATATTTCAAGTGTCTGCAGTGAATTTAAACATATTTGTTTCATCTTTTTTAATTTGTTTTTCTATTAGGTTGGTGCAAAAATAATGGCATTTTTTTTTTACGTTCAAATGAACGTCAAAAATATTATTTTTGCACCAACCTAATATTTCACATCAAATTCTATTTTAAATTTTATTAAAATATGGTAATACTCCAGTTTTATATTTAAAAAAATAGTCCATCTAAGTTTCTTCTACACTTTCTTTACAAAACATAACTACATAAATTTTCAAGTTTTTCTACTTAAAAACAAATATTTTGCAGAAAATTAGTGTCAAATTTTAATTTCTTTTATTTTTAGGGAGTAATTGTTTTTAAGCAGTGTTTTTCTTCTAAAATTATAGTTTTAAAATCAGATAACCCACAAAGATTAATACGAGTAAATAAGGAAACTCCTTTAAAGGTTTTTCGTTATTTGTGCATCTATGTTATTGTGCTAAAATAACTTTGTTATTTAGAAAGCCCTTCTTATTATGGGAAGGTGGTGTATTGTAACTATTCTGTACCTTCACCTAAAAATTTAATAAACAAAAATATCATAAAAATTAAATTTAACTTGAAAATACTATTAAAAATAGCATAGTAACATAGATGCACAAGCACTGGTTTTTCAAACTCTAAAACCTAAACACTCATTTAAAATGGCACAGCTACAGCAAGAATGAATCTCTTTATGGATAAATTCGTGTTATCGAAGGAGGAGATAAAATCTGCTAAAAATGTCTAAACTAAACACTATTATGCCTCTGATTTGGTTTGGTCCTCTCTCTTCAATACATCTTCAATACATCTAATTCAACTCTACAAAGTTTTTCATTATTTCTTATAACTAGCACTTATTTTTTGACGTACGAAACTGGAAGATAGCCTAATACGCTTTCCTTCAGTTATAATCCATTTATTTATTTATTTTACTTTTCAGATTAGAATGTCAGTAAAAGTACGACCTTCAGTTTTAACCTGTGGTTCACAAAATTTGCTGGTCCACCTTGTCATTTGGATGAAACAGCACCCCCAACTTCACAACAAGTCATCCAGTTTAGTTATTTCCTCGAAAACAGTTATCCCCACTTAAAAAATAGTGAGATTTCTAAGTTAATTGCCAAGGAAATAATTAGTATTCGGCAAGCAGTTAATCCACAATTATATATATAGGTAACATTATATAGGACAGAAGGTCAATATATTTTGCTATAAGAGGGCCAAACAGATTGACAGGAAATCTCTTGCAGCAATCAAAGTGAAAAGAATGAAGGAACTGCTTGACAGACTATTTGATATTTACTGGTCCTTTGGGGAAACTTTGTATCAATAATTATTAAGATTTGCCTCAAGTAGAATTCTAAAAAATTAGTGTCCCACCCGATCATTATCTGACAGCAGAAGAAACAAATAATTTAAGTGTGAAGATCAGAGGCTACTTTTTGAGTATGCTGTTGGCATTTTTTTGTGGAGAAGTTAACTTAGAAAAATGGGCCCTTGAATCAAGGAATATGGTTAACATAAGCCACAAGATTAATGTGTTTATGAACTAGAGTTGTCTATCCTCAAACACTATGATAAATTAAACATTTCTGGTCAAATTTATCATCCAAGTGTATGCAGTTAGTTGGTTTGAGATCAAAACTGACAATATTTTTTTAAACTAACAACAGAATATTTTAATATGATTCAGAGAACAAAACAGTTAACTGAAATCCAAATTACTGTTTTAAACTGTTCAAAATATAATGCTTCCGGAAAATATAATATCCATGATAAACTCAGATGAATTGGACGTGAGAGAAGAGGGCATTCAAACAATTTTGTCCATTAGTTAAATAAATATTTATCCATTAAATTTAATTACTTTTCTTAATTTACCCAAACAATAATTAGTTTTTTATTCATATTACATCGCAAAAATATTTTTAAAAAATAAGTGTTTTCAAATAATTGTTTTTTTGTGTGTGTTTTTTCCCCCAGAAATAGTGAACAACTAAAAAAAAAAGATGAAAAATATTACTGCTATCAATTTTGCAGCCACACACTGGTCAAATTTGATTGATTTTTCTCAGAAAGTTGTATATGGGCAGGAAGCAAGACATAGACACATTATTACAAAGTCATCGTGTCAGCAAATTAGACCTTCATTTTCCTCAAAAGGAAATTATACAGAGCAATTTAGTTCTATTATTACAGTTTATATTATTGTGTTTAATAAAAAATTAAAATACATGGTTCTGTAACTTGTATCAAGTTTCTATATTGTGTAATACATCTCCACATATCTTTTTGAATTGTGAAATTTAAAAGACTTAGTTGCTAATTAGCTTTTTTTTTTAATTTTTGTTTAATCAATGCAGTAAAGGTTGAGATGTTTTGCTAGTTGTGATTCATAATTAAAATTATAATTCATGTATTTATTTTTCTTTCAATGTATTCCATATATATATATATCAATTGTAATTGAATATTTTATAAAAATAGTGAAATTTCAATGGGAATCTAATTTTTGATATATGTTCTTATCATATCTAATCCCAACTATCATCACCAGTGCCGCCATGTTGATTTTCTGAAAAAAGTTGCAAATCGACCTGCCCCACTGTACAGGTCTTTCAGCAAGGTGATGTATGTAGAATCAAATCCTTGAACAGTGAATCAAACTCAATAGATTCGAAAGCCTTTTCGTAACCCACAAAGGCAAAGCACAGTGGAATCTTACATTCATTGGCTTTCTCTTGCAGTTGACTAACAGACTGGATTTGGCCGATGATAGAGTAACCTGCTATGAAACCTACTTGTTCTCGTCTCCCTAGCATACGTCTTAGCAAGACTTGAGAGAATACTTTGTATGTCACTGGCAGAAGGCTGATTGGCCGATAGTTTTTAATATCTGTAGTGTCTCCTTTTCTTATGGATGATAACCACTGAGGCATTCCTCCATTTATCTGGAACTTCTTCACTGGAGAGACATTTATTAAACAGTCTTGTAAACATTTCAACAATGGGTTCTCCACCGCTCTGTAGTACTTCTGCAGTAACACAATCCTCCCCCCTCCCAGACTTGCCTGGTTTCAGTCGTTTAATAGCTGCTCTCACTTCCGATGGGAGGATTGGTAGAGGATGTTCCTCAGATGTGTTCAGTGCATGAAGGGTTGGAGTGTGTCTTGGTTGTCTGGTGGTATAGAAGTTAGCATAAGACTCCTCGCACTTTTTTTTTACATAGGCATCACCACATTATCAAGGCCAAGAGGCCACTCAAGGATAAGGGTTAAAGAGTGTACAGTAGAAATTGGACAATATAGTAATTATTAGTAATGAAAATTTGGTAAATTTGATAACTTATATGGAACGGCTCATCAAGAACCTATTTACATTAGACTTGAAGACAACCATATTGTAGTCAGCCGGAAAGCAGGAAAACGGAAGACAATTCCACAGGCGTGCAATTCTAAGAAAAAAGCTTTGTTCATGGAATCTATGTTTAGGTTTAGGCACAGATAAAGAGTGGGGGGAATTATTGATAGTGTTTACAGCTAGACGAGTGTTTCTTGTGAAGGTTTGGCGAGGGGGGACCATAGACTGAAGCTCAGTCGAACACTTTCCATGAAAATAACGATACATCAGAGACAAACTCGCAACATCTCTTCTGTGAGATAGAGGTTGCAAGGAAGAGAAAAGGACATCTCCTACGAGGCTACGAAGTCTATTTTGAACTCTATCAAGGTAGGACAAGTCCTTTCTAGCAGCTCCTGCCCAGATGTGGCAACAGTATTTCATCCTTGGACGTACCTGGCTCTTATATAGATAGAGAATTTCATCAGCAGTGAGATATCTACCGGATCGATAGAAAGATCCCACCATTTTTCCAGCGGCCTTGGCAACAGATTTGATGTACGTGTTCCATTTAAGATCAGGAGTAATGGTCAAGTTACTTTATAACATTTTTGTCTAGATCTTGGATGAGTGTGCTATCTCCCTCTTTGCGATAGGTGATGACGCTGCCTTTTGTTTATGAACAATTCTTTTCTTTTTTTTTTTTTGCTTCAAAGGCTTGTAGTATTTGTTGTTCATTGAAGTTTGAAGTATGTTTCAGATTATTGCATATCTCAACATACGCGATGTACATTTGTACCATCTAACCCGCACATTTGTATCACCTCTTTTAATTTGTTGTCGTTTCTCTCTCAGTTGTTTTGTAATTGTAGACACTATGTCTGGTTTCTGTGGCTTGTATTGACCAAGCTGTTTCCAGTGCGGCTCACTCTGTTCTAGTCAGTGGTTGGATCTTCTGATGTTGCTAGCACCTCAAATCTCTTGGATAGTAGCAGCTGGAACTGTGATGACTTGTCTGCTTGACCCTGAGTGTATGAGGGTTTTTTTATCTGAAACTTTTCCACTGGAGAGGAATTTATTGTACAGTCTTGTAAATATTTCAACAATGGGTTCACCACCGCCCTGTAGTACTTCTGTAGTAACACCATCCTCTCCTGCAGCCTTGCCTAACTTGAGTCAATTAATAGCTGCTCTCACTTCCGATGAGAGGACGAGTGGAGAGTGTTCCTCAGATTTATTTAGGGCATTAAGGGTCAGTGTGTGTCCTGGTTGTCTGGTCGCATAGATGCAAGCATAGAACTCCTGGCATGGATGAGATTGCCATCTCCTTCTTGCAGATAGGCGATGTTGTTTCTGCCGAGACGCTGCCTTTTTTTGATGAACTTAATGCCTTTGTTTACTTCAAGGGCTTGTAGTAGCATTCTGATTATTCGGTGGTCACTCTCGTCTCATGTTGAATTAAATAGTTCGAAGTACATGGGTAAATTGAAAGCGTGTTCTTCTTTTTTAGTTTTTTTTTTTTGCATCACGTGGTCTGTAGGTTCAAACTCCGCACGTAAATTTCTTGATTTTTTTTAATTAACTGAATAATTTTATAAGATTAGAAAATTGACGTGTTTTTTTTTGTTTGGTTTTTTTTTTGTTTTTTTTTTTTGCATGACGTGGTCTGTAGGTTCAAACCCCGCACGTAAATTTCTTAATGTTTTTCTGGAAAAAAAAGGTTTATATAAAATAATTTTCTAAAAGAAACAGTAGATTCTCTAGAGCGCAATTTAAAATAAAATATATTTTGGACTAAGTTACTGCATGTGAAGCTTTTCATCTCGGGAGATTTCATGGATCTCGATGACAATAAAAATATAGGAGTGTGAAATATTCGTTGATCATCATTCAATCTCGGACAACGTCGGGTCTCTCTGCTAGTGTGTGTATATATATATATATATATATATATATATATATATATATATATATATATAGCTGACAACAGTGCCATAAAACACCTAACATCCTACGATAAAAACTTACAGTCGTCCGACATTAGAAATATATTAACTAAAAATACTAAAACTAAAATTCGATATCTTAACAATTGCACACAACGACTAAAATTACTAGAAAAAAATAACTACAGCCCTTTTTAAACCAGATCTCATTTAACACCAGGACAAATATATTAAGAGTATTTAATAACTAACAGGAAACTAAATAAATAAACTATAAAATGAGAAAATTGAAATTTAAAAAATAAATAAAATAAAAATAATTCGCCCCCAACCCTCCTGCACCCATCTTTATAGCCAACTAAAAAGAAAATTATAAATACACCAAGCCTTAAAGGAAAAAAAAAAGAAAAAAATACAACAATCTCTCCTGATGATAATCGGATGCACCGATAGAAAGCGCTCGAGAAGAATATTGCCGAAGAAAAACTTTTGGGCGCCATTTTATATAACATGCCTGCTGAAATTAAAAAGGCCAATCGGCAAAAAGAAAAGATATCCAGAAAGATCGGAAAAAAAGAATAACTCTGTCGTGTTCAATCAGACGTGCTTTAATAATGACATGCTGCCAAAATATACATATATGTGTGTGTGTGTGTGTGTGTGTGTGTGTGTGTGTGTGTGTGTGTGTGTGTGTGTGTGTGTGTGTGTGTGTGTGACATAAATAAAACTTTGGGTGAGTCAAATGTCGAACATTTACAAACATGCATTTTTATTATTTCTTCTGGCGTAAAAAAAAAATGAACGTATTTGTTGTATACAAAGATTTCAGTAAATGTTTGCTGAAGCGTAGATTCTATTGACAAACACAACAGACAGGAATTTCAGCTCATAAACGTGTTATTTTGAACGTTTCCATAGAAATCGAATGCATTAAAATTTCCAAAATACACAAAATGTTCTGTAAATATATATATATTTTTTAATTTTCACCCTAAACAAGGCACAGTGCCACTTTGAAGTAGGGGGCTACTATCGAGGTCATAAGTTGCAGGGTTATTATGAAGTAGCAAGATATATGTTGACAATACACTTGAACTTCTGCATGTCAGTACAGTTGGGAAAGCAGAATCCCAGAAGGGAGTTCCAAAGTCTAGCAGTTCTTAGGAAGAAACTATTGGAGTAGAAGGCTTTCTTACACCTAGGGATCTCTGTAGGGGTGGGACTTAGCCGCTTGTCGGGTTTTCGGTGGGACAGAGGCTGAAGCTTAGATGACAGTTCAGGACCTATCAGGTTGGCGACTCTCTTTTGAACCCTGTCCAGAAGTGAGAGACAAGCACCAGTCCAAATGGGCGAATGGTGGTATTATAGAGGTACAGGATACTTTCATGCGTTAGTAGCTTTCTAGCGCGGTAGAGAGAGCCCACTTTCTTCGCAGCACTCTTGGCAATGCTCTCAATGTATCTGTTCCAGTTCATATTCCCTGTTAAAGTTAGGCCGAGGAGTTTAAAGGAAGTACTTTTTGTGGTAGAGAAGGTTTCTTGTAATTATTGAAGAAAACAAATGAAGGGCAACGTCGTAATTTTTGTTTTGTTTATGAGGGGTTGATGTGACATGTGTTGATATTATTGCGGAGTGTGAGCATTTCTGAATGAAACACGGACATTCATGATATTGCCAATGAGTTCCAATTACAAAGGCAACCAGTGTCCACCAGTTAACGCCAGTCGATGCCTCCGTTCAGTCTCGAAAGATAAAGGATACACCTGTAGGGGCAACTGCGTGTGTAATTGTGAGGCAAGGGTTGCGCAATCACAACCACACCTCTCCTGAATTGGCATTGTTTGGGTCCAGTGGCAAGGAGAAGTCCAGAATGACTGGAAACAATGCAGAGATAAGCGGAGAGCATGTACAGCACCTGGAAATCCTAAATTCCAGCAAACACAAGCAATCACCTGAAAAGAGCACTCCAGTAACAAAAAGTGGTGACAATCATAGTCAGTGGCTTCTGTTTGCTGCCATTGCCAGACAGTGCCATGCGGTGGAAGCCAGTAATAAATAAATATAGCTTATCTTAACACTTAACTGTAGTTTGATGACTCCTCCAATCATGGAAAGTGCATTATACCGTGATTAGAAATCCAGACATTTGTTCTCTTTGACATTTGAGTGGCAAAAAGGCCTCATCAAGTTTATAGTACAGTATTGCACGGTCGGGCAGTTCTAGGAAAGAAGTTCTGATAGAATAAGAGACAACAAAATGGAGTTTCATTCTATATTAATAAACAACTTTATTTGTTATTTTCGTTAGTAGCGTAAGTAAAAGAGAGAAACGGGTGAGTAGGTAGAAGTGTTCTTGCGTAAAGATAGATTTAATATATTGCCGGCTGGTTGAAGGAGTGAATAGTTCCGTTACGTGTGTTTATAGCTAGTAGTCGTTGGGACGAAGGAATACGGGTGAAGGAGAAAGAAAGGGCAAAGTCTTCAGTGTATTTACGTATATAGGAGCATGCGTTCGATGGTAGAGACAGGAAAAAGGGTTAGTGTCTCGTGGTAAGAAAGAGTATGTGTGTGGGTGTGCACGTTGAAGCAAGTAGGAGTTTGAAAGGTTGTCCTGCTGTCTTGCTTTGTACTCACGTTCGGCCTGGGGCTTTCGCCCCAGGCTAATGTGTTTTCTGCCCGCTGAAACCAGGAGGAAAGAGTGTAGGAGTTTCAGATTTCGCCTTTTATGTACTCAGTCACGTGATTGATTGCTGGCTTGTGATTGGACAAGCCAGAGAGAAAATGGATTTCAAATCTCGAGCTGCGAGAATTAGCTCCTTCCTGTGATTGTAGCGAGTTTTGGCTGCCACACTCTGTTTGTGGGATTTGCGTTTAGAATTAAGTACAGATAGAGAGTGGGGAAAATTATTGGCAGTGGTTGTAGCTAGACGAGCATTTGTTCAGGGCGGATTATACATTGAGGCTCAGTTAAAGAAGATCGAAGATTACATTATCGGCTTTTACTCATCTTCGCCCCAAAAAGGCGACTGTGAATCAGAAACAGTTCTTACAGAGACATTCTTAGTAGGGAGTTTATTTCTTTCCTACAGTGAGCAATGTGACACAAGGAGTCGGAAAGTCGGATTGAAAATCAGCGGCTGCTGATGAGGAGCACTCCGACTATGATGATGAGGAGCACTATGACTAAACAGCCACGTCGATATTCCTTGGTAGGGGCACCTCAGGGGATTAGTAATAGACGAAACTTTTTTCTTATAGAGAGAAGGCAAAACCTGTGCGGGTGGACCTCCTATAATTGCACAGGACTAGCATCGTACCGCAGTTAAGAGGGCAAAAGGTAATTTCAAAAATGGCCAAAACTTTTAATTAACGTTAATTTGGGTGTTTTTTTTTTTTGTTTTTTTTTACTATTTGTCCGGGTGTTCAAGATATAGTTGTTAGCATAGTTTTTACTGCACAGCTGATCATATCTATTCTTATATTCTTTTGAGGCTAATTTACTGCATTCACTTATGTGGTTTGGCGTTTCGTCCCTTTGTCCACAGAATTTGCATTTGCTGTTTTCTTACGTCGTGCCGATCTTAGCTTTGATATATTAAGTTTTAATCGCGTTATCTTGTGCGGTTGTTATTAGAGATTCGATTTTTCTGTTTAGATGTCTTTTTAGTAGCCATGTTTTAAGTGTTTTTGCGAATCTCATCTTTTGTCATCCTTATGAATCATTTGTGTAGCTGTTTTACTTCTATTTTTTTTCCTCGTATTATCTCTTGCCTCTCCGTTCGCTGTCTTATTCATTTTTACGGCGTCTCCTGATGTGGTGATTAGCCTTACTGCGTTCTGTGTTATGTATTTTTCTGGTCCTTTTTTTTTTTTGTGTGTGTGTGTGTGTGTGTGTGTGTGTCTGTCATTCACACAGTCTTCTCTACTAACTAGTCCGCTTCATTCATCTTTCCTTTTCACGTAAATTCGGTCAGCATCATCCTTTGGGTGTAATGCATTGTGCATGGTCATGAGTTTCCTAGTCTTCTGGACGAGGTACCTCAGTTCTCCTTTGATTCAACATATAAACGGTCCAGTGTATCTT
The DNA here is from genome assembly GCF_053919585.1 of Euprymna scolopes. Lineage (NCBI taxonomy): Eukaryota > Metazoa > Mollusca > Cephalopoda > Sepiida > Sepiolidae > Euprymna > Euprymna scolopes. The sequence continues at coordinate 37,764,530 of NC_136516.1, forward strand.
AATAGTGATACTTGCCGTTTATTTATACCTTTTGTTAGATTCATGCTATGTAATTTAGTTTCCATGAGTTGTCTTGTTGTCTTGTTCTTCTGAGATATTCTTTTCCAAGTTTTCATTTCAAGAACTCCCGAACGAAATACTATGTAACAGGATTTTTCTCGGAAAAATTCTATTATCTCATCAAAAAATTTAAAAAAAAAAAGCCGTTAGCATTTTCAAATATCGCACTACAAAATGTGCCCCCAAATCCATTCAAATGTTCATGTTTGTAAACAGTTTGTACTCGTTTAGATATTCTAATCGTTTTTAATTGGCGGAACCTGTGGAAATTCCATAGGTAACTGATTCATATGTAATATATTGATGTTGGCATTATGTAGATGTTCAGCGTAAATGGAGACGCTCTGATATTATTGTCCTGTAGCCTACTATCCTCGTCATCATCCCCCACCCCTTTGCTTGAGTAGTCCAATTTTTCAACTTCTTATAAGTAACAGAGCGCACTTTTTCATTCTGAATGACTGAAGATTCTGGTCGTGTTTTTTAGCGTCTCTAGTTCCATTTTGTTTCTTGCGAAGTTTCAGGTCGACCATATACATTGTTATTATTATTATTATTATTATTATTATTAGTAGTAGTAGTAGTAGTAGTAGTAGTAGTAGTAGTAGTAGTAGTAGTAGTTATGTTTTCTCTTGCCTCGAAAAAATATATGAAGTTAACACAAGAAAAAGAACGAAAACTCTAACCCCCAAATTAAATGCTAAAAATAAATCTATAATTATTCGCTCCGTGAGTTTAACCTGCAATGACCTCGAGTGACCCTGTTTGGGGGTTTGGGATCTTTTATTTAACAGCTAAATGTTTTTTAGTGTCCTCCCTCTCCCTCTCTTTCTCTCTCCCTCTCTCACATACACGCGCGCGTGCGTGCACACATACACACACACAAATACTCTCTTTCGCCATCTTTCTTTCTTTCGTTTTTTTTTTACATGCATACCTTTCCGTTCCTTTATTTTTCTCATTGTCATTCTTCACTGCTCTATCAGAATATGTTTCGCCTCTCTATCTCTTTTGCTCTGTCCCCCTTCTCTCTCTCTCTCTCTCTCTCTCTCTTTCTCTTGAAATCTCTTTGTCTCTCTTTCTTTTCTCCTCCTCCTCCTTCTTCTTCTTCTTCCATTCATTCCTTTCTGTTATTTTCTCTTTCTCAGTTTCTTTCTTTTCAGATCATGTCCTTTCTCTATATATATCTATCTCTCTTTCTCTCTCCCTCTCTTACCTCTGTTCTTAATCTCTCGTCACTTTCTTGCTCGCTCTTTCTCTTTTTCTATCATTCTATTTATCTATATATTTATATATATATGTGTGTGTGTGTGTGTGTGTGTGTGTGTGTGTGTGTGTGTGTGTGTGTAAATCAAAAGTCAAAATCTACGAATCAAAGCACCACAAAGTTGATTTTGCCTTGATCGACGTTGCTCGGGATGTATGATATCGAAAATTATTTATTCTTTGAGAATAAACTGGTCTTCGATTTTTAGGGGAGTGGGGCTCAACTAAATTGAATATTTTTTAATGTTAGTGTCAACTAAGTTGGATAGAAATTGCCAATGCAGAAAATGAGTCAGAATTTTTTCACATTTAAATTTCATTAGACGAATTTATTTATTGGCGTTGCTTGACGAGGCTATAGTGGAGTTAGAGTTTCCAAATTCCTTGCCGTTGACACTTTCTGAACCGGCATTGCTTTATGAGCAGAGGGTTGCTAAATCAACAATAGTAGTTCCTGCTTAGTTTAATGCCCTTGAACAACGTCAGATAGCCCTGCTTTCTCTCTCTCTCTCTCTCTCTCTCTATCTCTGTATATATATATATGCATATATATGTCAAAAACATCGGTAATTCATGACCCTCACAGCCGCAGCCGTATAGCACAATGGTGAGAAGCCTTGACTGTCATTTTGGCGGTCGGGTTTCGATTCCGGCTTAAGGCAGTTGCCTGTCAAGTCGCACTGATGAGCTGTGAAACAGCAAAACAGTGCTGTATGTGGATGACTATATATATATATATATATATATATATACATATATTACATATATATATATATATATATATATATATATATATACAGGGTGACCCCCAAAGAAAAGCTAAATGGAGGTCATCTAGAACATATACTGTAGAACGGAAAAAAAAGGCCAAAGACCCTAGTGTTTTGATGTTATGTTTTGAATATAATAAACTAGTTATGACCAAAGTGTCATTTCAGTCGGACAAAACACTAAGAGACGGGGCCTAATTAGAGTTGGGCCCGTTTTCTTGGGGGTCACCATATATATATATATATATATATATATATATATATATATATATATACTAGAACAATGTTGTTTACAAAGTTGCACGTGACGGAGTCTATCACTCCACTCATCTCCGTAGTGATAAGTTGAAATGCAAATTTGTTGAGAAGATCGGCATATTTTAAATGATTGCTGACACTGTTTTGATATAAGCCAACTTGCCGTTTGAAAAGGGAAACGCCGTAAAGCCATCAAGTTGCTTGTTAGCCCCTCTGGTGAAGCCAACTGGTTAATATATTAACAGGAAACAAGCGATGTTTAGGGTCTGTCGAGAGCTCTGTGTTGCAGGTCGACGGCGAATTTGAGGGGTTTGTAACAGTTAATATAAATTATTTATAAATATTATGTTTGAGCAAAATTAGGAATCGAAGAATATAGTATAATGCGTTCATGTCAAATGAAAGTAAATGTAAAAATTAAAAGAATGGAAGGGTGTAGGGAAAATCGTAACTTACTTGGCTAGCTTGTGTGCGTGCTTCAAAGGGTCGGGCGTGCAACAAAAAAGGAAAAAAGAAAGAAAGGCTTAAATAGCCACACCCAGTTTGTTTTATGAATGACGGTCAGTTGAGCGACACAGACTGTTTCCGCTTCAATGCAAATGAGACAGCTGAATAAAAACGGACGCGAAGCGAACAGGGGGCGAGTTGGAAGAAGGCGTGCTAGCAATGTAGTTGTATGCAAGTCAACTTGAAAAAGTGTCGGGTTGTGAAGTTGAAAGTTTTGACAACTGAGTCTCGAGTTGTGCCGTTGGAAATTTTGACAACAGAGTGTCAAGTTTTTTAGTTAGAAATTTTGACAATAGAATGTCAAGTTTTTGAGTTAGAAATTTTGACAACAAAGTGTTCTGTTGAGGGGTTGGAAGTTTTGACAACAGAGTGTCGAATTTTGTAGTCGCTTTGGCAGCAGTGTCGAGTTGTGGAGTTGTAAAATTTGAAAACAGTATGTCAAGTTTTAGAGTTGGAAGTTTTGACAACAGAATGTCGAGTTGTGGGGTTGAAAATTTTGAAAACAGTGTATTAAGTTTTGGAGTCTGAAGTTTTGACAACAGAATGTCGAGTTGTGGGGTTGGAAGTTTTTACAACAGTGTCGAGTTGTGTAGTTGGAAATTTTGACAACAAAGTGTCGAGTTTTGGAAGTTTTGGCCGCTTTGTGTCGAATTTACCCGATAAATTGTTAGTTTAACGATAAAGGGTTAATAGTTAGTGCTAACTAAAAACATGAACGAAGTTTTGTAAATTAAAAATTTAGAAAAGCGATTTTTATAACAAAACACTTTTATATCTACAATTTTATAAGCATATAAAAGTTATTTTTTATTAATTAAAATGTTATGTAAAAAGTTGAGTAATCACAAGTCAAACTGTTCAAACTGTGAATAAATTACTTATGCAATTAATATACGTATGTGAGTATTTGGTAGCGTGGCAATGTGTGTGTACGTTGGTTTACTTTGTTCTTGTTAGTTCGTATGTAGTGTTGAGTAACGATTCACTTCTGTTCGGCTGACTGTCGCTCGTGTGTGAGAATATGTGTTCCAGATATAGAAGACTGGTATGCGAGTCATTGAACTGTTCCTTTTCGTCAAAGGCACGGGGACAGGTGTTGAGCAGACTTTCTTGGGTTCTTCCATGAAGCCGGTTGCTGAATTCTCTCAGTTTAGTTTTTTGGCTGTTTGTTTTATAGGAGATTCTTATTGATTTCACGTTTGTTAATTTCGGGGATTCGATGTGACTTTCATTGGTTAGAAAATATTTGAGTTAACACGTTTCTGTGAAAACTTACTTGCTTTTGGAACGCGAATATAAACGAAACGGCGAAAGAAAGAGAGTAGCAATTGATGCCATCTGCTTTTAACCGTTAGTTTGTAATAAAAACAATCTTTTTCTCCCTGACTGTGCCCCTTTGTAATTTTTGATATAACTGCTTTGTAATAGGTATTTAGTGACTTGTAATTATCGTATAAAAAACTCTCTCACCCCCCCCCTATTTGTGGTATAACTGAGAAATGTATTTCACATTAGTAATGATACTGCATTGTGTCTATTTCACATTAGTAATGATACTGCATTGTGTCTATTCACTATAAAAAAAATTGAGTTAACGCGTCCCTGTGAAAACTTATTTGCTTGTTTTGGGGAATGGCAAAGAGAGCGAAGCAGAGAAAAAAGAGGTAGGTTATTCGAGTCATTTGCTTTTTAGCGTGCGTTCGAACCACTTCACGATTCAATAGCCATCAAAGGGCTGTGTCTAAGAAATCTGTCAGCGTTCCTTCTGCATGAAACGATACGATGTCCATATACGACGATTGACTGATCAAAACGCTACTTAAGAAGGAGTCTGCACTCTGTTAAAATTAAAATTGAATGTTTCGAACAAAAGTCTAATCGGTTGTTTTTAATTCAAATATATTTTCATATTTCATAATTTTAATTTATACAAGTGTTGTCGTTTTTTTACTGATTAATCATTAGGGCTGTGACAACAGCATATTCTTTTCATTCTTTTGACTCTCAAGTATATATCCGACACAGTTAGACACAGTTAATTAACCTAGAACCACATCAGTCTATATAAAAACATATAAGATATTAACGGATATATATTCAAGAGTCAAAATAATGAAACGAATATGCTGTTTCCACAGCCCTATTAATCATCACTTATCAAGGGAGTATTATTGGGGAGTACTCACATAACGGTTAAAGGCATCGTCAGTTGAACGATGGCCGTCACCACGAGAGGATTAACTGTTACTTAAGAGAAACAAATATTTGGTTGCATTAGACATGAAGACGATCATGTTGTAGTCGGTTGGGGAAACAAACTCGTAGTATCTTGCTCCAGAGATGAAATGTTTCGACAAAGATCTTTCTGGTTCTCTCTCTTCTGACCTTGAGAACGTGGTGCAATGGGGAAAAGGGTGGTTAGTTTAATTTAATGTATTGAAAACCAAGCTTCTCTCCTTTCATCATAATCGTTCTGATCCTCGACACGCTCCAATTGAAATGAATGGATCTAGTATTGGGGAAGTTTCTAGGACTGGCCTTCACTCCTGATATGAAATGGAACACCTACATCAAATCTGTTGCCAAGATTGCTGGGGAAATGATGTGATCACTCTACCGCTATAGTAAGTATCACACTGCCGATGTAATCCTCTATCTTTATAAGAGCCAGGTACGCCCTAAAATTGAGTACTTTTGCCACATCTGGGCAGGAGCTGCTCGGCACACCCTATCCTACCTTAACAAAACTAGCTTCGAAATCTAGTAGGTGATGCCCTTTTTTCTTCCCTGAAAATTTTTTCTTATAGAAGATACGTCACGAGCTTGTCTCAGCTATATCGCTATTTTCATGGTAAGTGCTCGTCTGAACTCTAATCTATGATCCCCTTTTGCCAAACATTCACAAAAAAAACACTCGACTAATTAAAACTACTATATATCACCCGCCCCCACTTTCTATCTGTGCCTTAATGTAAACGCAGATTCCATGAATAAAGCTTCTTTCCCAGAACTGTCCGCCTTTGGAACACTTCCGCTGGCATGCTTCCCGGCTAAATACAACATGGTAGCTTTGAAATCTAATGTAAACCATTTCCTGCTAAGTTGTCCCCATAAATAATCAAATTTTAACCAATTTACACCATTAACTTCACACCCACCTTACATTCATTAACACTTATCCTCGAGTGGCCTTCGAACCTTGATAAGTGGTGGCTCGCAAGTAAAAAAAATTATTTGGTTTTTGATAGAGAGAGAGAAAAATTAAGGTTCTTTGTTGTGATTGTAGCTGGATAAGATTTTGCTGTTACAGGCCAGAGAGGCAGATAGGAGATAAATCGAGCACCTATCATTAACATAACAATACAATGGAGAACCTTTAGCAATATCTCTTCTGTGTGAAAGAGGCAGGGTTGTCTCTACCCACTAGATTGTGAAGTTGATTTAGTACTCTGTCAACACAAGAAGGAGTGCCTGGGGCCGCAACCTTAATATAACGGCAGTACTCCATTTTAAAATGTAACTAGATCATACGGGTAGAGAATTGTGCGATGTACATTCTGGAGTGATAGAATGATCCAACCATTTTCCAGCAAGCATAGCAAAACATTTGTATGTCTCTCATTTTAGATCTCGGGTAAAGACAGTCCGGAGCTTTTCAAATAAAGGGTCTCCCTTGAGGACATAACGTGCGTAGCGTGAGTGATGAAGGGCGTCCTAAAAGGAAGGGGAAGCTTAAACCGGGAGGAGAGCGATGCTTTCTCTCAGCTCACGGACGTCGATAAAAAAAAAAAAGGTAGCTGAAAGTCGGTCTATATTTTACATATCATCAACCTCCCAATTCTCTTCTCTCTATATCTCTTTATCTATCTATCTATCTATCTATCTATCTGTCTGTCCGTCTCTTTTTTTTTCTTTCGTACACATGTTGCATGTTGGAGACCCTACCTAAATAGTGATGAAGTTAGTCGGCGTAAGTTATGCCAAGGGTCACACTAAGTGCATGATGATAGCCCAGATTTGTAGATCAGTTCCCAGAGACGAGTAACGTAAAGTTGAGAAGGGTGGAGGGGGCAGCAGCTCAAACGGCAGACAAAACATAGATATGAGGATATGACAAATGACATCACGTTTTTCAAGCTGAGAGAAGCAAAGGTTTTTCATATCAACCTCTTCCTGAAAGCCGTGCGATAATGTAGAAATAATCTAAGCGGAATGTTGCCTCGATACTTCTGTCTGTGTGCATCATTCATTTCAGTAAGTTAAGAAGTTAATTTAAGAAGTAAATAATTAGCTAATATACATTTAGTCTCGCTCTCTCCTGAGTCAATTCTCTCCGAAATAAAATCTTGAAGAAAGCCCAGCAGACGTCGACTCGTGCTTTTTTTAAGAAGCTTATTTCTATTGCTATTAATAGAGTAAACGACGACGATGGAAGGAAGGAACACGTGTAAAAGACCAGCGCATATAAATACCTTACACGTTTAAAGAACGTACAATGATTAAATGATAAGATCTGAAAAAGAACATTGGAAACGTTGGAAATGCTACGGACATGTCTTTGTTCTGTTGAAATAGAACATTTAAAAGCAAATCATGATAGCAGTCGCAGAGACTCTCAGAAACACACGACAAAAAAGTACGATTGGTTTTTAGTGCTCACACGATTCTTTATATCTAACCCAAGCAACATATGTTTTTATTTACTTGATCACCACTTATCAAGGCCTGTCGGCATCTCTAGGATAAGGGTTGTGTTAGGTAGATAGTAGTAGTAGTAGTAGTAGTAGTAGTAGTAGTAGTAGTAGTAGTAGTAGTAGTGAGACAACATGATCAGTTATGGTGGAACTTGGGTAGGGTTAAATCATTTTAAAGGACAGCTCAACAGGAACTAATTCACATTAGATTTGAAGATGACCATGCTACAGTCAGCTAGGAAGCAGTCACACGGTAATGTTTTCCCCAAATGGACAGTTCTAGGAAAGAAACTCTGCTTATGGAATTTTCATTTAGTTTTGACGAGGGATAGAGAATGAGGAAAGTTTTGGTAGTTGTTTCAGATATGCGAATATTTGTTATGAATGTTTTATGGAGAGGGACTATAGACTGGAGCTCAGTCGAGCACTCACCATGAAAGTGTCGATAGCGCAGAGACGAAAGTTCGAAGACGGTTCTGCTCCCGGTAAAACGTACTCTTAGGAGCTGTACCCTGTATATGGCAACATAGTACATTATTTTTGTCGTTATTTTGAATATATTTATTTTTTACATGGGGGATCACCACTCATCAAGACCCGGAAGCCACTCGGGGACAAGGGTTATTGTGTGTACAATAATCTATGAGATACTATCGTAGTGATAGTTAGTATTAGAGATTTGATAAAGTGTCTTACCTAAGGGAGCGATTAATCAGGAATTTGTTTATGCTGGACTTAAAGACATCCAAGTTGTAGTCAGGTGGGAAGCAGGCAAACGGAACAGAGTTCCATATGCGTGTACTTCTCAGAAAGAAACTTTGTTCATGGAATCTACGTTTTGATGTTGGCACAGATAAAGAGTGGGGGAAATTACTGACAGTGGTTTTAGCTAGATGGGTGTCTATCGTGAAAGATTGGCGAGGACGGGACCAGAGATTGGAGCTCGGACGAGGACTTAAAAATAAAGAGGAATGGGCAAAGCGGGGGTGAAAAAGAGTTGGGTGAGAGGGATGTGAAAAAGTGAGGAGGAGTAAAACATAGAAAGACAAATTAAAAGAGGAAGAGGGATAGATGTTTTCTTTGAAGATGCTACACACATCTTTTAATGCAACTCCATTCAATTTATTTGACAAAAACTAAAACAATTATGCTTTTTTTACATAGGAGTCACCACTTATCAAGGCCCGGAGGCCACTCGGAGATAGGGGTTATTGAGTGTACAGTAATCAATGGGATAATATTGTAGTAATCGTTAGTAGTGGAAATTTGGTAAATTGGATTATTTAATCGGACGGTTCATCAAGAATTTGTTTACGTTGGACTTGAAGACAACCAAGTTGTAGTCAGCTGGGGAAACAGGCAAAGGGAAGGGAGTTCCACAGGCGGGCAGTTCTAAGAAAAGTAGCTTTGTTCATGGAATCTACGTTTTGATTTAGTCACAGTTAAAAAGTGGGGAAAATTATTGACAGTGGTTTCAGCTAGACGAGTGTTTTTCGTGAAAGATTGGCGAGGGGGCACCATAGATTGAAGCTCAGGCGAGCACTTGTAATGGAAATGATGATAAAACAAAGACAGGCTCGCCACGTCCCTTCTGTGAGAAATTGGTTGCAGGGAAGAGAAAAGGGCATCCCCTACTAAGCTACAAAGTCTATTTTGAACTCTGTCAAGGCAGGATAAGCTGCTTCGAGCAGCTCCTGCCCAGATGTGGCAACAGTATTCCATCCTTGGACGTACTTGGCTTTTATATAGATAGAGAATTGCATCAGGAGTGAAATATCTACTGGAGCGGTAGAAGGATCCAGCGACCTTGGCAACAGATTTGATGTACATGTTCCATTCATACAAAGCCATGTAAAGAGTGATAAAAATGTACAGAGAATAGGGCACAACAGTTCAGCACCTGCTTTAAATTTACCTTAAATTTAAGCGTTGCTATTGCATTTAATCTTTCACTTGGAAGTCGTCAATGGGATAATTTCTTAGTAATCGTTAGTAGTAGAAAGTAGTAGGTAAATTGGATTGTTTAATGGGACGGTTCATCAAGAATTTGTTTACGTTGGACTTGGATACAACCAAATTGTAGTCAGCTGGAAAACAGATGAACGGAAGAGGGTTCCACGGGCGTGCAGTTCTGAGAAAGAAGCTTTCTTCATGGAATCTACGTTTCTGTTTAGGCACAGATAAAGAGTAGGGAAAATTATTGGAAGTGGTCTCAAATAGACGGGTGTTTTTCGAGGAAGATTGGTGAGGGGGGACCATCGATTGGAGTTCAGACGAGCACTTGACATGGAAATAACTGAATTTTACCATGTACTTTTTTTTGCAGACAATCACCGAAGCTAAGGATTAATGAATGTAAGGTAGTATAGTAGTAATCGCTAATGCTGTAAATAGGGACTAGTAATCGCTAATGCTGTAATAGGGACTAGTAATCGCTAATGCTGTAAATATTGTAATAAGCCGGGAAGCAGGCCAGTGGAACAGTATTCGACAAGCGGACAGTTCTAAGAAAGAAGCTTTGTTCATAGAATCTTTTGATTTGGGCACGCAGAGAGGGTGTGGTAAATTGTCAATAGTGGTTGTAGCTGGTCGAGTGTTTTTATGAAAGTTTGGCGTCGGGAGACTATAGATTAGAGCTCAGGCGAGTACTGGCCATGAAAAGAACGATAAAGCCGATACAGGCTTACAAGGTCTCTTCTGTGGGAAAGAGGTTGAAGGGAAGTGAATAGAGTATCAAGGCAAAATAAGATGCGAAAAGCAGTTCCGGCTCAGGTGTTGCATTTTAGATTCAACTAAAAGAAGGATATATCAGATGTAACAAGATAATTGAAAACAAGTGTCTTATCAAGTCGAACAAAAAGTGCGTTTCTAGTGTTTTTACTGTATTGAGAGAATATACTTTAGCTAACCACAAGTGTCATATAAACTTAAACAAAAAGTGTGTTCCTAGTGTTCTAACTGCATTCAGAGATCAGAATTTGACTGACCACAAGTGTCATATCAACTTAAACAAAAGGTGCGTCCCTAGTGTTTTTACTGCATTCAGAGATCAGAATTTAACTAACCATAAGTGGCAAATCAACCTCAACAAAATGTGCGTTCCTAGTGTTATTACTCAATTCAGAGATCACATTTTTACTAACCATAAGTGTCATATCGATCTCAACAAAAAGTGCGTTCCTAGTGTTATTACTGCATTCAGAGATCACAATTGTGCTAACCACAAGTGTCATATCAGCCTAAACAAAAAGTGCGTTTGTAATGTTATTACTTGATTCAGAGATCACAATTTAACTACCACAAGTGTCATATTGATCTCAGCAAAGTGCGTCTCTCGTGTTATTAATTGATACAGAGATCAGAATTTAATTAGCCACAAGTGTCATATTGATCTCAGCAAAAAGTGCGTTCGTAGTATTATTACTCAATTTAGAGATCACAGTTATGCTAACCAAAAGTGTCACATTAATCTCAACAAAAAGTGCGTTTCTAGTCTTATTACTGGAATTAAAGATCACAATTTTGCTAGCTACAAGTGTCATATCAACCTCAACAAAAAGTGCGTTCCTAGTGTTATTACTCGATTCAGAGATCACAATTTAGCTAGCCACAAGTGCCACATCAACTTCAACAAAAAGTGCGTTCCTAGTGTTATTACTGCATTCAGAGATCACAATTTTGCTAACTACAAGTGTTATATCGACCTAAAATGGTAGGGTCCTAGTGTTATTACTCGAGTCAGAGATCACAATTTATCTCTTCGTGAAGAAAAGTGTGTTTCTATTGTTATGGTTGAATTTAGAGATTATAAATTTTTTAAGAGAAGTGTCATTTACGTAATATATTCCTTGTGGTTTTTACGATTCAGAGTTTACTGTTTAGTTAAAAAGAAGTGTCATACCTACATAAACCAAAAGTGTGTTTCTAGTGTTATTGTTAAATTTAAAGCTAACTAACTATTTTAAAGAAGTATCATTTACGTAAACAAAAATTGTGTTCCTAGTGTTATTGTTGAATTAAGAGGTCACAAATAATTTTTAGAGAAGTGTAATTTACATAAACAAAAATCGCGTTCCTAGTGTTATTGTTGAATTAAGAGGTCACAAATAATTTTTAGAGAAGTGTAATTTACGTAAACAAAAATCGCGTTCCTAGTGTTATTGTTGAATTAAGAGGTCACAAATAATTTTTAGAGAAGTGTAATTTACGTAAACAAAAATCGCGTTCCTAGTGTTATTGTTGAATTAAGAGGTCACAAATAATTTTTAGAGAAGTGTAATTTACGTAAACAAAAATCGCGTTCCTAGTGTTATTGTTGAATTAAGAGGTCACAAATAATTTTTAGAGAAGTGTAATTTACATAAACAAAAATCGCGTTCCTAGTGTTATTGTTGAATATAGAGGTCACTAACTAAAGAAAGTCGTCATGTCTTTGTAAACAACAAGTAGGTTCCTATGTTATGATTTAATTCAGAGGTCATTAATTAGAAAGAATTACAAAAAGTGTGACCCTCGTATTCGGAGGTCACTTATGATTTAAGAAGTGTCATATCAACATAAACAAAAAGTGTGTTCCTGGTGGTATTATTGGATTTAAAGGTTAAAAGATTGGATGTATTTAAAAGAGATGCCATATTCAACTCAAGAAAACGTGTTGTCAGCCATCCTAAGACATTTTGGAGTCTCGTTTTCATTTATTCAAATATTAGACCCATTTTGTTCAGAGAACGACAATACGAAAATGGCAAAGATAACACTAACCTGTCAGTGTAAGGAAGATTTACGCGATCGTATACATCATGTGAGACGCCTTATCCCGGTAGGGGGTGTCCTTCTGTATTCAACAAGCGTCTGGTAGAGAGACCCGCTTTTATGAGGTATACCCGAAAAGAATCCCTTTAAATGAATTCAAAAAAAAAAAAAAAGAGCATCTTTTATTATAAAAAAATAAAGTAATATTTGGGATGCTGCGTGTTTATAATCGATAAGTTAATGACTGGCTGTTTGCGACTTTTTCGTTGATTTTTTATTTATTTTTTTATTTTATTTATTTTATTTTTTTTTTAGTAGTGTTTTTTTTTAGGGGGATGGAATTTGTAAGGACAGTCGTCAAGTGATGAGACAGAAAGAGGCGACCGCTTGATTAAACATTGTGCACAGATAATGACGGGGGAAGGGGGGGAGAAGATGATATTTAAAAAGAAAAAAAAAGAAGGGAACCCTAAGATGGAAGATGCGAATAAGGTCACAAAATGGCGGAAGGTTGCAGCCATTTTGTTTTAAACTTTTCTTTGATTATCTTTTCTCTTTTTTTTTTTTTTTTAACTTGTATCTTTAGTTTTTGAAATTATCTCGGTCGGTTTGTTTTTATTGTATTTTTTGTTTGTTTTTAATTTCTTTTTCTTTTTCTTTTCTCTTTTAATTTTCTTTCTGTTTTGTTTTTTTTTTTTTTTTTTTGAATTCTTTATTTCTGGACATCTTTTTTTCTTCTTTTAATTTTTGTTATTTTTGGTATTTTATTTTTAAGGCGCAAGGAAATTTTCGGAAAACTAAAATGTGGCAAACTAAAGAAAATACTATTTACAAAACAAATAATGGTGACAGACCAGCGAAAATGCTATTTCAAATATTTGTTACTAAACAAAATGCAATTTAAAACGTAGACATAACAGACCAGGGAAAATGCAATTTCACACTTAGGTGTGACAGACCAGAGAAAATGTTGTTTAAAACTTAGATATGACAGGCCAGAGAAAATGCTATTTTAAACTTAGGTGTGACAGACTAGAAAAAATGCTATTTCAAATATGTTCTGCTAAAGAAATTGCTATTTCAAACGTAGGCATAACAGACCAGCGAAAATGCTCTTTCAAATTTAGATGTGACAGACCAGAGAAATTTTATTGCAAACTTAGATATGAAAGACCAAAGAAAGTGTTATTTACAACTTAGACGTGACAGACTAGAGAAAATGCTATTTCAAACATGTGGTTTTCAAACATAGACATGACAGAACGGCGAAAATGCTATTTTAAATTTAAGCTTAATAAACAAAAGAAAATGTTAGGGTACAAAACCAACTTCGAAATCTAGTGGAAAAAATCCTCTTCTTTACCCTACTTCCCCCTTCTCATAGAAGAGACGTAGCAAGTCTATCTCTGCTCTATCTTTGTTTTTATGGCAGGTGCTCGACTAAGTTTTTATCTATGGCCCCTCCTTGTAGAACATCCACCCCAAAAACTGGCCAACAATTTATCTTACACTCTATCTTTGCCTAAGACAACACTAAAATTCCATGAGTAAAGTTTCTCTCCTAGTGTGTGGAACTGCATACCGTAAGGATACTTTCCAAGTGGTTATAAAATTGTCGTTTTCAAATCTTATGCAAACAAATTCTGGCATTTCTGCATCTCAACAACATGGAGTGATTGAGACGAGTTATCTACCCCTGTTCTTTGAATGAGAAACGACCTCTATCGGCCGTTCTGCGACCCTGTAATATAAACAAGTGCCTCCGAGAACGCAAAAATATATAATAACGAAATAAATAGCACAAAAAAAAACATGAAAAGCAAAACATTTATTGTATAAAAAATATGATTTAAATGTTTTAATATTATTTCTTACAGTGAGTCATTAAACATTTAAAGATTGTTTTTAGAATCTTTTTTAAGCGGGAAGATTGTATAAAATGTAGCCACATATAATTTGAAATGCATGACACAATTATAGATGCTTAAGGATATATATATATATATATATATATATATATATATATATATATATATATATATATATATATATATAAAGCTCATTTACTCACATAAATTAATATACGAAAGTATAAATTTATGCGTAAACTTTAAGTATTTACTTCAACAGTGCTCAATACGTAGGTAGAGCTAGTTAGTAATAGTTAGTAAGTTATAAATATATGGCGATGTAAGTGCCTGCTCATTGGCTGATTAGGAAGGGTACGGTGAGTACTAGAAATATGATTGGCTAACAAAAAACTCAATAGAAGGTGCGTATATAAAAAACGCGAGACAACCACAAAATTCTTGCATAAGCCTGAAGAATCCTAAAGTGGATGAAACGCGGAATATTCAGTGTAGCTTAATCGCCATATATATTTTATAACTTACTATATATATATATATATATATATATATATATATATATATATATATATATATATATATACACTGCTGATCAAAAATTTAAGACCGCTTAAAAATCTTTAAAACAATACCCTTTTTAAGGATAGATTTTAAACTCTTCTGATTAAGATTACTAATACTACAATCTAAAAGGTTATGGACACAAAAAGGTACATTTCAAACATTTTATTTAAAAGTTTGCATTTTTATTAAATTAGGCTTTTTACACATGATCCAAATTATAAAACTAAGGAAATAAATTGTTAGATTTATGGTAATTTTAATGTTTTTAGTTCAGTTAGAGATTAGCAATCACTGTGTAAAGGTGTTTCCATGCCAAAAGCAAGAAAACTAACCGAAATTGAGCGCTCTCAAATTCTAGGATTCCATAAACAAGGTTTGTCACAGCGAGCGATTACAGCTAAAGTAAATCGTAGTAAAACTGTTATTTGCAACTTTCTAAAGAACACTGAGAATTATGGAAAAGCAAAATCCTTTGGTAGCCCCCCCCCCAAAAAAAAAGATTTCTCCCGCATTGAGTAGGAGTGTCAGGCGGGTTGTTATGAATGATAGAGGACTTTCCTCTAGTATAATTAAGGCTGTTACAGATGCTGATTGCAGTCCAATAACCATCAGACGACACTTATAACAAAAAGCTACGGTAAATAAAAAGCATAAACAAATTCCTCGATTGCTTCCACGTCACAAAGTGGACCGCTTACGATTTGGTTGTGAATACCAAACCTGGGACGTTGAGAAGTGGAAGAAAGTCCTATTTTCTGATGAGAAAAAATTCAATTTAGATGGTTCTGATGGCTTCCAGCGATATTGGCATGACAAAAATATGCCCCTTGAAATTAATTCTACACGTCATAGTGGTGGAGGGTCCGTAATGGTATAAGGTGCCTTTTCTTACAGAGGGACGATGGAACTCCAGGTGGTGCAGGGTCGTCAGAGAGCAGCTGGTTATGTTAGTATGCTACAAAAAGCATCTTTGATGATGGAGGGTCATCGTTTGTATGGGGATGGATGGTTATTCCAACAGGATAATGCTGCAATCCACACTACAAGATGGACCTTGAACTTTCTACAAGAAACTGGAGCCCATCTCTTGGGACATCATGCATTATCACCGGACTTGAACCCAATTGAAAATGTTTTGGGATGGATGACAAGAGAGGTTTATCGAAATGGCAAACAATATTCAACAAAAAATGAACTTTATGAAGCCATCTTCAGAAACTGGCGCAGGATCCCCCGCACCTTACTGAAAAACCTTATTTTTAGCAAGCCCCAAAGAATTTTTGAAGTCATCAAAAGCAGTGGAGGTAGAACTCATTATTAAGTTTGATTGTTGAATGTTTTCATACACTTTTCATACACTTTTTGTACAAGTTAATAGAAATTTTGTCTCTGGTCTTTGGAATGTACTCATCAGAAAAAAAAAACAGAGCGGTTCTTAAAAAGAAAATGCTTTACATGTAAAATACAGGAAGAACAAAAATCTCATCTGAATACGGGTTGATGTGAGTTCTTTTATTCTTCCTGAATTTTACATATTACATCGTTATGCATTTTTTTTATTTATTATGCATTCGACCGTTTGTGAATTTGATATTCCCTATGAATCTCTTCCTAGCGAGGAATCCAGTTCAGTTCTCCTAAGGTGAATGCCACTTCACCCGTTCTTTAACCTGCATCCGTCTATCACTGTCTATATGCTTGCATTTCTTTGTGATGGATATATATTTGTGCATTGGACCGGAAAAATCGGACGTGAGACTAATCAAATAAAAGGGTGTCAAACATTCAATGCTTAAGGATTTGCCATACGATTCCATGTAGGGTATTTATGTATGGACCCTTAAAACATGTGCCGGCCTTGTATGAACTGACAGGAATGAATAGGGAGATAGAAATTGAAGGACGATCTTCTCACGCACTTAGCATACAAACAGGTTACAAAAATGCATTAGATTTTTTTTAAAGTACTACAATATATATATATGTATGTGTGTGTGTTTGTGTGTGTGTGTGTGTTTATATAATTGAAACACGGTAATGTATAAATATATGACAGTTTTAGTCATTTAGAACTGCTTTAAAGCTTCACCGTTCACTATTTTTTCCAATAATTTTAAAACAATTATAATTTCCCTGAAGTATTAAACACTAGTGTCTGTAGGTATTTAATAACTATTATAGTAAATAATTATATATATATATATATATATATATATATATATATATATATATATATTACAATAGAAAAATGCGAGCATGAAAAGTAATATGGTTAAGCTTAAACATAGAAAAGTAAAGGGCAATCTCCAAAAATAAGAAGAGTCACTTGATCCGGTTGATCCAAAACATGAATCGCCGTATTACGAAACCGGAAAACGCAAATTTAAAGCAAACTTTGACAAACAAGCATAATAATTAAGTACAAAAACAGTTTTTCAATATCATAATAATAAATAATTTATTTAGAACGGTCATTTAATTTTTTGTTGAGAATCAATCACAGTTTGTTTGTTTTTTAAAACAGTGTTTATAAAAAATATTTTATTCAGAGTTTTTCATAAAAATGGTATTTAAAACAAGGTGTTCATTTTTTTTTAAGATGTAATGTTATAAAAATATGATGTAAAAAAACAGTTTATATTTTAAATTTTCATTTTATAAATTTAGACAGAATAGATGGAGGCGATGCAACAAATTAGCTCACAAAATTTATTTGGGCCGACTCTTTCACGCCACATAAATTCATTTAAATATGAAGTGAAGAGAGCCCTTGATGTACCGAATTGACGACGAAGTTTTTTCTTCGCTCGCATCCACGTATTTTCAATAAGTTGAGTATTTATAGTCGCGTCGTTAGGCTCCACAAAATTTCTTTCGTGGACAACAACATCGTGGCTGTAAATACCAAAGTCAATGTCTGCTACGGTTGCATAAGCGCTCCACCCATCGCTTATTATACGAGTCCCGGGTAAGATCCATTGGCGAATTATAGGGACCAGAGTTTCACGTTTTCTGTCTGGAACCTCGATCAAAAGGCAATTCTTAGAGCCTCGTTCGATGGCGCCGAACACCCAATGGCTACGTCGGACAGTTCCTCTGTGATATTTCCGAGGGTAAAAATGGCTTTCATCAATTTCAACCTCTTTTGGGGTCCAGGTCTCATCTACACCCCCCAATTGAATTGGGTTTTGTTCAATGTACTGAGTGCACACTTCCCTCAAAAAGTTGCACCAGTCGCTCACTGTGTTGGCACTCACCTCACTTTCTGTTGCCATAGTTTTTTGTGGAAAATCCATGCTCCACATATACATAATTATTACAATGGTTCTTAGATTGAGGTTGCTTCTTTGAAAAAAATAGTTCGTTCTAATTGTATTACGATATCCATCGTTTCGGCAACGCCATCTCCAACCATCCTTGGATTCGGAATATCGAGCCAACACGCATGGTGACCCACAAATTTGACAATTGCATGAATTGGCTATCAGACGTCTCTGTGCAAGCCATGTCAATATGTGCACGTCATCTGGCATTGCTAACATTAGCCGAGACAATGTCATAGTTTCGCCAAGTATAGCGTTATTGTCATGAACACGAGGAACGAGGAACAAGGGTGATACGTTAAGGGCCATTGATATTTTTGTAATTCTCTGAGGTAAGTAGCAGTTCCAATTTCAGGAATCGTCGTGGTTCAATTCCAGGAATTGTCATGGTTCAATTGCGTTCCGTCGACCAACCACTTGTTTGTTCTGAATAAAATACTTTTTATAAACACTGTTTTAACTAAAAACAACCTAAGATTGTTTCTCAAAGTTTGCCTATTTTTATAACAACATTATATCAACAAAAAATTAAATACAAACAAATTGTGATTGTTTGTCAAAGTTTGCCTTCAAGGCTGCGTTTTCCATTTGCACGATTCATGTTTTGGATCAACCGGATCACGTGACTCTTCTGGCGGCCATGTTGTAAACCCTAACGGTATTTTTGGAGATTACCAAGTAAAGGACTAGTTGTTAAAACTGGGCAAGAAAAGGACAAGATATTCCAGTAAAAAATATAATAAATTTATAACTACAGTTTTGCAGCATTAAGAATTAATTATATAATGTTATAAATTGAATTTTTTAAAAATTCTTAATGCTGCAATATTTTAAGTTATAAAGTTTTATTTTTTATTATTCAATTGCGTTCCGTCGACCAACCACTTGTTTGTTCTGAATAAAATACTTTTTATAAACACTGTTTTAACTAAAAACAACCTAAGATTGTTTCTCAAAGTTTGCCTATTTTTATAACAACTTATATCAACAAAAAATTAAATACAAACAAATTGTGATTGTTTGTCAAAGTTTGCCTTCAAGGCTGCGTTTTCCATTTGCACGATTCATGTTTTGGATCAACCGGATCACGTGACTCTTCTGGCGGCCATGTTGTAAGCCCTAACGGTATTTTTGGAGATTACCAAGTAAAGGACTAGTTGTTAAAACTGGGCAAGAAAAGGACAAGATATTCCAGTAAAAAATATAATAAATTTATAACTACAGTATTGCAGCATTAAGAATTGATTATATAATGTTATAAATTGAATTTTTTAAAAATTCTTAATGCTGCAATATTTTAAGTTATAAATTTTTATTTTTTATTAAAATATCTTTTCCTTTTCTTGCCCAGTTTTAACAACTAGCCGCATTTTTCTATTGTAATCCATGATTTTTCAAGGCTTCCAATAAATTCACTTGTTGTTTGTTTAATTTCAGTTTTATTTTTTGCCTCCATAAATACATATGCAATAACAATGTACGGCACTCGTCTGCTTTCAATAAAATCCTCCCAATTATCTCCCTTTCATGCTTTCATTCTCTGTTTCACTTGTTACTTCTATTTTCGAATTGGTAGCGACAGTAGTCGCTGAAGCGACGTGGTTGCTATGGAAACCAGTCATAAAAAGTGTCACTCACCTCCTTACATATTTTTACGATTTTGAACACCAGTAAATTCATCATAACCTTTGTTTTACTAAACGAAAATTTAAAAATGTTTTTCCTCAATATAGCTGAGAAGGTGATCTATAAACTTTATATAATTATTTGAAATTTGGTTGAAAAATGAATGAGCGATGAAACTTTAATGCAATTATAAATGACTAAAACTGCCATTTAACCATATATTGAAACTGTTGTGGAGACGCCCACTAATTAACATAGGTGGGTGAGTGAGATATATAAACGTATCAATCACCAATACCGGGAGAGTTCGGCAACGACCGCCAAATAGGCAAGACGCCTATGTTGCCTCCAGTAAGACATACAACACGCCACCTGCTGGAATATCTCCAACTGAAGTATATCTGAAGACATGTAAATATGTATATAACTTTTCTTCCTAATATATTATTGTTTACCTTTACTTTCCGTGTTCTTGTTAATTATTTGTGCAGACACAACAGAAACACTACCGTGTTTAAATGATATATATATATATATATAATGTATGTATATAATTTATATATATATATATAATGTGTATATATAATATATATAGATATATATGATATATATATATATATATATATATATATATATATATATATATATATATATATATAAGTTACCCGGTCTGTCTGTGTAAGGAACGGTCTCTGTCAAAGTCCTTTGTACGTGTTTTAGTCTACAGACTTTAAACTTGATATATAGGAGATTTGGATTGTGTCGATTTTGTTTTTAGCGCGTAAAAATAGCTGCTAAGGAGTCAACATCTTTTTAAATGAAACTCGGCGGGCGAAAGTCGACTGAATGTAATCTTCTACGCATGCGCAAATATACATTTATAGATCAAGCAATATTATTTGTAAACTTTTTGCGCGCGTCGATGTGGTACGGAGCGTAATGAATAAATTTGGATTTTTAGTACAACATAATCATCAATAGAGAATGGGATCTATAATAATAAATACGAAATCTGTATAAATAATATCATACTTAAGCGTATTTTACGATCTGGCATATATGCATATATATATATATATATATATATATATATATATATATATATATATATATAAAGTTTAGATGGGATAAGTTATCGGTACCGTCGGTTTCAAACATGACAATAGGGGACCGTTTTAGATACCGGTATGAAGCTCTCTACAGCCGATACTCTGCTTTATAACCGGAATTGGCATTACATAGGATCACATTCAAATTTCGTTTTCCTGAACAACTTAAAATTCAAATAATAAAATTA
>NC_136516.1:37788014-37813014 GCF_053919585.1 Euprymna scolopes
ATTAGTCTTGAAAGAAACGACTATGTTGTATCCATGGTGAAGCATAGGCACCGCCAAAAATGGCCGCAAAATCAAGTTGTTGTTGTTTTTTAAAACTAAATTACATTTATTAAAATCCATTATTTCTGAGTAACTTTTTTTTTCCAGAAAGATAAAACCCTGAATTTTATCATATAGAAAACAGAATAATGTAAAACTTTTTCTACTATTTTTAATTCAATTTTAAATGTTAAATTTTCCCAAAAAGTTAACAATTGACATTTTTTGTCTTGCACAAAAAACGTACATAAATATTTAAAAAAAAAAAGGTTTTTGAAATAATTAATTTATTTATTTATTGTCTAACTAAGATTTAGGATGATTTTCTAAGAGAATATGCAAAAATATTATAATATAAGTACCTGAATTTCAAATAATTCCACTTATTCATATAAGTAACCAGATATTTCGCGTCGATGTAGAGTCGAGATCGACTCTGTTTACTTTTGCGTTTTACAAGAAGAAAACTATGGAAGACCAAACAGGCCAAAAAAACTTATTTTTCAGTGACAAAAATTTCAATGTATTATTAAGCTGAGGCTGGCCAGTACCAGATGGGTGACCATTTGTATGAGTTTGGTTTTTAATGTGTATGTGTGTGGGGGCCAGGCTCCCCAAAATGGGGGGGGGGCAATTTAAAGCAGAATAAAAAAAATTATTTCAGCGCGTTTGGTCCACCGTAGTCGAAAGGCGGCAAACGTTTTCAAACGGGATCGAAAAAATGATGCTATTTTTAACACAATGGGCACAACATTTATCGATTTTTTTTGTATCGATTATTCAAAGCATGCCCTGTTTAATAATGGTCATGCATTATTCGGCTCGCTAAAAAAAAATTGCTAATTTATTTATCAAAAATTTTAAAATGGCTTTTTTCGTATAAATATTTAAAAAAAAATTTTTTTGTTTTGCTTAACTTAAATTAATTATTTTACTTAACATATTCACCGAATTTCACACTTCAAAACTCAAAAGCGGGATAATTAAACACAATCGAAGTTCTGATATTCAGACGTCAAAATAAGGTATGCAAACAATTTTTTTTTTTTATCTATAATTCTGTCTCTTACAACAACACAATATGTTTTGTTCAGTTTCAGATGATTATTTTAAGCATATTTGTTCCCACTTCAAAACAAGGGGGGGGTTGTAAGCAAAAAAATATATATATAAATATCGTTTATGAAAAATAAGTACACTGTTATAAAGTTCATTCTTCTCCTAATAATCGCTGAAAATTTCCTATTGATCGGATAATTACCTGATTTTTGGTAGATTTTTAAAAAGACGGTCCGTCAAAAAGTACTGACCTGCCCCCCCCCAGTTTTGGCGGTGCCTAGTGAAGCATTTCTGCGATAACGTGTTCTACAGGTGGGAAGTTCTTGGAAAGAATCTACGTTTGGTTTTTAAGTAAGAAAGAAGAGTTCTGTAAGGTGTTAGTAGCACGACAAGTTCTTGCTGCGAAAGTTTTATAAGGGAGAAGGGAAGGGGCAAAGCTTGAAGCTCAGTCGAGTAATTTTCATTAAAATATCGGTAGATTAAGGAAAAATTAGCAATGTCCTTTCTATTAGAATAGGGAGTGGGGAAACGGAGAAGGAATCAGTGGAGTTTGGTTGGAGTCTACCCTTTCCCGCCACTCCTTTACCGTTCCTCCACTCCCATTCTTTCTCTGTGCATATTTTGAATTTCTGTCCTCGGGTTTCTTCCCGCGTAACACAATGAACAGCAAATTGAAAAACTTGTCATGATTTTTTTTCCCGTCAAAACTTCAGACATTTTATTATCTGTTTGTTTTGTTGAATTTGTTTATAACCTTTTTTCCTTATTATATTCTTTATTTATTTATTTATTTATTTTCTTTCTTCCTTTCTTTAGTTTCTTTCTTTCTTTCTTCCTTTCTTTCTTTTTTTCTTTAGTTTCTTTCTTTATTTATTTTCTTTCTTTTTTCTTTCTTTTCTTTCTTTCTTTCTTTAGTTTCTTTCATGCTTTCTTTCTTTATTTTCTTTCTTTCTTTAGTTTCTTGATTTTCTTTCTTTGGTTTCTTGATATTCTTTCTTTCTTTCTTACTTTAGTTTCTTGATAGTCTTTCTTTTTTCTTTCTTTAGCTTCTTGATTTTCTTTCTTTCTTCCTTCCTTTAGTTTCTAGATATTCTTTCTTTTTTTTCTTTCTTTAGTTTCTTGATATTCTCTCTTTTTTTCTTTAGTTTCTTGATTTTCTTTCTTTCTTTCTTTAGTTTCTTGATTTTCTTTCTTTCTTTCTTTAGTTTCTTGATTTTCTTTCTTTTTTTCTTTGTTTAGTTTCTTGATTTTCTTTCTTTCTTTCTTTAGTTTCTTGATTTTCTTTCTTTCTTTTTTTCTTTGTTTAGTTTCTTGATTTTCTTTCTTTCTTTTTTTCTTTGTTTAGTTTCTTGATTTTCTTTCTTTCTTTCTTTAGTTTCTTAATATTCTTTCTTTTTTTCTTTCTTTAGTTTCTTGATTTTCTTTCTTTCTTTCTTTAGTCTCTTGATATTCTTTCTTTCTTTTTTTCTTTCTTTAGTTTCTTGATTTTCTTTCTTTCTTTCTTTAGTTTCTTGATTTTCTTTCTTTCTTTCTTTAGTTTCTTGATTTTCTTTCTTTCTTTCTTTAGTTTCTTGATTAGTTACGTGACTTCAAGAAATATAAAAATACACAAGATTGTCTTTCTTTATTACATTTCTATTTTCTCTATTTCTATCTCTACTATTCTACTATTATGTAAAAGTCACTGTGTGTGTGGGTTCCTTTCTTATAGGTTCCGAAACGGCTGAGCCTATCTTTTGCAAATTTCATACAAGGCTAATTCATATGTCTGGCAATGTTCTTAGATATGTTTTGTACAGAAATTCATCCGATAAGTATGGAAAAAGCGAAAAAATACGACCTTTAAAATAGCTTTTCTCTCTTATAGATAAAAAAGAATAATTTTTACGGGGTAATATTTTACGTTACACCGGTCTAGGAATTTCAGCAAATCATTTTTTCTTAAAAAACAAAACAGCTTTATTATAATCTGAAGATATAATTTAGTTGTAGATCATTTCACTACAGATCAAATGATCTACAACGACTACAGATCAACTGATCTACAACGACTACAGATCAAATGATCTACAACGATTACAGATCGAATGATCTACAACGATTACAGATCAACTGATCTACAACGATTACAGATCAAATGATCTACAACGATTACAGATCAACTGATCTACAACGACTACAGATCGAATAATCTACAACGATTACAGATCAAATGATCTACAACGATTGCAGATCAAATGATCTACAACGATTACAGATCAAATGATCTACAACGATTACAGATCAAATGATCTACAACGACTACAGATCGAATGATCTACAACGATTACAGATCAAATGATCTACAACGATTGCAGATCAAATGATCTACAACGATTACAGATCGAATAATCTACAACGATTACAGATCAAATGATCTACAACGACTACAGATCGAATGATCTACAACGATTACAGATCGAATAATCTACAACGACTACAGATCGAATGATCTACAACGATTACAGATCGAATGATCTACAACGATTACAGATCGAATAATCTACAACGATTACAGATCAACTGATCTACAACGACTACAGATCGAATGATCTACAACGACTACAGATCGAATGATCTACAACGATTACAGATCAAATGATCTACAACGATTACAAATCAAATGATCTACAACGACTACAGATCAAATGATCCCTTGTTCAAGCCCGGTGTACGTGGCCATTTTATTTTAATTTTGTTCTTATTAATAAGCTCAATTTACGAAAAAGAGAAGAGGTATCATTTAAAATCTTTTGCATATTTTAAAAACGAAACATATATCAGAATTGACTTTTCCAGAGCATTCATCGCCAAGTCCAAACATCAGCTGACCTGAAATTGTAAACAAACACTGACGGAATTTGATGAACGACATTATCATTGTTTTTTTTTATTATTATTTTATTTTATTTTATTTTCCTTTTTATTTATTTATGTTATTTTTATTATTTTTATTTTTATTTATTTATTATTATTATTTTTGCAAATTGGGAAAATTATTCCTCGTAATATATAATAATCAATAGAAAAATGTGAGCATGAAAAGTAATATGGTTAAGCTTAAACATGGGAAAGTAAAGGACAGGTTGTTAACACTGGAAAGGAAAGGACAAGATATTCTAGTAAAAAATATAATAAATTTATTACTTAAAATATTGCAGCATTGAGAATTGATTATATAATAAATTGAATTTTTTTAAATTTTATGCTTCAATATTTTAAGTTAATAATTTATTATATTTCTTACTAGAATATCTTGTCCTTTTTTTTCCAGTTTTAACAACTAGTCCTTTACTTTTCCATGTTTAACTTTTACCATATTACTTTTCATGCTCGCATTTTTCTATTGCGAAGTGTAATTTTTCCAGGCTTCCAATAAATTCAATTGTTCCTTGTTTAATTTCAGTCTTATTTTTTGCCCCCATAGACATAACATGCACATATTTAATAACAATGTACGGCTCTCGTTTGCTTTCAATAAAATACCCTCTAATTATCTCCCTTTCATTCTTTCATTCTGTCTGTTACTTCTCTTTTCGCGACTGCAGTGAATTAGTAGCAACACTCGTCGCTGAAGCAACGTGATTGCAATGGAAACCAGTCATAATAAACGTCGCTCACCTCCTTACATTTTTTAAACGATTTTGAACACCATTAAATTCATCATAACTTTTGTTTTGAATTTTTTTTTTTCACAATATAGCTGAGAAGGTGATCTATAAACTGTAATAATTGTTTGAAATTTGGTCGAAAAATGAGTGAGCGGTTAAGCTTTAAAGCAGTTCTAAATGACTAAAACTGCCACTTAATCATATATTCAAATACTACCGTGTTTTAATTTTAGGCTTATATATATATATATATATATATATATATATATATATATATATATATATATATTATAATTACCGTTTTACAAGGAAGAGGCACTCACATTGTTGCTCATTTTTAAAAATGTTAGGTTTTATTGGTAACATTATGAGAAATATTCACAGCTCTACTAAAGCACTATTGAGCTATTACGAGGAACTACGCTGATCGACCAACGTTTCGACATACATCTCGTATAGATTCTAAAACGTTAATTAATTCGCGTAAGTTTTTCGTTATGTATTTTTTTTTTTATAATTTGACTAACGGGGGGGAGGGGCTTTGCCCGGTTGTAAAATACGCTTAAATATGATATTTTAATTTGTCCCGATTTCGTATACATTTTAAAGAGTCGTGATTTCAAAAGTAAAAAAAAAAAACGTATTCAGGTGTCATCAGCTAGAATCGAACCCGAAACTGTATTCAAAGGTAGTGACGTTACCACTGTACCAACGGGACACGTATATGAACTGATTAAAAATTACCAATAAAAAATAAACTTAGATGAATGTACAAAATGTATAACGAGCTTTTCAATTTCTACCCATTTGTGACCCTTTAAAAACTATTTTTACCGGCTAATGACCCATAAAAGAACGGTCCGTAAAAAATCCAAAGATCCTGCGACTTTTAGTTTCGGGGGAGATAGAGTTTGAAAATATGAAAATTGACAGACAGACAGACAGACAAACATATAGCCTTTTATATATTAAGTTAAATTCTATTCAAAATGTGCAATAAAATACTCGAGAAATGCCGGGTCGGGACAGCTAGTATGTAATATATTCCATGATTTTTCTGCTACTAACTGAGAGGTGGAGTTCGGTTATTCTGATTTGGACTATTTTTAAAAGGATAGCGCAGGTGCAGATTATCTCTTGTCGTATATCTGCATATCTATGTTAATTTTTCGGACAATGTTCGTTTGCCCTAAAGACATGATAATGAAAAACAATAATGGAAATAAGATATTGTCCTACATTGTCGGTAAAGTGAGATAGCAAATGATCATTTAAAGCCGCTTCCATTTTGTTTCTCTTTTAAGATGGCGGACAAGGTCAAAAACCGAAATTTAATGGAAGGAAAGAAAAAAGTAATAGAGTATAATAAACGGCAAGAAAATGGTAAAAGTAGAAAATAAGCGAGAAAGAAAAGAGAAGGCAGAAAGAAAATGAATGAAGAAAAAAAATGAATAAAGAAAGGAAAGGAAGGAAAAATAAAAGGGATTGATGGATGAAAGAAAAAGGAAAAATGGAAGGGATGAAATAAAATAGGAATGAATTAACGAACGAAAGTGGGTAAAAATCGAAGAGAAAGAAAGAAAAGCTCGAATTATTATTTATATATATACTAGCATTTCAGCCCGGCGTTGCCCGGAGCTGTATGTTGAGCAAAAAAAAAAAAACGGTCAATATTTTAACTTTGACCCCTCTTATGATCCCCTTAACAGTTATTTTTTTGGGCTCAAATCAAATTATTAAGGTAGATCCATGTACAAGGAACCTATATCTAAAATTTCAAGTGTTTAGACCCAAAATTGGCGGAGGAGTTTGGTAGAGTTCTCAAAGCTCAAATCGTTGACTCCTTAACAGCCAAATTTCTGGCCGAAAACAGATCACAAAGATTTTCCCAAATCTCAGTACCCTGTATATCAAATTTCGAATCTGTAGACTAAAAATTGATAGAGTTATTGCGTAGGGAAATGTATATACACACACACTTCACTTTTATAGATATATAGATAGATTTATTTATTTATTTATTTATTTATTTACTCATGTTCACCCCTTACAAAGTATATCGCCACTTGGACGTAAGGGGCTACTATTTGGGGCCATACCTAGGAAAGATTAACAAGATGTTGGTTTACGTTACATTTAAACTTCTGCATATCAATCAGTCAGGGAAGCAGCTAACAGGAAGAGAATTCCAAAGTCTAGCTGTTCGAACGAACAAACTATAAGAGTAGAAACCTTTCTGGCATTAAGGGATCTCAACAGTGAAGGGGTGAAACTTTGTTGCTAAGCGAGTTTGTCAGGAATATGTATGTCGAGGGGGCACAAGTGCAACGAGTTCATCAGAGCACATTCCATTATAAAATATATTTGTAAAACAGGTACAGAAATGCAACATTGCGGCGATGGGACAGTGGTTGGAGCTTAATTGACAAAGTGGGACATGTTTGATTGAAAACTGTTTTTTGGGTCCTATTCAAGGGAGAGGGGCTAGTAGTAGGTACACCTGCCCAGATGTGGCAACAATACTCCAAGCATGGGCGAATGGTGGCCTTGTAGAGGTACAAGATACTCTCAGGGGTGAGTAGTCTTCTAGCACGATAAAGGGAACCCACCTTCTTTGCAGCAGCCTTCGCAATATGCACAATATGTTCCAATTCATATTGCCCGTGAATGTTAGGCCGAGGAGTTTGAAGGAAGAATTCTCGGGTAGTGTTTTATTTGTCATAGATAATTATGAAGGAAGAAAAGAAAAGAACGGAAAAAGAGGTGTAACGTTGTCTAGGAACCAACACCTTGTAGTCTCAATCGCAAAGTAGACAAAAAATAGAAAAGAACTTCAACTCGCTTCTTTTTTTTTTTTTTTTGTTCTTTGTACAACGACATTCATTTTCTCATTCTCTTGTTACCGCTGCGACGGCCCTCACGTGATCGTCTTCTCGAACGTATCCACGCATCTAACGTGACCTCGAACGTTATCCCCATCTCTAACGTGATCTCTTTTTTAAAGTTTTTATTTTTCCCTACTGGTGACGTCATTTAATGTGCATTTGCATACGTGGGTTCGTACTTTGTTACAAGGTAGAACGGATGAAGAGGGAAAGAATAAAATTCGAGGGAAAGTAAGATAGAAAAAGTCGAGAATGAAAAACGGTAAGGAATTGATGAAAGAAAGTAGGAAATAAAAACAATGCTTATGGGATAAATTTGCTCCTCGTTGGGAAAAATATTTCGATTCTAATGGTTCTTATTTCGATTAATAAAGTTTATTATGAAAAGAGGTATAGCTCCTTTTGGAGTGGAATGTCAAAAAAGCGACGTTATGTCACGTTGGCCTAATGGTTATCGTACTTGACTCACTGTCTTTAGGTTTTGGTTTCGATATCAGCTCGAGTATTTTTCCTTTTTTTTTTTTACTTACAAGAAGTGAACAGTTTAGAAAAAAAAAACATAATATTCACATGTATTTCTTTATTAATTAAAATATAATATTTATGCGTATTTTACGAGCGGGCAACGCTGAGCGGTCTGCGAGTGGATAAATAAAGAAAAGAAGAGAGAAAATCAAAGATGAAAGAAAGAAAGAATGAAAAAAAAACAGAACGAAAGAAAAAAAACAAAGAAATAAGGTTAGTTGGTTGTTTTTGTTTTACGGCATATCAACCTTTTTCAGGTTATTTAATGCCGAATCTAGTTATTTTGAGGAATGATTTTAATGGAGTGAGGTCCCGATTTAATGGAGTGAGGCCCCGTGTTTTGACAAGCTGCTGGGTTTGACCTTTACTCCTGATCTGAAATGGAACACGTACATCAAATCTGTTGCCAAGGTCGCTGGAAAGATGGTGGGATCCTTCTACCGCTCCAGAAGATATCTCACTACGGATGCAATTCTCTATCTATATAAAAGCCAAATACGTCCAAGGATGGAATACTGTTGCCATATCTGGGCAGGAGCTGCTAAAGATAGCCTATCCTGCCTTGACAGAGTACAAAATAGACTTCGTGGCTTAGTGGGGGATGTCCTTTTCTCTACCCTGCAACCTCTCTCCCACAGAAGAGACGTTGCGAGCCTGTCCTTGTTTTATCGTTATTTCCATGGCAGATGCTCGTCTGAACTCCAATCTCTGGTCCCCCCTCGTCAATCTTTCACGAAAAACACCCGTCTAGCTGAATCCACTGTGAAAAATTTCCCCCACTCTATATCTGTGCCTAAATCAAAACGCAGATTCCATGAACAAAGCTTCTTTCTTAGAACTGCACGCCTGTGGAACTCTGTTCCGTCTGCCTGCTTCCCTCCGGACTACAACTTGGATGTCTTCAAGTCCAATGTTAACAAATTCCTAATGAACCGCCCCCTTAAGTAAACATTTCAGCAAATCTCCTCACTAACGTAATGTACTTGCAATAACCCTTATCCCTGAGTGGCTTCCGGGCCTTGATAAGTGGTGATCACTGTGTAAAAAAAAAAAAAAAAAAAGTATATATATTAAGTCAGATTCTATTTAACCCATAGTTGGGACCCTAACAGGTACTACCACTCCGGGTCAAAGTGGACCTGGGAGCAATGACAATTAAAGGGTGGCTCCACACTCCCCAAGGCCCGCAAGGTGGGGCCTCATCATCGGATATAGTTTTAGGTCATATCCGGGACCAAAGAAATAAGGAAAAAGAGAAATAAGAAAAGAAAAAAGGAAACAAGCCAAGCATACTCCGTGAGTGAAAAAATTACTTTTACCATGACTAATGTTTGTGCAAAATTTAAAAAAATATACAAAGCTTTTTTTATAGAGAAAAGTGCGATCAAATGAACGGATAAAAGATTTGGGGGCAATTTTGCCCCTATATTACTTCCTGGGGGTGGGGGGGAGCAACCAGAGTTATTCCGAAAAATCTGTTCCGGCAAAAATTTATTTTCACCTTGACTAATGTTTGTGCAAAATTTCAAAAAAATTCAAGGAGTGGTTATTGGGAAAAATGTTAACAAACGCACGGATGAACGAAAGTAAATTATTAGGTCCAAATCTCTCCTTTGTCGAGTTACCACAAAAAAGGAACAAAGTAAGAAAAGAAAAAGAGAAAAACAAAAAATAACTAAAGAGAAAAAGAACAAAAGAAAGGAAGAGTCAAAACATAACGAAAAGAATCAATGAAAGAAGAAAAGACAAAATAAAAAGAAAAGAAAGAGAGAAAATGATAAAGAAAGAAAGCAATAAAGAAAGAGAGAAGGAAAGAAAGACAGAAAGAAAGCAAAGAGGAACAGGAAGAAAAGAATAAGGATAGAATGAAAAGAAAGAAACAAATAAAGAGAGGGCGAAAGAAAGACAGAAAAAGAAGAGAAGGAAAAGAAGGAAAGAAAGAAACGAAAGAAAGAAAGGGGGACAAAAAGAAATAAATAAAAAAGAGGAAGAAAGAAGAAAAAGAAAGCGATAATGAAGGAAAGAAAAAAGAAAGAAAAGAAAGTCGGAAAGAAAGCAAAAATAAAGAAAAAACAACGCAAAGAAGAAAAGAAAAGAAAAAGAAAAGCAACAAAAAAGAAAAGAAAAAAGAAACGGAGACAGAAAGAAATAAGGAAAGAAAGAATAGAAAAGAAGAAGAAACAAAAGAAAAGACAGAAAAATGAATTAAAAAAGAAAGAAAGAAAGGAAAGAAAGAAAGGAAGAAAGAAAGAAAGGAAGAAAGAAAGAAAGGAAGAAAGAAAGAAATCTTTATTGCAAACACAAAGAAAAAAACGACATGTATTATGAAATCAATACGAACGGAATGTTAAAGAAATGACCTGACCTTGCAGACGCACCGGTTAGGTCAACACTAGAAATAATTAAAGAAAAAAATTCTCGTTTAAAACGTCAACGACGGTCGCGTTTTGACATTTTTTTTTTTTTATTCATTGCAAAGCATAAAAAAACTAAAAATCGCTGTCGACATGAAAAAAAATACACGGAACTCAAAACAAGAATATGCCAAAATGCAAACGAATCAATTCTTCAGGTGTGTCCATTAGCGATGAAAATTGCATAATTATACAACATGGCGCACAGATGAAAATTGCATAATTATACAACATGGCGCACATATGAAAATTGCATAATTATACAACATGGCGCACAGGTGAAAATTGCATAATTATACAACATGGCGCACAGATGAAAATTGCATAATTATACAACATGGCGCACAGATGAAAATTGCATAATTATACAACATGGCGCACAGGTGAAAATTGCATAATTATACAACATGGCGCACAGGTGAAAATTGCATAACTATACAACATGGCGCACAGGTGAAAATCGTATTCCAAGTAAAAAGTTTTGGGTATACTTACATATTAAACAAAAAAAAAAGTATCCTCACCCAAAATTAGGAAAAAGTATCGAGTCGAATTTTAAGATTCGCATTTTGCCGACCCCCCCCCCTCAAAGTCCCGCAGTTCCGGGAAAGAAGCTATTAGAGTAAAAGCCTTTCTTACATCTAGGGATCTCAACTGTATAGAGGTGGGACTTCGCTGCTTGTCGGGTTTGTCGGGAGTCTCCCAAAACAGCTCTTTTACTGTGGACTGCTCAAAAAAGAAAAAAAAAAAAAAAAAACGCAATACAGCGTAAACGGTTTAAGGACAAACTGAAGGTCTCCCTCAAACAGTTTGGTTTGTATTCTAACTCATGGGGAAAAAACTAATCCAGGACAGGTGTTACTGTCGCAACTCACAAATAATGGGGCAGGTTATCTAAATATTCCATAAGAATCTTTCACTTAGTGATACAAGCACCAAGTGAAAGATGGTTTCAACAATCTGCCCCACTAAAAGGGGCTACAATTGCCGAATCCGCACGCAATGGAGAACGTAAGGTGAAACGTGGCACTAAAAAGCAGTAAACACCTCTGCTACAGGATCATCCCATGGATGTCCAACATGTTGGAAATACTTCGGAGCTGGAATCAGTCTAAAAAGCCATCTTGGAACTCACAGAACAACTGCATAATCATGGTCATCTTCGCAATGAACGAACATCAGCATCGTAAATGCTGAAAATTCAAATGTTGGATATTGCGAGTAGGATATGTAGTTATGGGCCCTTTTACGTGACACAACAGATACTACACTTTAGCTCTAGCCTAAATTTTTTGTGATTGCCCAATTTTTTTTTTTCTTTTCTCATTATGTTTCGCTATCTTCGGTTAGACCAGATTTGCGCACTGACATGAGCATTTTTGTGACAGTTTTCTGAGCCTTATTACTTCCGGCTCATGACAAATTGGAAGTAATTGTTTTGTTTGTAACATTCCATCATTAGAAGATTGCCGTACAGGGCCAACAGGCTCCCTCTATCTGGCTTTTTTTTTCTGTTTTTGTTTTTTTCTCAACAGTGCACTCCTTTTATAGAGGCATTGCCTTCACTAAGGCCAAGGAACCCCATTTATCCCTCTATATGATAAGCTTCCAGAATATCAAAGGTGGGGGGGAGGGGAGTTAACAGATTCTACATTTTTCAAGACAGTGGCGTTCATCTCTCTGTGTATGCTTACTTAAATACATTGACGCCTACTATTCCCAGATGGTCACCCATCTGGTACTGGCCAGACTAAATGTTGCTTAACACCAGTAATCTAACAAGAAAAGGTATTTCAGCAAGATTATATCACATTATTATGTTCGATCCACGGTTAGGGATTAATAAGGATTCATGAGTATTAATAAGGATTCATGAGTATTAATAGGGATTCATAAGTATTAATAGGGATTCATGAGGATTAATAGGGATTCATGGGTATTAATAGGGATTCATGAGGATTAGTTTAATGCAAAAATGAGCACAAATTTAACCATATTCAACGATCAATTTCGCATAAAGCACCCGTTCTAAATCAACGGGCTATAACTTTTGCCCGTTTTTAACGGGCTAAAAGCTAGGTATTCTGTGTTACTCTTATATAGAATTAAAGAGACTTATCATTTGCCCATCTAATTTGCAGACACACATATGCAAATTAAATGACAGTTTTTAATCATAAGTGCTCGTCTGAGCTTCAATCTATAACCCCCTTGACAAATTTTCA
Source organism: Euprymna scolopes (assembly GCF_053919585.1). NCBI lineage: Eukaryota > Metazoa > Mollusca > Cephalopoda > Sepiida > Sepiolidae > Euprymna > Euprymna scolopes. Next base: position 37,800,812 of record NC_136516.1, read on the forward strand.
AAATAAAACACTCGTTTCTTTCAACCACTATCATCAAATGCAAATTCCATAAACAGAGATTCTTTTCCTAGAACTAACCGCCTGTGTAAACCTGTTTCGCTAGCCTGCTTTCCAACTGACTTAAATATTGTCATCTTCAAGTCCAATGTAAACAAGTTCTTATTGGACCGTATCCTTAAATTATCAAATTATACCCAATTTAAACCATTAACGATTACTACACTGTTGTCCCGGTGACCACCACACACTCATTAGCACTTATCCTCGAGTGGATTTCGGGTCTTGATATGTGGTGACTTCCTTGTAATAAAACGACAAAGAAAGTATGGCATACTCTTCTCGTAAATGCTCACAGATATATTAAGATATAATTGTGATTGGATAAGCATACAGTGAGATCAGACGCTAGAGACACATAGTTAAAAGAGAGATGGGTGAATTTCTGAATTTTTGAGATGGGGATTGGTTTTTCGTATTATTATGATTCTTTGGACTACTCTTCTCATCTTGAGTGCTATTTTTACAACGTTTCGGTTAATGTGACCTCCGACCTTCTTCAAGTGTATCTTATCGAACTCAGGAGTGTTTCTGTCGAACTCGGGAATTTAGACGGAATTTGGTGCGGAACCCTGTACTCTAACCACTCTGTCATGGCTCCGCAAGGATTTGTTTACATTGGATTTGAAGGCTATTATGTTGTATTCAACCGGGAAGAAGGCAAACGGAACAGCGTTCCACGGGCGGGTAGTTCTGGGCAAGAAGCTTTGTTCATGGAATCTGCGTTTAGATTTTGGCACAGATGTGGGAAAATCGTTTATAGTGGTTTAGCTAATGGAGTGGGTTTTGTGTGTGTGTGTGTGTGTGTGTGTGTGTGTGTGTGTGTGTGTGTGTGTGAAAGTTTGGCAAGGGGGGACCATAGATTGGAGTTCAGTCGAGCGCTTGCCATGAAAATAATGATGGGGCAAAGATAGGCTCGTAATGTCTCTTCTGTAGGAAAGAGGTTGCAGAGAAGAGAAAAGGGCATCACCTACTAGGTTTCGAAGTCGGTTTTTGAACTTTATCACGTCTATATAGGGCGCGCCAAGCAGCTCCTGCCCAGATGTGGCAACAGTACTCCATTTTAGGGCGTAGCTGGCTCTCATACAGATAAAGGATTGCATCGGCAAATGTTTAACAGGATTACCTTCCCAACCTAAAAAAAAAAAAAATCCAACCATGGAATCAATCCTTAATCAAATTAACAAGTCTTTCTGTAATCCAACCATATCTGCTGCAAAATAACTCCTGTCTATGCCTGACATGTTCATCTTATTCCAATCATGAATGTCTAACAGTTTTTTGTTTGTTTTATCTCTGTACAATGTCATGCGGGGATACTTTGGTGATCGTTTCGTCGGTTAGAGAAATATTAAACTATAACATATGCCTGTATTGACATCAAAGTTTTAGTCAGTAATGTCCAACGGATTTTATTTTATTGCTTTGCAATATTAGATTTGATCACTACCGATCGCTATATAGTGGTTGTTAAGAAGTCTTGGGCAGACGAAGTAGTGTCTCGAAGGATGAACAATAGTTTCAACAGGGCGAGACAACTCTCCACACTTCAAGTTAACCGTTGGATTTTTTTTTTTTTTTTTTTTTTTTTTTTACTAACAGGTCACCGCTTATCAAAGCCCAGATCCACTCGAAGTTAAAGATAAATGTGTTTTTCCAGTGCACCGTAATTTGGTTTAGTTTGATTGTTTTGTTTTACGGCATACTGATCCTTTTCTGGTTCAGTTATTTTTGTAATTATTTATGCTTCAAGTTCTTTATAACTTCAAATGTTTTTATGTTTAATTTGGGTGTTTGAATGCTTGGTGCATTTTAGATCAGAAGGATTCTCAACCAAATGTTGGCAAATAGCAGAGTCCAAAGCTGTAGAAAAAGGGGGTCTCACAGATCCCGCTCTGCCTTGTCTAATCTTGGATAGAACGTGCTGGTTTATACGAGTCTGCAAATATTGTGCCAATCAGTATAAAATAGAGTGGTTTGAGATGCTTCATAGAGCGGATTCTAAAAATCATTTAAAAATGTTATAGAATCTGTCTTTATCACAATTCGTAAACTTTCTTTGTGCCGGCAGCAAGAATTATTAAAAGCGGTAAAACTCTTCCGGAAACTTTGACCACCTCCCTTCTTTGTTTTTTGTTTTTTTGTTTTGTTTTGTTTTGTTTTTTGTTTTTTTTTGTTTTTTTTGGGGGGGGGGGTCTCCTCGTGGTGCTATTTTAATCGCTTTTATTAAATTAAGTTATTGGTTTTAATCGTCCTTTTTGGCACCTTTAATTTATAAAAGATCCCTCGATTGCTCTTTTGTTCGTCAGTAATATTATTTCAATGCTATCCTCCTGATGACACGATGATGGCCGAAAAAGGCTCTTGAGAGATTTCCATTTTTGGTATTTTTATTTTATCTATTTTTGACATTTATTTGGTTTCATGGCTTGCATTTTACTTGGCCGCCTTTTAATTTGCGCGAAAAAAATTTAAAGCCGTCCTTTATCTTTTACCCTGACATTTATTTACGCGATTTAGTTTCTCTTGTTAAATGTATTTATTTTGGCCCCTAGTGTCGACAGTAAAAATGTTTATTTTGGCCCCTAGTGTGGACAGTAAAAATGTTTATTTTGGCCCCTAGTGTAAACAGTAAAAATGTTTATTTTGGCCCTAGTGTCGACAGTAAAAATGTTTATTTTGGCCCCTAATGTCGACAGTAAAAATGTTTATTTTGGCCCCTAATGTCGACAGTAAAAATGTAACAAGTCCTCAAAGGTATTTGACCCTAATTTTCAAAAAAAAAAAAAATAGGGGCCAAAATAAATTGCGGAGATCTCATGTAACCCCCTAGTCGAACTATTTAATGAAATGGAATTGACAGGCAGCGAAGCGTTGCCGCGAAACCGGGAGGGAGAAACAAAGTGCTGCATTGACGTGTGACTTAAACCCCCAGAAGCTGGTGGCATTTGGTGAAAAGTAATTGCTAAGAAACGGGTGCTCGACGTTTGAAAATATTTTGAACAGCGGCCCTTGTAAACAGCCACCCCTACGGACAGATACGCAGGGTGCATCTGTTGTTAGAAGCTTGACAGGTAGTCATCACCTGAATCTTAATTAAAAATAGATATTATGGATCTGTTATTAATATTCGCCATTAAAATGCATCGAGAAAAAGACGGTGGTTGTGCTTGAACTATACTAACTGAGGTTCGTGGCGTTAGATAAAGCACTAAGTACATTCAGTTTTAAGTTACATTTTTCTGGAGGTTGAAGGTTCAATCCTCTGTGAGGGTTACACTCAAAATACAGCGTTGAATTATTTAGGACTTTTACCCAGTCATGACTGGCGGATCAAGATCATGCTACGCCTGTGGGTTAAATAAAGGGTTCCCTTCGAAATTCCGTACAGATTTCAGAGTTCGACAGAAGATTTCAGAGTTTGAGAGAAAGATTTCCGAGTTTGACAGAAAGATTCCCAAGTTTGACAGAAAGATCCCTGAGTTCAACAAGATACATCTAAAGAAGGTCGGGGGCAACGTCGAACGAAACGCTGTCATAATGACACTCAAGATGGAAATAGTAGTCCGAAAAATCCAAATACTGCGATTTATCAATCCTCATCTCAAAAAGTGAGAAGAATACTGAGGTATTTTTCAATTTCAGGAAAGTAGAAAATGAGCCATGGGTTTACCTTCGACACTTAATCCTTAAATTCCATGAACAATGTCTCAGACAAAAGGGAAAGAACTGCTGTTTTCGGAGTCAGAATCTAACCATTTAACATTTGTCGTTGGCTATCTCTTAACATAGAAGTAGTAATTATTTTAGCTTAAGGAGGTTTCATCAAGTAGCTTCATACCTTGTCTGGAGCGATTTACATAAGAAAAACTGATGTGATTGTAATTATATGACTAAGGGGAAAGAATTGCTGTTTCTGGTTGTAATCTTCTCATTTGACACTTATCGTTGGCTAGTAGTATTGTATTTTATTTCTCTACATCAAGTGGCGTCATGCCTTGTCTGGAGCCCCTTCTCTCTCTCTCTCTCTCTCTCTCTCTCTCTCTCTCTCTCTCTCTCTCTCTCTCTCTCTCTCTCTCTCTCACTCACTCTGTTTCTCTCTCTCTCTTTCTCTTTCTCTTTCTCTCTTTCTCTCTCTTTTATATATATATATATATATATATATATATAGTCTTTGAAGTTTTTAATATATATATAAAGAAAATGACGATATAAAATTATATATTAAAATATATAGATTTATTCATTTATTCAATAATGGGTATACATCAATTAGGGGTATAGGGTAAGCGGGGACTCTTTATACCATTGTATTTCACAACTAATGTAACTATCGCAAGACGTCGCATCCCTATTGTGTTACCTAGCATTTTCTCTCCTCTTCTGATGAGAAGCAGTAGGTCTCGAAACACCATGGTATAAAGAGTCTCCGCTTACCCTACACCCCTAATTGATGTATCACCCTTATTGAATAAATGAATAAATCTATATATATTGCTATATAAGTTTTATATCATCAATTTCTTATTTTATTTTGTTGAGCTTTGCATTATCCTGGTAAGTCTCCTCTTAAAGAATTTACCTTATTCCCCCATATATATATATATATATATATATATATATATATAGAGAGAGAGAGAGAGAGAGAGAGATAGATAGATAGATAGATAGATAGAGAGAGAGAGAGAGAGAGAGAGATAGAATAAATGAAAAAAACTATATTCCATATTCCAAAACTTATGATGTTGACCATCTTATAATTTATTCCTTTAATTCAGTTGACGTTTACAATTCTTGACAGTATTTTTGATAAAATTCAAAATGGCGTAATGGAAACATATTAAAGGTATTTGCAGCTTCTCTTCCAATTTTCGGATTTTAATCATGTCAAATCACACTTCATTTCCTTTTGACGGATTGATTGTTGCTATTTCTTCTGATTAGTTAAAGGCATAATAGATTCACTGATTAATATAATAATTAAGTGATTGATTTCGCGCTACGAAACAGATACTGTCAAGAATTTTAAAAGTCAACTGAATTAAAGGAATAAATTATAAGATGGTCAACATCATGAATTTTAGAATATAGTTTTTTGTCATTTATTCTCTATATTGTTCTGTAATTACATTGAGCTTCTTAAATAAGGATTGGTATATATTATAGGAAAATATGTTTATATATATATATATTATTTTTAAAATATGATTATCCACTGACACGTGTTTCGTCGTCTACGACTCATCAGAGTGGCTGAATCTAGCGAGATTCGAAATCAGGAACCCATGATAAGAAGCCTAAACCTCTACCACGGGACCAACTCGCTCGACTGCTGAATGTATCGCGTTTTTATGTAGATATTTTTATTTGTTTTTGTTAGCGATACTCATTGAACGAATTCAGTTATATATACGAAAGTGCATTTTTACCTAAATGCGAGTTGGGAATAATTTTCCCTTTGACCAATTTGGTACCCCCTAAATGGGGAGCGGCATATATATATATATATATTATTTTTAAAATATAATTATCCACTGACACGTGTTTCGTCGTCTACGACTCAATATGATTATAAAATATATACGCATAATATATATCTTCTCTTCTCTTCTTCTCTTTTCTATATAAATAAAATGAACTCATTTTTTCCCGTCTGATTTTGACATTAATAGGATAAGACAGACTTTAAGATTCTCTTTGAGCTTAGGGAATCACCAAAAGTCACAGGGAGCAAATCAATCGGAATCAAGATATTTCATGCAAATATAATATGCGCAAACGGCAGAACAATATCTGAGGTATGTTATAGGCTTATTATTTCTTAAATTCCTCGATAATCTTAGATTTCTATACTTTTTCTGCTGAGAAGTCACGGCCAAAATCGGTTGAGATCAATGGAAGTGGTAAAATATTTTCTCTCTAATAAATTCCCCCCCCTGACACCACTTAACACCGTTTGGGGATCGTTCACAAGGAACAGTTGAGAAGAGAACACCGGTTTGGCTTCGTAGTTCTTTGATGTGAAGTTATTTAAAATCACTAAACTAAGCTGCAGTGCTCTGTGGCAATGTGGTTAGCGTGCTGGACAATTCACATTATATTTTCACGTTTGCGCCGACCTACCGTAGTCGTTTTTTTTTTTTTCCTAAACAACTGGAATGGACTTTTCTTGGTGGCCGAACTGTTAACGTTGCAGATGTTTTTTGTTTTTTTTTTGTTTGTTTTTTTTTCACACTTTATTTTCCTACTTTTACTCATGACTCCGGGTTTGATCCTTCCTACTTACCTACCATAACATTTTTTAAAACTCCCCCCCCCCGTCCCGGAAACAAACATTCGGGCAACGCCAGGTACCCCCGCTAGTATACAATATTTTTCCAATTTCTACAAGCTCGATAAAAACGCATTTACACTTTTAGAGCATATGTATCGGTAGTTAGTAATTCAAACCTTAGACGAGCTAGCTGACGGAGTCGCCACATTTATTATAGTCTGTAAGTACTTTCGAATCCGTCTGGATTTATCACCGTGAATAATTCACCTAACTGGTTCTGGAATAATTTATAGAAGTTGTATTAGAGGGAAAAAAAACGTTGCTTTCCGTGTGAAGACGAACATTTATATACGGGAATTCTTAAGAGATTCAGTATATTTTATGGAGTGATTCCGGTTTCTGATTGGTTCGTAACAAATCATGGTTCCATCTATTGGTCATTTCTTAAAACTCATGTTTATAAATAGAATCTTGTCATTTTTGGTAAGCATACCCTCGCAATATTGCAACAATCTATCCTCCAAGAAATGTGGTTGTTTTTGTGTATTAATAGTCATATTAAAAAAACCTTTTTCTGTTTATTTCAACAGAAAATACAACTTTGTTATATATGGATCGTGGAATTGTGCTCATCGGCAAAAGATCTAGCTAATTTGCATATTCTTTTAGACATTCATTTTAATTAATTGCTTATAAGGTTTTTTCAGTTTTCTTATGGAATGATCATCTTTAGTTAACTATTACGTGTCATTATATTCATGCAGATATTCTACATGATTTATACTTGCATAATATTTGCGTAAAAAAGTTTATAGTAAACACAAACCTCTTTCTATGCATCAACATGGATAATGGACCTAACTGGAATAATTTATAGAAGTTTTTTTAGAGCAACGTTGCTTCCCGTGTGAAGATAAACATTTATATGCGAGAATTCTTTACACAAAGTCCATTTATTAAAAATTATAATTTTGCTCTAAGGCGATAACCCCAAAGTAAAATACGAGGTGCCTTATATAAGTTTCCAGACTTTTTCCGTATGGGCATTTTTATTGATAGTACACACATAAAACACTAGTCCTCTTCGTAGTAATCTCCTCTGGCTGCAATGCACTTGTTGTACCGTTACAATAACTTCTGGAAGGCTTCATGGAAGTTCTCTTGTGGAGCATGTCAATGACTCTTGTCACAGCTTCTTTCATCTCCTCAATTATCTGACAAGACAGACTCTAAGAATCTCTTTGAGCTTAGGGAATCACCAAAAGTCACAGGGAGCAAAGTCTGGATATTAGGGAGGGTGAGGAACTGTCTTGATGCCCATCTGGGTCAAATAGTCTGATTTTCTCTGAGCACCCTTGGAGCAATCTTCATCCAAATCTTCCACATCTTCAATTCCTCGCATATAATTGTGTGTACAGTTCCCACACTGACATCAAACTGTGCACTTATTGTCTCTATAGACACACGACCGTCCTAATCCGTGAAATTCTTTATTTGGCCAATCAACTCATTCGTGGAGGATCATGGCAAGAAGGTGGAGTGATGAGTCAGCGCAAAAGATGTGATCAAATCTGACCCATAAAAAATTGACAGAGTAACTTCATCGGCATTCCTTGGTGAGTGCGCCTCAGATAGTTAGCTATAAATTAACTCATTATCAAACAAACAGGGTTAGAAAGCAAATAAAAAAGAAAGACATTAGACAGAAAAACAAAAAGTAAGAAAGAAAGGACGAAAGAAAGGAAGAAAGAAAAGCAGGAAAGAAAAGTTACCGGAAGGTATATGGAGAAAACATGAATAAAATTGAATAAGAAAGAAAGAAAGAAGTACATCTATATGGAATAACAAAAAAAAGAGAGAGAAAATCGAATGAGAAAGAAATAAGCTAGAAAATCGGGTAAGAAAATACGAAAGAAAAGAGCTGTGCAAAAAGAGAAAAGAAAGAAATAAAAAGAGAAAAGAAAGAAAAGAATGGGATGGAAATCGATTTAAAAAAATAATAAACAAAAAATAAATCGAGTACAAAAGAAAAAAAAAAGACTCACAGCATAAATAATGAACAAAAAATAGAATATCAGAGCAGACAATAAATAGTAATATAATAAATGAAAAAAGATTCAAGATCAATTTTCATGAAAAAAAAACGATCCGTATGTCACGTAATATTTCAGGAATACCAAGTTATATATATATATATATATATATATATATATATATATATATATATATATATATATATATATATATATATATATATATATATATATATATATATATATATATATATATATATATATATATATATATATATATATATATATATATATATATATATATATATATATATATATATATATATATATATACTACAAAGGAGGGGGGTGTCTCCAGTTTGCGCAAAAAATTAGGTTAGTGCCCTTAGGTATTTTTATTGTATTAAGTCTCGTGTGGTAACAATTTATGTAAACACGATATACAAACACGCACACACATACGTATATATATATATATATATATATATATATATATATATATATATATATATATATATATATATATATATATGTATGTATATATATGTATATATATATATATATATATATATATATATATATATATATATATATATATATATATATGACTCCTTCATTTTATCACATGAATTAATATACGGAAGTATAGATTTATGCGTAAACTTTAAGTATTTACTTCAACAGTGCTCAATAAGTAAGTAGAGCTAGGTAGTAAGTTATAAAATATATATGGCAATTAAGCTACACAGAATATTCCGCGTTTCATCCACGCTAGGATTCATCAGGCATAAGCTTCTTACTATATATATAGCCGGGCAGAACTGCTAGTATATATATATATATATATATATATATATATATATATATATATATATATATATATTATTATCATTATTATTATTATTATTATTATTATTATTACTATTATTATTATTATTATTATTATTATCATATATAGTAAGTTATAAAATATATATGGCGATTAAGCTGCACAGAATATTCCGCGATTAATTCTAGCATGGATGAAACGCGGAATATTCTGTGTAGCTTAAATCGCCATATATATTTTATAACTTACTATATATATATATATATATATATATATATATATATATATATATATATATATATATATATATATATATATACTAGCAGTTCTGCCCGGCTTTGCTCGGGCCCTATGTACTGTTCATAACTTTATGTGCATATGTATATATAAAAAGTGTGAATATGTACGGTAATGGCTTTATATATTTTTTATATAATAGGATTCCTTAACTACCATAGAGAAAAGTTGGTAGAGACAGCAGAGGTCATTTTTTTTTTTTAATTTTGACCCCAATTTTGATCCTTAATATTTATTGTTTTGGGCTCAAATTAAATTAAAATGTTTCAGTAACCTACATCTAAAATGTCTAAGTAACTTACTTCTAAAATTTCAAGTGTTTAGACCCGAAATTGGACTCTTGGCAGCCAAATCTTCGCCCAACAACTGATTAAAAAGCTTACTGCATGTCTGAATACGTTTATGTAAGATTTCAAATGTTTAGACCCAAAATTGGCTTACTAGTTTGCTAGAAACCGCAATGGTAAAATCTTTTGAACTTTAACCCCTTGGGGGGTCAAATTTTCAGCAAAATAAAACGATTAAAAAACTTGCCCTTTATGTAAAATTTCAAAGGTTTAGATAAAAAAATTGGCTGAGTAATTTGGTAGAGACCGTAGAGGTCATTTTTTTTTATAACTTTGACCCCAATTATGACCCCTTAACATTTATTGTATTGGGCTCAAATCGAATTATAAATTTAGATCCATGTCCAAATAACTTATACTTAAAATTTCCAGAGTGTAGACCCAAAATTGGCGGAGGAGTTTGGTAGAGTTCTCAAAAGTACAAATTGTTGAACTTTGACCCCAAATTTCTGACCGACAACCGATTAAAAGATTTTTCCAAATCTCACTACCCCTTATGTCAAATCTCGAGTCTGTAGATCGAAAATTGACAGAGTTAATTGTGTAGGGAAATGTACACACACAGACAGACACAGACACACACACACACACACACACACACACAGATATTTGCACTTTTATATATATATATATATATATATATATATATATATATATATATATATATATATATATATATATATATATATATGGAGCTATATCTAATTAGATATATACACAATAAGAATATCGTGTTTACATCAGTATATACACGTGGTAACAATATATATATGTGTGTGTGTGTGTGTGTGTGTGTGTGTGTGTGTGTGTGTGTGTGTGTGTGTAAAGCTTCCTAATTAGAGCAGGCGATCGATTTGATTTAAAAAATAAGCTATTTTATCGATTTCGATAAAAATAAAAATATGGGAGTGTGAAAGATTCGTTGATTAATATTCAATAGCGGGCAATAAACATATAATTACGCTCTGCTTGTCATTAAGCACTTGTTGATAAACACCCGAGTTTCAGTGGATTTGCATCTAGGAAACCTCAACGATACACACACACACACACACACACACACACACACACACACACACACACACACACACACATATATATATATGTATGTATATATATATATATATATGTATATATATGTATATATAAATGTGTATGTAAAAACACATAAGAATAGCGTTTGTATATTTTTAAATATATATATATATATATATATATATATATATATATATGTATATATATATATATATATATATATATATATAAAGAGAGAGAGAGAGAAAGAGAGAGAGAGAGACAGACAGACAGACAGATCGAGAGAGAGAGAGAAAGAAAGAAAGAAAGAAAGAAAGAAAGAAAGAAAAAGAGGGAAGTGTCTGTGTGCGTGCGCAGGCGCGTTTTCTCCCAGAAGAACGAAACTGCGACCTCGACCTTGAGTATAAATAATTGTGTCCACACGAATTTGAATTGTTTTCCAGTGTCGGGTTTTACAAGCCGATCCCCTTTTCGTTTTTATTACAGCAATATTTATTAATCCTAACCCATCACACATTCCTTTTCTCTTATGTTTTGGTGAACGCTATATTCAGCACAAAATACACGGATTATTTAGAAATAATATGCACACACACACACGCGCGCTCGTGCGTGTGTGGAACGATAAAAGTGTCGTCCCAAAGAAAACAACACTAGAACTTTATTTTAAAACTTTTATTGAAAAAAAACTAATTCAGGTAACTTGATTATATAATAAAGCTGATATCTATTCAATGTAGCCGCTTTCAGCCTCAATAATCGCCTCGATACCAGGCCGGAACTGCGAATATGCCTTTTCCACAAGCGCCGGCGGGAGCTCAGCGAATACTCGGGAGGGGGGCGGCGATCAGGCTGGCTTTAGTGTCGTGGGAGGTCATGTTGGTGATGTTCTCGGCGTATGACCAAACTTAGTAGACCAGCGGATTTAGGTCGGGGGAGGAGGGGGCCAGTGAAAGAAGAGTACAAAGTCGTAGTAAGCCTGGGTCTCTTTGGACATGTGAGCCGGCGCCGAGTCCTGTTGCCACACCCAGGATCTGCCAGCGGCCACCTGATTGCACCAGGGGATCACCGCACTCTTAACAAATCCAGGTTCATTTTGGTGTTGAATTTCAAGCAAACTTCGAAGATGTGAGGTGATACCCTCACTTAAAACCACACCAAAGACCATAACTGTGTCCGGAAACTGTTGAGCTGTGCCCTCAAGCGTTGAACCGTCTGGATTTGCATTTTGATGGCGATGGTAATGGTCCTGTTGTCATAACCTGAATCGGTAGAGAGCATAAGTTGTACAGCGGCGCATCTCCAATCTCGCTCGTTGAACATTGTGTCAC
>NC_136516.1:37818014-38050514 GCF_053919585.1 Euprymna scolopes
TATGTGTTCATACCTGTAATTAGGTTTTTACTACATAGTTTAGTTTCTAGGAGTTTTCTTGTTCTTCCGAGACATTCCTTTCTAATTTTCTCTTTCATTTCTGTTGCTTTGAATGTCTCTGCTTGCAGAACCTCCAAATATTTGTAGGAATCATGTTTACTTAGTGCCATCATTTTTGCTTGATTTGGGTAGTTCACTGCCTTCCGTTGTCTTCATTTTTCCTTTTCTTATAACTAACAGTGTGCACTTTTCCTTATCGAATTCCATATTCTGGCTGAAGATTCTTGTCGTGTTTATTAGCGTCTCTAGTCCCATTTTGGTTCTTGCAGATCGTCCATGTACATTAGGTGGTTCATTCTTTCATCTGCATTAGTGAGCTTGTATCCGGCTTGGTATTTTCTCTTTGTATTTTAATCAGCTCAAGTCTTCATGTTCTCATTACATTTTCTATCAAATTGATAATCTTGTCTGGTATTTTATACAGTTTAAGCCATTTTATTATCCATACTTGAGGGATCCTGTCGTACGTTTTCTTGTAGTCGATCCATGCCATGGCTATATTTTGTTTTCTACGTTTTACCTTCTTCAGGATCTTTCGGACAATGTATAGTAGATCATGTTCTCTCTTTTCTTTTTAGCATCCTTTTTGTTCCTTGGGAAGTAGTCCACGATTATTAAAGGAGTGGTAAATTTTTTTCTCTCTCAGTTGAACTGTTAGTATTTCCCACATCGTATGTAAGTTCCCTATTCTGTGTCTTTTTGTATCAATGGGTTCAACTTTTAGTCATCCATTCTGGCATGTCTGCTTCGTGGATACATTCTTTTCAGATTTTGAATTAGCCTCTCGTATCGTGCCGTGATTATTATTATTATTATTATTATTATTATTATTATTATTATTATTAGTGGCTCACAATGAGCTATCACACTGGTCATAAAGGATCTCTCCTTGAAAATAACCTGTGGTGTTCTATGGAAGCTGAGTGACAACAAGTCTCCCCAGTTTTCCAGTGTTCTCCGCCTCTTCTGATAACATTTACAAATGAATTTGCATTATCGTAACAGCCGCCCACCATCGATCTTGGTCTCCACTGGAATTTGAGTGGCAATAAGCCTCCACAAGGTCCCAATTCTCTTCGCACTTCTCGACTATTTGGCATTATTCTTTTGGGGGAGGCGGTGATAGAGTAATGTGAGGGGATGGGGGGGAAATGGGGGGACGGGATAGAGAACTTATAGATATGTATATTCCATGTTCTAGGTTCCATGTAACGCTTCTTCATGTTTTATCTCTGCAGCAGTTCGTCTGACCTGCGTGTGTGGCTTATGGGTATTAGTCACCACATTCAAAGGTTTTCTTTAATATTTCAGCAGTTTTCATTATTGTTATTCGTTGTATCTTTCCAATCATTCCTCTGATTCCAATTTCTCCCATTCCTTATTTTCAAGTTTTTTGGAATTATTCCTAATGTTCTTACTATTATCGGTTCTATCTTCATTTTTTTTTTTTTTTTTTTTTGTCATTCATATCCCTTTCAGTTCTTAGTGTATTTGCTGTGACGTTGCCCGGGATTGAATGATGATTAACGAATGTTTAACACTCCTATATTTTTATTGTCATCGAAATCGGTGAAATCGCCTATTTTTCAATCAAATCGATTGATTGCCTGCTCTAGTTGGAGTCCATCGTGATATACCGAGAAGAAGCTTCGCATGTATTCACATGCCTTCCCGCAGTGACTTAGTACATGATACATTTCTGTCTACATTTGCACAATATTATGGATTTCAGTATATATATATATATATATATATATATATATATATATATATATATATATATATATATATATATATATATTAGTGTTGGGACGATTAATCGAAATCGGAAAAATCGGAAGAATTGGGGGTTGTTGGTTGGTTGTTTTTGTTTTACGGCATATCAACCCTTTTCGGGTTATTTAATGCCGAATCCAAAGATTTTGAAGAAAAAATTTTTAATAGAATATATTTGTTGTTTTCAGGTCGGTTTCTATTCAACCCATAGTTGGAACCCTAACAGTTACTACCACTCCGGGTCAGAGTGAACCTGGAAGCAATGTTAATTAAAGGGTGGCTCCACACTCCCCAAAGCCAGCAAGCTGGGGCCTCACCACTGGATATAGTTTAAGGTCATATCCAGGTCTCCCATTGAGGGACTTTTACCCTCTGCAGGGGGGCATTCGGTGTATTCTAATGCCCCACCGACAGGGCCGAAGAATTGAGGGTATCGGAATCGGTATAATTGATGCCTATTTTCCGATGCCAAAACGATTCTTTTAATTGTCTTTTTATATTTGATTTTGTTTAAAGCAAAATCTTCCATTGCTGGTAATAATGATAAAATAATAAATATTTATTGATTTTAAATTACCAGTAAAGCTAAAATCGATAGATCATCCCCCACAAATGTATTTTAACGTTTAGGAAAATATCTGCATATTTAACACGTGTTTTTACGAAAATCTAGAGAAATAACAAGCTTATAGTTAAATAATTGCAGATTTATAAAGAATCGGAATCGGAATCGGTAATTATATCGAAATCGGGAATTTAGCACGGAATCGGTGATTGTATCGGAATCGGGAAAAATATTGGAACCGTCCCATCACTAATATATATAAATGTTGTTTGTTTTGGTTTTAGCGATATGTTTTGAATGAATTCAATTATTTACGAAGGCGCATTTTTACCTAAATGCGAGCTGGGAATAATTTTCCCTTTTAATCAATTTGGTAACCCCGCATGGGGAGCAGTATATATTATTTTATTTACATTTAAAAATTATATATATATATATATATATATATATATATATATATATATATATATATATATATATATATATATATATATATATATATCATGGCTTGAATGAAAGTTTCAAATGCAAAAGGTCGGGTATCATACACCAATTGTGTTCCAAACAGAAACATTTGTAGCAGACCAACTTGCAACAAAAACACACAGTAGCAAGAGTTAATTCTCGCGGCTCGGGATTTAAATCTTCCGTCTTACTGGCTTGCCCAATCACAAGACAGTCCTTAGCCACGTGACCGAGTGTATAAAAGGTAAAACTTAGAACGCTCTCCCTCTTACTTTCTTTCCTCCTGATCCTGCCAGGCAGCAGACCTCGCTTTGGTGCTTTTGGGCCCCATGCTAACATGAGTATAACAAGCCAACATTGCTATGGTCAAAACTTGTTTCCACCTGCACTTCACACACGTCCTCTTTCCTACCACGAAACACTAACCCTTTGTCCCGTCTCTACTATCGAACACACGCTTCTACATACGTAAACACATTAAGCACTACTATAAATACAAGCGTGCATGAACACTGAACTCTCTTACTTGTACACGCTACTAATGAAGATAACAAATAAAGTTGTTTTTGAATATAGAATGAAACTCCTTTTCGTAGTCTTTTATTCTATACATTCATTTCGAACGCGCCCATATCATATCAAAGAACCTACTGTTGATCATTTCGATTTGTGCTTTAATAAAACTTCTCAAATACACTAGTGACGTTAGGCTGTGTATGCTGTTTACTTTGGTCAAAATCGCCTGCTCTTCTTTAGGGTTAGGGTTAGGGTTAGTTATTTCGATTATCGATACGTATCAAAGACATTTTGATACAAAACCTATTTAAGAACACTTCCATGCACATAAAATACCGTCGTGTGACATTTCATAAATATCGGCCCATCCGTTTTGGTGTCAATAAGGAACAAACACACAAACACACAGACACACAGACAAAGTTCCTTTTATATACTAGTACAGCTAAATATTAGTGCGAACATTGGCGAAGCATATTTTTCTACCATTTCTAACGGAAGTTAATAAACTAGTAGTTGATGCGTGTTTTTCCTACACAAAAAGTACTAATTTTCAGGCGGGAGGGAGCATCCAGAAAATATTAGCTTTATCAAAACATACGATTATCAAATATATTTCTCATTCCGTGAAATTTCAAAGGGTCCTACTAATTTACATATTTTATTGAATCATCAAATATTTAAAGTTCAATATAAGTTATACCTTAATCTACGAAGTTTCGAAAATTTATATTTTTCTCGTCAGAAGAAATACAATAGTCCAATAGTCTAAAAAAAAAAGAAGATAAACATTTCTGAAACAGTATAAAAACTGACAACTTAAAATTTGCGGTCGTGGAAACTGATTACGGAAGTAGGAAAGATAAACAGTAAATCCGGTCTGAAATTTTGTGGACACTATAAATATTGGAAATTTAGAAACTGGAATATTGGAACCTGATTGAGGGAGTAAGGAAAAAGAGGTGCAACTACAATATAATTACGAAATTCGGAAAACTAAAAAATCCATTTAAAAAAAAAACATTGTCTATACTGATGTTTTTTTGTAAATTTCAACTAAAAGCAATCATATCTACTCCATTGGCATTTCGGATGTATTTAAATATTACCGCATTATTAAATTAAAAAAGATAATACGAATTTTCGATTTTTATCGTAAAAAAAAAACCCGGCGCCATATTTCTTTGGGAACACGTGACATAATAACAAGGGAAGTCACTCAGTTATGATAAAATCAGGACAAAATTAAAAAATAATTGGCAATAACTCACGCTATTTACCTCTCTTTGGAACTTTTTTGTTTTGTTTTTTGTGTATGTGTGTGTTTTTTTTTTTTCGCTTTTTCTTTGTTTTGTTTTGTTGTTGTTGTTGTTGTTGTTGTTGTTGTTGTTGTTGTTGTTGTTTTCGCTTTTTCTTTTTTTGTTTTGTTTTTTGCGTGTGTTTTGGGTTTTGTTTGTTTGTTTGTTTGTTTGTTTTGTTTTCGTTTTTTCTTTGTTTTGTTTTTGTTGTTGGTGTTGTTTTTTTTTGTTTTTTTTAGGGGGGTGAGGGAGGGGAGCCAAACATTTTATTTCCGCTAACTTTCGCCAAAACAATTTCTTTTCTACTTTATCGTTTTTCATAATTTTTGGATATACTCATTACTCTAACATGAAAATTAAGTAGAGACCATTGGTTTGCTATGAAATTCAATATTAAAAATTTAGAATTTTGCTATAACAGTGCAGTTGCATCGAAAAACGTTATAATCTGTAATGAACACATACAAACCAATAATGTGTGTACGTGCGTGCGTGTGGATAAATAGATAGATAGATAGATAGATAGATAGATAGATAGATAGATAGATAGATAGATAGATAGAACCAATTCTGGTCGACTGGTCAGATAAGTGCAAATTCCCACTAAATGTTATATTAATCTCGTGTTTACACGCACCTATCAACACTCACAAAAAAGCCCTAAACGCTAATCGTTTTTCGCTTTTAATGGGCATTGGGTTTGCTTATTGTTGGCCCGCAAAGAGTTTTTCTTTCTCTTTGAGATCTCCGACATCGAGCGTCTGGCGTCAGCGACATCTTGCCTTTTGTGAAATAACGACCCTCGTTTCTTTTTTTTTAACGACAAAACACGTTTTTTTCGCTGATGAAGCGTCTCATCTGATCAGACGGACAATGTCGATTTCTTTCTCTGCGAACTCGCGAAACTAAAACTTTTTTTCTTCTCCGTGAAAAACACGGATGAAAAAGAAAGGATGACGTCGGACATATTTGTCGTTTCAAAAGAAAACTGTTTTACTTTATTCTAAAAAAAAAAAAAATAGCTTGGACCCGGTAATTCTTTTTTAGGACTCCAGCACGCCAGGACGCTAGATTTCAATCCGGCATTTTAGTTCACAAAAAAGTTCGCCAAAAAGTATGCCAGTGCGCGAAATTTCATTCTGTCATAAAAACAACTTTCTACAGAAAAACGAAAACTTATTTTGACATTTTTATCTAGCGAATAAATATAAAATTACATATGAAAAAATACGCTTATTATTTTTTAAATCCAACAACGATGTTGCTGTCGATGTTTTCGATTCTAAGATTCTAAAAATAAAAACTTCTTTGATAAATCTTTGTGTGGCGTACAGGGAAAATATTTTTCTAACAAATAAAAATGAATAAAGTTTATTTTTACAAGATTATTTATATATTTATGAATCAATGAACCAGTCTATGGAACTGTAGTGACGAGCTAAATCAAATCGCTCGTCATATAATTTATTCATTTCAGGAACAATTTGGTTTTGTCGCCGTTTCCTCACACAATTCTATCAGCGCGTAGAACCGTGGTTGTTACGCCACCTTTTTACATACAAATCTATGGGACTCTATTTGTGTCTATTTGTGCATATAGACTGTGAACAGGTCGGAACATTCTGCAAGTTATTTCGCCGCTGCCCGTGATTATCACAAGTCTTACTTCGTCTAAACGACATAAAACTGCAACACGAAGAACACCAAGTTCAAGCTGCAACGGATAAATTACTCAATAATTTGACAATGAAACTCACGCAAACAACAAAGAATAAATGTTTTTCCTCGCAAAACTCTTACTTTCCTGGAATACGTTCATCTGCGGTGTTTCTTCATAAAATATGTTGACAATAACAATTTTCTCAGTTGCGGAAGATTTTCTCAGTCACGAAAGATTTCCAGCCAATACCCTTACAATTACACCCATATTTTTTTTTTTTTCACTTGGATTATAATTCTGAACTTTCACCTTATAAAAATGCACATTTCCCCGCTTTATTCATGGACTTTAATCTAATTAATTTCATGCTCATGCGAGATCACGAACATACAGCATAGGAACTGGAGACGATACCCACGAAGATAAATTAATCTCTCGTCCCCCCCTCGCCAATCTTTCACGAGAAACACCAGTCTGGCTGAAACTACTGTCAATAATTTTCCCCACTCTTTATCTGTGCCTAAATCCAAACGTAGATTCCATGAGCAGAGCTTCTTTCTCAGAAGTGCACGACTGTGGAACTCTCTCCATTTGCCTGTTTCCCACCTGACTACAACTTGGACGTCTTCAAGTCCAACATAAACAAACTCCTGACAAACCGTCCCCTTAAGTAAGACACTCTATCAAATCTCCAATACTAATGATTACTACAATACTATCTCATTGATTACTGTACACGCAATAACCCTTATCCCTGAGTGGCCTCCGGAAAATATATATATATATATATATATATATATATATATATATATATATATATATATATATATATATATATATATATATATATATATATATTATACATTTCCCATGTATGAAAATAGATTTCTGGTTAAATAAAATTTATTATTTTTAGTTTATAAAGAAAAGAGTTACCTCCCTTTCTGATAAATCTTCTTTTTTCATAGCTTAAGGCCCCCTTTCATTGGCCAAAGGTTGTTGCTCATCGACCAATCATGGCAACCCATTTATTGAGCGGGATGAGAACAGCCCTTAAATAGCGCTCTTCGTTCAAGGACCTCGACCTGATAGGAACATATTTTTTCCTCTGTATTTATCGAACTTGTCTGAGCCGTCTGACCAATGAGCGTAAAAATTAGAACTTATTTGAACTTCTTAAAAAGCTGCAAAACGCAATTTGTTTTGCAACTTGAATATTTAATGTTTGTATTATTTCTTTAATGTTCACTACACATTTTATCTTTCTCCGACTTGTAACATTGTGTTATTTATATGTTTTTTTTGTTTTTTTGTTATAAGTCCAATACAGTTTTACCTGCTCGAAAACACAATAAGTTTTAGAATTTATGGTAAATTTTTACGACGTGCCCCAGCGTATTATAAACACCCTAACCTCCTTATGTTTAGAACGGCTTTCGGAATAAACACCTCCAACCTCGAAAGCCGTTCCTAGCATGGGGAGGTTGGGGGTTATTCCGAAAGCCGTTCTTAACATGGGATGGTATGGGGGGGGGTTATACTACGCTGGGGCAAGTCGTAAAAAATACAGAATTTATTCCGGAGTTGTTGCTATTTACTGATGTTTTTGTTGTTGTTTTTTTTTGTTTTGTTGTTGTTGTTGTTGTTGTTGTTTTGTTTTGTTTTGTTTTGTTTGTTTTTTTGTTTTTTTTTGTTTTTTGGCTTGTTAGGGAGAAAAGTTTCGACCTATGCTCCCGGCACCGTCATGAATTCGGACGTCGGTTGTTATCCTTTTCCCTGCAGAACCATGGTAACTCTTGGGACGCACTTAATCTCTGCGACTCCCATAGCTTCTCTACATTTTTCAAACTTTTATTTTGAATCGTGTCTTCAGTAATCGTTCGCGAGCCAATAAAAACTGGTCTTGTCATAAATTTAAATAAAGTGTTACGTGCGGATTTGAGGAGTTCGAGCACCAATTGACAGACTCAATGGCCATCGGATATGAGGTTATTAAAGGTTCGGTACAATTAAATCGACCGTTAGTGTTACAATCCTGTCCGCAGTTATCGTGAGAAAAGAAAGAACTAATGCAAATAACTTACATCGTAATTGCACCAATAAACTTTTCCCCCATTTCAAGAATAGTAATCTAAATATATCACAAGTCTTTTACTTATTTATCTGTTGTCTCTCTCAGGTTAAGGGCTTCAACGGTATAATCACGTTGACACACCGGTTCCCGTTAGATCACCGAAGTTAAGCACGTTGAACCTGGTCAGTTCGAAAATGGGTGACCGTTTGGGAATTCCGCTTCTCTCCGCATGGTTTCCAGTCGGCCTGGACTTTCCTTACCACTGGACTCAAGCATTGCCAATTCAGGAGAGGTGTGGTTGGAGATTGCGCAATCCATACCTCACAATTTCACGCGCAGTTACACGTATGGAGGATATTCATTGTCTCTTGAGACTGAATGGAGGCTTTCAAGGGTTTCAAACACACTGCACATAAGACGCATACGATCCGCGAGCAACCTTTCTGTGGCCCGCGAGAAACCATTTTACCCCAATACAGAGTGTACATGAATTAACTGTATCTCTCTCTCTCTCTCTCTCTCTCTCTATATATATATATATATATATATATATATATATATATATATATATATATATATATATATGACGAAACCGTGTGGATTTTTGTTTGTTTGTTTGTTTGTTTGTTTGTTTTGTGCACAATGGATGGTGTCACAAAAGGATTTCTTTTTGTGTTTAAAATAAGAATTGTCACCTTTTGTATGTAAGTATGTGTGTGTGAATAAATCTGCGAAATTTTTTTTTATTATTGTTTGCGTGTTTGTTTTCGTGCACAATAAATGACGACACAGTGGGATTTCTCTATGACTTGATTAGGAATTGCGAGTTGTTAACTGCATGTTTTACATTTTTATTCTTACTGTTAGTTCATTCCAAAACAAGACGCAGTGTCACTTGGATTTAAGGAGCTACTTTTTGGAACCAAATTTATTATGTAGGGAGTTGAGCAGCGAGATATCTGTTCACATTACACTGAAACATCTGCATGTCAGTACAGTTAGTGCCGCAGGGACCCAGGAGAGAATTCCAACGTCTAGCAGTTCGAGGAAAGAAATTATTAGAGCATAAAAATTTTCCGGTATCTAGGGATTTCTAGGGGTGGGATTTTACTGTTTGTCGGGTTAGTCGGGGTATTTAGGTCGAGGTGGTACAAATGTTTGGAGTTTGTTGGAGCACATTTCATTAAAATATTTATAAAAACCAGGCACAGGGATGCAACATTTCGGCGATGCGACAGAGGTTGGAGTTTGGCTGATATTGGGGGGCCTATTAAGTTGGAAGATAGTGGCCTTTTTCTTATTCAACATTCAATTTCAGTCAAATGTGGTCAGACACAGTTAAGTCTACCGAGCTACTTCTTTCATCGCACTTTCTTGCTACCGCCCCCCCCCCCCGCAAAAAAAGCCTCAAATATAAGGTTTGTATCGGTTGATCGACCGAATCGAAACCTGCCCTGCGCGGTTTAAACCGACTATCTCTAAAGAAGGAGCTATAACAGTGAATATCAATTTTATAAACAGTCCCCAGTCTTTTGAATATCCCTGTCAGAGGAGATGTCGATGTTAAGTTTGCAGGGAGGTGTCAACATCATCCTACATACAGCGCCTAGTATTACCGTTACTTCCTTCATCCTGCGTTCTTCATAACCAATAATCTAACCAAACACAAACAAATTAAAAGCTAATTTATAGGAATGTATACGTAGAATGTAGCCATGTCTCATTCTGATAAAAAGGGATTAAAATAAATCCCTAGGTTGTCAGAATGGTGCCAAAGATAGACTTAAACGGGTAGTTAGGCTTACGGTGCTTTGTTTGCTGTATAGTACAATGCCGGGAGGTTTCAATAGCCAGCTCCCTGGGAAATGACGGCTCTGGCTGGACATAAACATAGCCAAGAAAGAGCCCATCGGAATTCTCGGGTAAGAGTGCTTCAGGCTTCAGGCGATCAGCAATAAACCAACCTCAGAAGAATGG
Organism: Euprymna scolopes; assembly: GCF_053919585.1. Lineage (NCBI taxonomy): Eukaryota > Metazoa > Mollusca > Cephalopoda > Sepiida > Sepiolidae > Euprymna > Euprymna scolopes. The sequence goes on from NC_136516.1 coordinate 37,828,406, forward strand.
GGTAATGTTTGAGAGGATGCAACTTCTAGAATCTAGCCGGGTCATATCACCTTCCGACAAAGAATGTTTTAGTTCTATAAGTCAGTCTATAACTGTTGGATATTGGCAGGCGGGAAGTGAAACATTCGTTGAGTTGCACCTACGCAGATGGATTCCATGTGAGGAACGCAGGACTTTCCACCATTTCCTACTGGAATGCATAATTTGGCCCATAAATATATGAGATGATATCGGTCAAAGGATTGAAACAATAGACAATGGGAAATATTAAACATTCCAATAGGAAAAGAATGTTTATATAAATCGTCACAAAGAGAAAGCGGGAAGTCATTCAAACAGAGAGAGAGAGAGAGAGAGAGAGAGAGAGAGAAAGCTTGATATATTTCTTCAACGCCAACATCCACACCCACTTCACACGCCTTCAAATACGTCGAAACACCAGTAATAACTTTAAATCCAAAGGTCATTGTCGGTATGAAATAACAACAATATATTTTTATAGATCAACTGTGTTGTGTTTTACTCGCTGTCAGTGTGTATATATTTTGGACTAGTGACAAAAATAGATTTAACAATTATTTAAACTGGAAAGTATATTTTGAACAACTAGCTGTAGCGAACACATGGCATAAGTTGCCAAAACTTATGCCAAGGAAATGCCTCAGCTTGTAGTGCTTTGCAAAGGAAGATGTGGCTCAATGTCCGGAAGACTGAATTAGGCATCTTTTGATAAAGGGGGGAAAATGGCTGGATACAACAATAGTCAAGAATAAACGGGTTCCACCCCACTTTTTGTTCTTCTCTGAAATTCTTTATCTCACAGACGTGATGTTGCTAGTCCCAGTCTTTTCTATAAATAGTATTATGGCATGGTGTTCTTAAAAATTGTCTGATCTATTCCCCGCTTTCTTTGTTTCAGTTCGTTTGACTGGTTGGTCTAGTGGTCTCCATGAGTTCGCTGTTTTGATACCTCATTATAATACAACTTCCTAATCCAGGAATTGCAGGTTTGTTGAATTCTCTTCCTGCTGTCTGTTTTCCTTCTATCTATAATCGTATTCAATGTGTTATAATCATTTTTGTTGTTGTTAGCTCTTTACATCAAGTGGCTTCACGCCTTGCATGAAGCGATTTCCATAGAAAATTGGGTAGGACAAAGTCAAAATAAAAGAGAGGGGTGTTCAGTTACCATATATGCAATTTTTTATATTAGTGGGGCAGGTTATCTCAATATTCCATAAGAATCTTTCACTTAGGGATACAGACACTAAAATTGGGACAAATAACGTTCAGAAGATATATTTTAAGAAAGGAACGTTAGCCATCAGAAAATTCAAGATGGCTGCCATTTTCAAGATGGCTGCAGAAGCAACCCTAACAAATTTCAATTTATATGCTTATATCACCAAATGAAAGATTGTTTCAGCAATCTGCCCCACTATATACTTTTAACATTGCTCTGTGTTCTTAGTTGCGTCAATATGGCCTGCTGGAAGTCTTGTATCATATGATATTTCGGAAAAATTACCTTTATCAGATACTAGCATTTCAGCACGGCGTTGCCTGGGTATTTAGAAGTGAATATTGAGCAAAAAAAGCGGTCAATTTTTTTAAACTTTGACCCCTATTATGACCCCTTAACATTTATCGTTTTGTGCTCAAATCAAGTTATTAAGTTAGATCCATGTTCAAGGAACTTATATCTAAAATTTCAAGTGTTTAGACCCAAAATTGTCGGAGGAGTTTGGTAGAGTTCTCAAAAGTCAAATCGTTGAACTTTGACCCTTTAACAGCCAAATTTCTGGCGGAAAACCGGTCACATTGATTTTCCCAAATCTCAGTATTCTGTATATCAAATTTTGAGTCTGTAGACTGAAAATTGACAAAGTTATTGCGTATGGAAATGTACACACACAGACACACAGACACTTTCACTTTTATAGATATATAGATGTGTTCGACTTTAATTCAAACGTGCATGCAGGTCTATTGTAAATGCGTTTTACCTACTCATTTGCAATTAAGGCATCAAGTGAGCCACGTCTGACCGATGGAAGTTCCGTATCGTATAATATTTCAGAAAAATCACTCTTCCTCAAGCATATGCTCCACTGTAGTTCATACTGATCTATTGTAAACGTGTTTTATTTGCTCATTTGTAATTAAGTTAGCCACGTCTGACTACGTTTTTGTCTATCAATCTTACTATTAGTCACTACATGCAGTTGAACTTACTTAATACAGCATTCTAGCTAACGTTATATTCTGTCTGGATTCCTTGCTACCCTACCTCCTCCCCATGTGTAATGCTTTCATCAATGAGCAAACACTAAAACAAATTAAGTCTTTATACATACATCCGCAAAGTGCATATAATGTGCTGGTCTTTTTTTTTATTCTTTGCATTATCGCTTCTTTTCATTCTCGCCGCTTTTCAAGTGTGGAAACGTCGTCTAGTGGTTAGCGATCTTCTGTTTAACAAGACGAATAAACTACTAATGCATGAAGATTTTGCTGAGATCTTCAAGGTTTTATTGGAGACAATTTACAAGGTGGAACGATGAAATTGTCGCCCTAGAACAGACGACATGCTTCCATTTCCATCTGATGAAAACCGGTTCTCTCTTTTTGTTGCAGACCATCTACTAGTTGGCCAGTTGTGTACAAATCCCAAGAGCGATAGGAGTCTTCTATCATATCTGAAAGTGACACAATGTTCAACGAGCGAGAACGGAGATGCGCCGCTGTCCAACTCGTGCTCTCTACCGATTCAGGTTATAACAACAGGTCCATTGCCAGCACCCTCAAAGTACTATCTCTTACTCATGTGCTACGTTCTTATCAATAAACGATCAATAAATTAAATAAAAGTTTTTATACATACATATGTCTGTACTTATCGTTTTATTTTTTGCATCGTCGCTTCTTTTCACTGTCGCTGTTTCCTGATCGCCGTTTCCTTAGTGGCCACGTCCTCACGTGGTTGGCGATCTTCTGTTAAACCAATATGAATAAACTACTAATACATGAAAGCACAAGGAGACTTTGCTGAGTTCTTCAAGGTTTTATTGGAGATAATTTATTTATGGAGGGGGAGAGGGACACCTACATAACTAAAAGTATTTCTTTCTTGGCTTAGTTAACTTAAGAATTGAGAGAAGCTGACGGACAGCGATCTCGGTAGCAGTCACCTTAGATGATCAGTTTCTATATCGTCTCGGCTGGTAAAACAACTAACTAGCTTCTTTCCTTGTGGAACTCTTTTCCTGCTGACTGATTTCCTACTACCTTCAACCTTGGTCTTTTCAAGACTAAGTTCAATAGGCGTCACGTGTTTTTGCGATAATCATATTTTGTTTTTAGTTCCTTATATCAAGTGGCTTCATACATTGTCTGGTGTGATTTCCATAAAAAAGAACATCTCAGACGATAGTGCAATGAACCAAAATTTACTCCAGGAAAAGGCAATGCCTGGACGTATACAGCTTCTAGAATCTACCCGGTCATACCATCTTCTGGAGAAATAATCTCCTAGGTTGTCAGAATGGTATAAAAAGGGCGGGTCTCAGCTGGCATAACAACTAGCCAGAATCAGGTAAACATCTCTTAAGATGTGTTAGTTTTATGTTTTTCATTATCTGATAGACGCGGGGGGTCGAGAAATATCAGGTTAAAATTTCGTTCATGAAGATCGACCCAGTAGCTTTTTAAACGTCACTGCATTCCCCTCCCCTGTGTATACAATGTTTACGTTGTTCTACACGTACAATTTTAAATCTAATCGGTGGTACTTGACCTTTTCTGATAAAGATTTGACCTCTGTTATTTTTATTTATTTATTTTTATTTGGGGGGGGGAAAGGGGCGAGATTTTCTCTTTTATCGAGATCACGATTATTGGAAACCACAATGGAGGGCATCTCCTTACCCGTTTGGCCATATCTGATAAGAGAAAACTTCAGTTTATTTATTCTGTAGCACCGACAAACCTCATAATCAAAGCTGTAGAATTGTAGACTCCAAAAACCGCTTCCCAAAAGAAAAGCCGAAAAAAAATCAAATTATTTTCATTTTATTAGAGAATCGGTTTGGTTTCGTTTGTTTGTTTTGTTTTACAGCATATACCGTAAATTTGGTTTGGTTGTTTTGTTTTGCGACATATCAACCCTTTTTCAGATTATTTAATGCCGAATCCGAGCATTTTGGTTAAAAGTTTTTAAGTGCTTATTCAGATTGACACTTATGGCAGCATTCAAAATTAAAGAAAATACAGAAATGTCTGTATGGTGTACATACCAAGACGAAGATGAAATATTCCAAAAATCATGTCATTTGATCAAGTTGTTTTCAACATTCAAGAAAATCAAGTTTTACTCTGCTTTTTTTTTTGCTTTTTTTTTTTTTACAAGGTGGTCACCACTTATCAAGGCCCGGAAGCCACTCAGGGATAAGGGTTATTGTAAGTACAGTACGTTAGTGTGGATATTTAAAGTGTCTACTTAAGGGGGCGGTTCATCAGGAATTTGTTTACGTTGGACTTGAAGACATCCAAGTTGTAGTCAGGAGGGAAGCAGGCAGACGGAACAGACGTGCAGTTCTAAGAAAGAAGCTTTGTTCATGGAATCTACGTTTTGATTTAGGCATAGATAAAAGAGGGTGAAAAAAAAAAAACGTCCAACGAATCGTTGGACAAGGGCAAACAAGCCTAATGCATGTAAAAACTGTCAAAATAATCACTGATTACCTCCCCTTATTATGTTCTGTAAAAAAAAAATGAACTCGCCTGTTACTTATCGGTAAAAAAAAAAGCGGCAAATCTGTTTTTCATAAAAAAAAAACTATTTGATTAATTTTTGTGATTTTGGGAATATGCAATCTTTATTCGATGACAAATAGGTATGATATAAACATTTTTCTTCATTTTTTGTTTATCGCTCTAAGTGCCAATATGAAGAAGCACCAGTCTTTATGCTTCAAGTTCTTTACATCGTCAAATTTTTATCGGTATTTTCGTGGATAATGCTCGTCTGAGCTCCAATCTACGGTCCCCTTTGCCACCCCTTCATGAGAAACACTCCTCTATCTGAAACCACCGTCAATAATTTCCCCTGCTCTTTATCTGTGCTTAAACGTAAACGTAGATTCTATGAACAACGCGTATTTCTTATTATTGTTGTAGTAATAGTTAGTATTGGAGATTTGGATTGGAGAAGTGTCTTAGATCGACTCTAAACTTCCCGACCTCTGACCTCAGTTCCGTTACGTCACTAAGTAAAAGACACGTCGCCTTAACGTGATCATTCCATCACATACTCCTGTTCAATGTTATTTTGTTTATATTTAACCTAGCTAAATTACATAAACCTGTTGCTAAACTTAATTCTATAAACAATAAATAACTAAGGGGAGATTCATCAGGAATTTGTTTATGTTGGACTTGAAGACATTCAAGTTGTAGTCGACCGCACGCCGGCCACAGTCGGCCCATTCTCGTCTTTGCCTTTACATGTCTATTTTCTTCGACGCGCACTTTGCTTCTCTCAACCACATGATGAATTTTTCTCCCTTTTTCCTTTTTCTTCTTGCGCACACTTCCTAATTTGCATATGCGCCGTTTTTTTTTTTTCAGCTACGGCTGCTGCTGCAGTTGCTAATCTCTCCGCAAGTCAGCAATCCTTTGCTGCTGCTAATATTTTCCCACGGACTCATATGTACTGTGTTACAACTAAGGAAAACTGTTGAACCCGTTATGAAAGAAAAAAATATAAGATAATCGTTTTTATTTTTGTTTCTAGCATATTTTAATTAACAAAAATCATTTCGACCGGAAACTAGCACATGACAAAAAAAAATTGGGGTGCTTATACAGAATAGAATCGTGCTATTAGATTTTTTAGATAGGATTTTCAAGTTAAATTCAATTTTTACGAAAAAAAAAAACAAACAAAATATCCATCTTTCGTCAAACTACTGCCCTACCCCCTCTATTTGATAAAATAAAAAATAAAACCCTTAAATTTTTGGCCAAAACCCACTGACTTGTCAAAGTTATGCTTTCAAAGTGTGTTAAAAGGCAAAAGAGACAGAAGAAAGCCAAGGAGAAGATGAAGAGAAAATGTTTTTGATTAAACATTTCTCAACAGATGGGAGTCCAACAACCAACTTGCCCTGGATCGAAAGGAATAGCGGAAAATAAAGGCACGTGGGTTCGCAATCCAGATTCCTGATAAACCAAGTGCAAAAGAGATCCAGACAATTGCACTTAATGGGACAGCGAGGATACTAAAAAGAGCTCTCGGTTGGTTTCAATAAAACGCAGGGCAATGTTGACAGCTGGTTTGGTTCCCCCATACCCAGAAATTTTTTAAAACTAAGCGGAAGATGCGATTCATGATGAAGTTGTTAGATGAAAGTACAAATATTTTTTAAAAGCCCACTCCCAATGCTAAGAACGGCTTTCTAAATAATGACGTGATTATTTCAGCACGGCCCGTATTCTGCATAAGTACAACATAATCAGCGTAATTAGTGGGTGGTTCGGAGTGTGTTCATGAATTAGCTTTAAGTAGAAATCAGATAATTCGGCAAAACGGTTAATCTAGTAAGGTTTTGGGACCATCGCTGGCGGGAAACCTGTGTTGCGCCTCGATTTGATGTATTATATTTTGACAAACAAACTATGGTGTCAAGTATGTCAACGATTGTCTGTTAACATTTTGTCTCTCATCACTCAAAAAGGCAATAAACAAAACGATTCCGATTTTCTATGTCACTTCAATTCTGGATAGACTGTCTCATGTATAGACTAGACTTTTATGTTTTTATTATCCAAGTTTATTGACGCAATCGGTAAACATATCAAATTAATTGCGCATATAGTTCATATACAAGATGGCGACGGCAGTGAATGAATGACACTGGCTAAGTGGTTAACGACACGGACAGTAAACGTGTGTGTGACAAGTTCGAATCCAGTTCGTTCCAAAGAAACACTTTCAACAAAAAAAACAAAAAACAAAAAAAAACACTTCCGCTTGTGTGCAACTACATAAAGAAGAGATAAATAAAATAAATACACTGCGGAATCGCCTCGTTTCGAAATATCAGAGATATTAACTACTTTTAGAAATGGAAAATATTGCATCAAGAGTCTAATTTATAAAACTCACTATGTCTGCTTATCTGTCTCCATAAACATTATCTCTTCCGAAACTGAAAATCGCTAGGGGCTACAATTAACTGGAATTTTATGGACTATTAGTTTATTTTTTAATCGTTCATAAATAACGTCACTAACTTTGAATGCTACAGTTTTCTTTTCGGTTTCGATTCTAGCTGATGGCACCAAATACTTTATATATATATATATATATATATATATATATATATATATATATATATATATATATATATATATATATCCGATTAAAGAAGAAAGTCCGATTGGGACCAAAGTTAACACTTTTATACAACCTAACATCATAGGTGCATTAGCAGAAAGGTCCTCGGTATAAAATTAACAGTAGATTCTTTTATATAAGACATAGACGCGTTCGAAATGAATGTTTCTGTTTAAAAAACAATTGAACCATGATACTTGTCTTTTGCATTTTAAACTTTAAGTGAAGCTATTATTTACAGCTAATTTTATCAAATCAACTGTAGGTTCTCTCCAGTGCAATGTAGACTCGAATATATTGTGGAGTAAGTCACTGGAGGAAGGCATATGATACTTCTCCCGTTACACTTCAGAGAAATTTTTTTTAGCAGCACACAAATAATACACTATGAAACCAACGTTAAAAGATTAAAAATTTTGGAAGCGGTATATATAAGAACTCAGAAACCTGTCTTAAATATGGTTACTTTTCAAACTAGCCAAGACATTTTAAAATTCACATTGTAACCCCTCCCCTTTCTCACCCCGCCTTCACCTCAAAACTAGGCACTCCTTCCCCTCCCACTGTGCACAAACGGCTTCGCACGCATTAACCTTTTTTCGACTACTACTGCTTCTAGCACTCGCCCTGTCAGCGCAACCAAATCTTGCACATTCCTGACGATGTTTTGACGAAAGACGAAAAGCAACAAAATGGAGACATACCTCGAAGAGACAAATCTAATTGTGCGACTTATAGTTTCGGGGGAGATAGAGTTTGAAAATATGGGGACAGACAGACATATTGCTGTTTATATATTAGATAACAAAAAGCCAAATATTCTTCTCCATCGAACAGTGCATCGATACTCGATGGCTGACTAAGACTGTTTCTAAACATTCATATCGGAACTACCTTTAAATGTAAAAAGTCTATAGTAAACACAAACTTCTTTCTATATATATTTATGTATGCATATGTATTTTTGTTTAAAACATTTTTCCTACGAAACTCCTCTATCAGGTTTTGGTCTACAGACGCGCGTGTGTGTGTATGTGCGTGTGTGCGTTTGTGTGTGCGTGTGTTTTTGTGTGCGCGTTTGTTTATCCGTGTATGTATGTATATGCGTGTGCTTGTATGCATGTGTGTGCGTGTATGTGTGTGAAAAAAAGAGAGAGAGAGTGTGTGTGTGTGTGTGTGTGTGGTGTGTGTGTATATGTGCGTGTGTGCGTTTGTGTGTGCGTGTGTTTTTGTGTGCGCGTTTGTTTGTCCGTGTATGTATGTATATGCGTGTGCTTGTATGCATGTGTGTGCGTGTATGTGTGTGAAAAAAAGAGAGAGAGAGAGTGTGTGTGTGTGTGTGTGTGTGTGTGCGTGCGTGCGTGCGTGCGTGCGTGCGTGCGTGCGTGTGTGTGTGTGTGTGTGTGTGTGTGTGTGTGTGTGTGTGTGTGTGTGTGTGTGTGTGTGTGTGTGTTGTATTAAATTTTCACCTCAAAGAAGGCACAGTGCCACTTTGATGTACGGGGCTACTCCACGTTAAAAAACGACCCTGGTGTCTAACTCTGTCCCGTGGGGAGGCATAGTAAATAGGTACTATCAGGGACATAAGTTGCAGGGATACTATGTTTTGTGTGCGCGTATGTGTGTGTGTGTGTGTGTGTGTGTGTCTGTGTGTCTGTGTCTGTGCGTGTGTGTGTGAAAGAGAGAAAGTACGTATGTGTGAATGTGTGTGCGTGTGTGTGTGTGTGATGAGGGAGGCAGAGAGAGAAAATGAGGGCTCTTTCCTTCTTATGTTTCGAAAGTTTCATCCTCTAAGAGAATCAATCACTCACTCACTCTTCAAGATGGTTGTTAATCGCGATAGAGAGGGGGGGGAGAGACAGGGCGGGGAGTGGTGATCTGAAGAAAGATAGTAGGAGAGGGGGAGTAAGAAGGATAGAAAAGGATGACGGCAAGCCAAGTGTTTGTACGGCGATGGAGACTCGATTTAAATGATCCTGAACGAACTCACTTAAGATAACCGTAAGCAGACCTTTTTGATAACGTCGTTCTGAACATGGCCGACCCAAAACAAGTTGTTTCAAGACCACCAGTAATTTCGTCGTAGACCCGGACAGGATACGAGATGCTTTCAATAAGTTTCCAGACTTTTTTTTTGTACAGGCATTTAAAATTGTCGTAGACTCTTGAAAATTCAGTATGTTATTGCTATACATATGAGGTGACTGATCAATTTTGAGTTTATGTAGTGATCCTTTACACATAGATTCGGAAAAGTGGTTAAAAATCAAAAATATAACAATTAATTCTTATCAAAGGCAACATAAGTTACTTTTCTCCCTAATTGGATAATGCTTTAGTCGTTTTGCTCACTTTAAAACATGTAATCGGTTCGACAATCATACAGTGTTTATCGATATATTTGGAAAAGGAAAATGGCGGCGTGCTCGCTGTTGAATACAGTAAGTTTGGGAAAATGGGTTGGCTCTCGTCTTCAGGAGGCCTCAAGTTTTGACAAGTTTTGACCGTTACTCCTGATCTTAAATGAAATACGTACATCAAATCTGTTGCCAAGGCCGCTGGAAAAATGGTGGGATCTTTCTATCGATCCAGTAGATATCTCACTGCTGATGCAATTCTCTATCTATATAAGAGCCAGGTACGTCCAAGGATGGAATACTGTTGCCACATCTGGGCAGGAGCTGCTAGAAAGGACTTGTCCTACCTTGATAGAGTTCAAAATAGACTTCGTAGCCTCGTAGGAGATGTCCTTTTCTCTTCCTTGCAACCTCTATCTCACAGAAGAGATGTTGCGAGTTTGTCTCTGATGTATCGTTATTTTCATGGAAAGAGTGTTCGACTGAGCTTCAGTCTATGGCCCCCCCTCGCCAAACTTTCACAAGAAACACTCGTCTAGCTGAAAACACTATCAATAATTCCCCCCACTCTCTATCTGTGCCTAAACCTAAGCGTAGATTCCATGAACAAAGCTTTTTTCTTAGAACTGCACGCCTGTGGAATTGTCTTCCGTTTTCCTGCTTTCCGGCTGACTACCAAGATGGTTGTCTTCAAGTCTAACGTAAACAAGTTCTTGATGAGCCGTTCCATATAAGTTAACAAATTTACCGAATTGATTACTATATTGTCCAATTTCTACTGTACACTCTTTAACCCTTATCCTCGAGTGGCCTCTTGGCCTTGATAATGTGGTGATGCCTGTGTAAAAAAAAAATTAAATAATTAGACAAAATACTGTTAGAAACCCATCGAATATATGTCTGCCTATGTCACGGTAACATATATTGAGTTAGTTTCTCACAGCACTTTGTATAAATGTTTAGTTTGAACTCATTTTCCCTAACTTACCCTATTCAACAGCGAGCACGCCGCCATTTTTCTTTTTCAACTATATCGATAAACACTGTATGATTTTCGAACGGATTCCACGTTTTAAAGTGAGTAAAACCGCTAAAAACTTTTCCAGGTAGGTAGAAGAGTAATTTATCTTTCCTTTGATAGCATTTATTTGTTATATTTTCTTAATTTTGGACTACTTTCTCGAATCTATAGTAACACAACCCCCCCCCCCCAATTTTTATGACATGAACAGCTACATCAGGAATTGGAATACAACCTACTAAAGCCTGATTGTCACAGCTGGTGAATTTAAAAAATGCAATCTGGACGTGAGGACACTTTAGAAGAACGATATGCCATAAAATTCTGTTTTAAACTTGAGGAAAAAAATGCCAGAGAAACATACCGAATGCTTTAGACTGATTTTGGACCATCTTGTATGAAGCAAGCATCAGTTTTCGTGCGGCATAAAAGACTTAAGGAAAGCAGGAACTCTGTGAGGGATGATGAGAGGTGTGGGAGGAGTAAGGAAGTCCGAACACCAAAGTTGATTGGCCAAATAAAGAAGTTCATGGCTAAGGACTGTCTTGTGTCTATAGAGACAATCAGTGCACAGTTTGATGTCAGTGTGGGAACTGTACACACAATTATTCGCGACGAACTGAAGATACAGAAAATTTGCGTTAATGCACCAGTCCACAAACCTATTTTTGTTACAGACTATTTTACCAAGGTGGCCATCAAGACAGTGCCTCACCCTCCCTATAGTCCAACCCTTGCTCCCTGTGACTTTCGGTTATTTTCTAAGTTCAAGTAAAACCTTAGAGGCTGTCGTTATGAGACAATTGCGGAGATGAAAGAGGCTGTGACGAGGGTCATCGACATGTTTACATAAGAGGACTTCTATGGGGCTTTCCAGAAGTTGTTGGAATGGTACAACAAGTGCATTGCAGCCGGAGGAGATTACTTTGAAGGTGACTAGAGTTTCAGTTATGTACTATCAATAAAATGCCCATACGAAAAAAGTCTGGAAACTTATTGAAGGCACATTGTAATCAAATATTTTTCTTTGTTTTATTTTATTTGTATTTTTTCAAACTGTTCGGCTTCACATTCGCAAGTAACATGAATTGGAACAAATTTATTGAGGACAAGGCTGTTGCAAAAGCTTCATCCTCTGTCCCATCCATCGACGAAACGTTGCATCTCTCTGCCTCTTCTACAAGTATTTTAATGGTGAATGCTCTGACGAACTGCAGACACTTGTGCCCCCACGACGTAGACACCCTCGACAAACCCGACAGGCAGCTAAATCCCACCCCCACACAGTAGAGATCCCTAGATGTAAAAGATCTTTCTACTTCAGTAGTCTCTTCCCCAGAACCGCTAGACTCTGGAATTCCATTCCAGGTTCCTGCTTCCCTAACTGTCCTGACATGCAGAAGTTCAAGTGTAACGTGAACCGACATCTTGCTGCCCAAATCCCAACATAGTGCCCCAGTAGTTGCTGCCCCTGATAGTAGCCCCCTACACCAAAGTGGCAATGTGCCTTGTTTGGGGTGAAAATGTAATAAAAAAAAAATAAAAGAGATAGGCTCCCTTTACCGTGCTAGAAAATTACACACATCTCTACAAAGCCATCATTCACCCATGCATGGAGTATTGTTGCAACATCTGGGCTGATGCATCTGCTCGTAGTCTCTCGCTCTTTTTTTTTTCTTTTTTTTTTACGAGGCAATCATCATTTATTAAGTCCCTAGGTCACTCGAGGAAAAAGGATTAATGCAGGTAAGGTTGTCAATCAGGCAACAGCATAATGACCGGTGATGGTAGAAATTGGGTAGAATTTGATTATTTGATGGGACGACGCAAAAAGAACTTGTTTAGATTAGACTTGAAAATGACCATGCTGTAGCCAGCTGGAAAGCAGACTCACGGTATAGACTTCCACGGGCGGGCAGTTCTAGGAAAAAACTTTGTTCACAGGAGAGAGATAGAGGGGGGGGAGCAGGGGAATTTGTTAACAGTGGTTGTAGCGAAACGAGTATTTTCTGAAAATGTTTTGCAGGAGTGGTCATCGATTATAATTGTATCTTTTCAAACCTCAACTTAACATTCACAGGCAACATGAATTGGAACTAATTCATTGAGGATATTGCCAAGACTGCTGCAAAGAAAGTGGGCTCCCTTTACCATGTTAGAAAATTACTCACACCAGAGAGTATCCTGTATTTCTACAAAGCCACAATTCGCCCAATGCATGGAGTATTGTTAGCACATCTGGGCTAGTGTATCTATCAGCAGCCTCTCTCTCTCTCTCTTAAACAGTTTCTAAAAAGTCTCAAATCTTATAGCTTCCGAACTATCAACCAAGCTCCAACTTCTGTCCCATCACCGCAATGTTGCATTCCTATGCCTGTTTTACAAGCACTTTAATGGAATGTTCCCTGATGAACTGATAGCACTAGTGCTACCTCGATTTACATAGTTCCGACTAATCAGACAAGCAGCAAAATCTCACCCCTTCACTGTTGAGGTCCGTAGATGTTTGAAAGGGTTCTAGTCGAACAGTTTGTCCCATCGGACTGCTAGATTTTGGAATTGCTTCTTTATAAGCAAAATTCAACTTTATTCGTCAACATCTTCCAAGATGATCCATTGATTCCAGAGTTTCGATGTCCCTTTGTTTAGCATGGTTGCCTTTGGCATCAATTTCCTATATCACTTTATCATTGGAGAAGAATCGCTTTTCTTGGAGCATTCTGTTGGAGTCTGCAAATATCAAGTGTTTACTGGAATGGCTAAATCTAGAAAATGAAGGTGTCGCAGAAAAAAATCGAAATGCAATTACTGTAGTTTTTCCATTGCTATGATCGACTTGTGACACGGTGCATTGTCATGGTGATATTCAGTTCCCTCCCACTGCGACACCAGGATCTGAAAGTGAGATTGAAAATGGGCACTCTGACCTTAAAAAAAAAAAGTGTACGGGCAGTCCCATGGGCATCCCACGGTAAGGGCGCCTCAGGTGATTAGCAATGAACTCATTTCTTAAGTTATGAACTGAAAGTTAAGAAGAAAACAATTCGTAAGTGAACATTAGTCTTTCTCTCCAAACAAAACTTTGACAAAAACTCAGCAAACGTCTCCTTGTATAATAAACTAGCCTGGGTGTCCGGCGTTGCCCGGGTGTTTGGAGGTGTGTGTTAGGCAGGCTCGAATCCGTAACGCGAAGGCGGAAAAGAAAGTGGGGGGGGTGTAAAGGTGTTGGTTGACAAAAAAAAAAAAAAGAAGGAAAATTGCGAACGCAAAAAAAAAAAAAATAGGAGTAGTAAGCAGGCTCGAATCCGTAACGCGCCAAAGAAAAAGAGGTTAAAAAAACAAACTGTCTTACTGATGTACTTACCGTGATTGTGACGTCACTGGCGGTCGAAATAACACCTTTTATGCAACATCGTGGACGCGAGGGTTGAATGACTTGCAAAAAATGTCAGCGAAAAAAAAGCGACCCCACTCCTTGTAGAAAACTGCCTAGTTGAGGGTGAAAGAATTAATTTTTTGGCCAATTTTTCAATATTTTTCGTCCGAAAGGTCGAGCTTCAAAATGATATCGATCTCGTGAAAAACGTTGCCTCTGTCGAAAGTATTAGGCGGACATACATACATACATGCATACATATATATATACATATGATGATGATTGCAACGTCTTGTCAGACGAGTGCCACTCCCTCAGACATTTCAAAACCATGCGCCCAAATGCCTGAGGGAGTATCTATACAAATATGATGTTACAGAGTCTTAGCTTTGTACGACAGCTAAGTCTCTCTCTCGGTTCAAAATGTTAATGCAGGTAATGGTCTTCCGGTTTATGGCTTTTTAAATCAGAGATTTGCTTCTCCTAGAAAGGCTGCCTTCACCATGGCTTACGGGAGCCCTCTCCACCCCAATACACATATACATACACACAAATATACACGGTGCTAGATGGCCGTTGACCCAGAAAAAGAGTTCTTTCGCCCTTTGGAAGGTCTTGTTTTTAATCCTTCAGGGAGACTAGCGGCCCTCCTCACCAAACAAGTCTGGTGGGGGAACCAGTTTAGTCGCCGGTGACCCGACCATGAGGCAGGTAGTACTGGGTTACATAGTACCAGTAGCACATGACATGACCTGACATATATACATACATACATACATGTAAACGGACAGGTGAGATTTATATCATAGATGGTTAATATATTGCCTTCTCATATCTTTATCTCCTCTGATTTCCAATGCAACTTTCATTCACGATACAACAAAATGAGTCAGTAGAGTTGTTTTTAATGGTTTCCAAGACATCTGCCAAATTTGGGCAACTTAATTGTTCAGCAGAATTTGTGCCTGTAGGATCGCGTTGAAGTTAGCATATTACCTGTGAACCGTCGTTTCCAGCAATGTTGAAATCAAATAATAATAATGACGTCATTGCTTTGCTTGAACAATATTTTTTTTTCACCAGAAAGTAATGCTTTAACAAAGACACGAAATTCAGAGGGTTTTTTTTTTTTTAAATATTTTTAAAAATTGCAACAAAAGCTTCACTTAAATAACTAATATATAAACTAATAATCCGGGTAGTACTTCATAGAATCATACGAATTTTTTTCTGCAAAAATACGACGACTAACGATAATAAAAAATGGCTGAAATATTAAGGAAACCCCTTGAATGCGGAGAATAATACAAGTATACAATATAATGAAGGAGCGTTACAGGGAATGAAGAAAAACACTGAAGCTGCATATCTACAAGTTCTACACCCCCATCACGCATCCCCTCCCATTGTCTCATCACTGCCCCCTCAAAAAAAAAGTGTGATACCAAAGAACCGAGAAGGGCCAAGGAGAATGGAAAGAGTGCTGACCAGACCTCCGCTGGACAAGCGCGAAGAGAACTGGATCTTATGGAGACTTAGTGCCACTCAAATTCCAGTATAGGCCAATGGCCGCTGCCAGCGAGAAATCAATGATGAGTGGCTGTTGCGATGACACCAATTTATTTGCAAATGCTATCGAAGGAGGCTGAGAGAGCTGGACGTCTGGGGAGTCTTGTTGTCACTTAGCTTCCAGAGAATACCACAGGTTTCCAATCAGGTCTTTGGTGACCTGTGTGAAAGCTCCATGTGAGCCAATAATAATACTAATAATAATAATAATAATAATACTAATAATAATAATAATAATAATAATAATAATAAAAATAATAATAATAATAATAAACCATATAGTAAGTGAGTGCAGCAAACTGGCCCAAAAGAAATACAAGAACAGACACAACAAAGTAGGAAGGGCAGTACACTGGGAATTATGCAAACAACTGCATCTCAAACGCACAGACAAGTGATACAAACATAAGCCAGCAACAGTACTTGAAAACGAGAATCACAAAATCCTACGGGACATGGACATACAAACTGATAAAGTCATCCAAGCAAGAAGACCGGATGTCGTAATAATTAGCAAGAAAGAAAAGTCCCGTCAAGTTTTTTTATTTTTTTGTTTTTTTTTACACAGTGATCACCACTTATCAAGGCCCGTAAGCCACTCAGGGATAAGGGTTATTGCAAGTACATCACGTTAGTCGTATACTTTGCTGTTCCAGCTGACCGCAGGGTGAATATCAAAGAAAAGGAGAAACGGAGCAAATACACAGAGCTAGCCAGAGAGCTGAAAGGAATATGGAAGATGAAGAAAATCAAAATAATACCTATAATAGTAGGAACTCTCGGACAATCCTGAAAAACTTCTTTTTTTTTAAATTTGGAGAAATTGGAATCAGAGGAATGGCTGGAAAAATACAATGAACAACAATAATGAAAACAGCTGAAATATTAAGGAAAACCCTTGAATGTGGAGACTAACACACATGAACCACAAACGCGGGCCAGACAAAATTGCTGCTGAGGCAAAACATGAAACGCTACATGGAACCAAGAATACTGAAGCTGCATACCTTTAAGTTCTCTAACCACAACCCCATCCCCCATTACCACATCACTGCCCCCCCCAAAGAGTTAGACTGAATAACCAAGTATAGTCAAGGAGGAAGGTAAGGCCGAAGAGAGAGCACTGACCAGACCTCCGCTGGATAAGTGCAAAGAGAAATGGGACCTTGGGGAGGCTTATTGCCACTCAAATTCTAATGAAGACCAATAGCCGCTGCCAACGAGAAATCTATGACAAGCAATAATGTAAACCTATTTGCAAATCTTATCGAAAGAGATGAAGAGTACTGGAAATCTGGAGAGACTTGTTGTCACTCAGCTTCCAGGGAACACCATAGGATGTTTTCATGGAGAGATCTTTGATGTGTGGAAGCTCCTTGTGAGCCAATAATAACTAGAAAAACCCGTGGAAGTTCCACAAATTAAGAAACATATTGAATCAACAAATACGCAAGGGGAAACGTGACATTCGAAAAGACAGAGTAGTCAGCACTTCTGCTACAGAATCATCCCACAGGTATCCAACATGCGAGAAGCACTTCAGAGCTGGAATCCGTCTAACAAACCATCTTCGAACCCACAGAAAAATTGCATGATCACGGTCATTTTCGCAAGCGACAGACGAACGTTCATGTTTTGATAAAGCTGGTATTTTTTTCAGACCTATTTTGGCGGATCGTGAATTAAAGTTGCGTGAGACAGCAGAGGAGATAGAGATTGAGAAGGCATTAAACATTTTGCATGAAAATTTATCAACGAGAAAACTATGTTTGCTCACAGTTGATCAAAAGCAACGTCGATGATTCAGGGCGTTTTTTTTTTTGTTTGTTTGTTTTTTTTTGTTGTTTTTTGTTTTTTTTGTGCAACAGGTTTTCAACACAACGAAAAGTAGGTTTTGCGCTATGTTGACATGAATGCGTCATCAATAAACCAAACAAAAATGTATTTTTTTTTTATATGCGGCTGTTTTTATTTTCTTATTTTTAATCGTTGCATCAGTTTAACTAAGATGATTCGTATTATTTGGATTCAATTTGGATTGGATTTTTTATGAAGGTTGCTCCAGACAAGACATGAAGCCACCTGAAATTTTTTATGAAAGTTCCTCCCGATAAGGCATAATGCCACCTGAAATTCTTATGAAAGTTTCTCCAGACAAGGCATGAAGCCATCTAAAATTTTTATGAAAGTCGCTCCAGACAGGTCATGAAGCCACTTGCAATTTTCATGAAAACCTCTCCAGACAAGTCATGAAACCACCTGAAATTTTTATGAAAATCGCTCCAGACAAGACATGAAGCCACCTGAAATTTTTATGAAAGTCGCTCCAGACAAGACATGAAGCCACCTGAAATTTTTATGAAAATCGTTTCAGACAAGGCATGAAGCCACCTGAAAATTTTTATGAAGGTCACTTAAGACAATGTATGAAGCAACTTTAATTTTTTTATAGAAATCGCTCCAGACAAGGGATTATGCCACCTTTTTTTATGAAACTCGCTCAAGACAAGGCATGATGCTACTTGAAATTTTTCATGGAAATCGCTCCTGACAAGGCATGAAGCCACATGGAATCTTTTATGAAATTCGCCCCAGACAAAGCATGAAGCCACTTCAATGTTTCATAGAAAGAAATCACGTACATTGATCAAATTTTGCTGATTTCTTTTAAATGTCACATTCCAAAAAAGCAGATTAATTGATGAAGTATGCTGTTCTCATCTTGAGTGTCATTTTCACGTTTCGGTCAATGTAACCTCCGACCTTCTTCAGATCTATCTTGTAAAACTCGTGAATGTTTGTGTTGAACTAGGCAATTTGGATGGAATTTCGAACGGAACCCTTTATTTACTTCACGGGGCTAGCATGTTCTCATTCCATCAGCCTGATAGTCAGGGACCCGATTCTTGAATTAACCACTCAGGAGGCTGTCCTATCAGCAGGTGCAAATTACTGGGGCTGTTGTATTGCAATTTGGTGAATGGATTCTAGTAGTTTCTGGTGGAGCTTCTCGATGCCATATTAGTGGATAATTGTTACAGCTTTATCTTATCATGTGCTACAAAAAATAAAATTCTTCGTTTCTTTTTCTTTCTTACTTTCCCTCTCTGTTCTGCTCTAACCAAGTCTATTGACCTGTTCTACAAATCCCAAAACTTCATCATGAAAAGTCCCAAGAAAAAAATACACGATTAAACCCATAACTCCAACTTCCAACGTAGGCCACTGCAACCATATCTCCTTTTCCAACATCAGGGGTCTACGTTCCAACCTGACCCCCAAGATAGCCATGGGCATGGAATATATGCCTACATTAAAGGGAGGTCACTCTCATATTCTTAGCTAAGGTTACCAAATGACCGTTTTTAATGCTAAATTTGGCATTTTGAAGCAGTTTGGCCTATAAAAATCGTATGCACAATCTATTACACTCAAAGGATGATACTGGCCGACTCTATATGAAAAGGAATGCCGGAGGAAGAGGACTGGTTTGTATAAAAGACAAGAAAATAATTAGAAAAATATATAATGCAGAATAACTGCAGTAAAAGATGCTGAAAAAAAAGACAGAAACGTAAAACACGAGAAAAGAAAAATAGGAAGATAAACAACTACACGGACGATTCATAAGGATGACAAAAAAAAATGAGACGAGCGAAAACACTTGGCAACAGATTTGATGTACATGTTCCATTTCAGATCAGTAGTAAAGGTCAAGCCCAGAAGCTTGTCAAAACATGGAGCCTCCTCAAGACGAGCGCCATTCATTTCAATTAATGCCAGATGGGGATCAGAGCGTTAATGATGAAGAAACTTGATTTTAGATGCATTAGAAGCTTGGTTTTAGATGCATTAAAAGTAACAAGCCACCCATTGTAACACGTGCTCAAGATCAGAAAAGAGAGAATCAGAGAACTTGGTCATTTACGGCCTTTGGTGTACTGCTATAAATGGTAGTGTCATCAGCATAAATGTCTACGAATGATCTAAGGATGTGATTTGGAAGATTATTGATGTAAATCAAGAAGAGTTAGGCCCAGGATGGACCATTGAGGGACTCCAGCATTTATACTGTGAGCTTCTGACTTCTGCCCATCAACCACTACTAGTTAACAAGCAGGAAAAGACCTGCCAGATTGTAGATTTTGCCGTCCCAGCAGTCAACAGAGTGAAGATCAAGGAAACAGAGAAACGGGACAAATACACTGGACTGGCCAGAGAGCTCAAAGGAATATGGAGAAGTGCCACTAATCGTAGGAGCGCTAGGAACAATACCGAAAAGCTTTGCAGAGAGAATGGAAGAGTTTGGAATCAAAGGGATTACTAATGAGATACCATGAATAACTAATGAAAACGGTTGAAATATTAAGGAAAACTCTTTAATACGGCGACTAACACACATGAGCTACAGGCACAAACTGGATATATATAAAACACAAAGGCATATCACATGGAATCATGAAAATTAAACTGTATTGATTAACCCGTCTGCGCCCCTACCTTCCCCACCCCAGTGTGTGTGTGTGTGTGTGTGTGTGTGTGTGTGTGTGTGTGTGTGTGTGTGTGTGTGTGTGTGTGTGTGTGTGTGCGCACGCGCGTGTGTGTGTGTGTGACCAAAAATTGACGCCACACCAAATAAACGAAGAGTATCAAGGAGGATGGAAAGATCCAGGAGAGAAAGCACTAACTAGACTTCCTCTGGATGAATACAAAGAGGTGCTGAGAGCTTGGGACAGCTTGGGACAGCTTGGGTTATTTTTAAGCTAACTTCTTTGTGCGTGCTTTTGTTAAGATCGTTTTTGTTAGTTTTTTGTTTGTTTGTTTGTTTGTTTGTTTTCCTTTGTCTTGTTTGGGTGGTTCATTGTTTTGTTTTTTTTTTGTTTATTTATTTTTGTTTTTTTGTTTGTTTGTTTTTTTCTTGGAGGGCATGTTTGGTTGAAAATTTAAATAATTAATTGCATAAATATTAAAATATTCATTAAAATTAGATATTTCTATAATGTGTGACTATTTGAGAAATAACAGGTTGATTAGTTTCCACAGATCAGTGTCAGGTGTTGATCTTCTGGTGCAAACACTTGACGTACATTTTTTTTTAAGAAAAGAGTCAAGATTAAGTAAGTAAAAATAAAACCATTTTAAGATAAAATACCGACGTATCTTATCAGACATTTCAGAGTTTTTTTTTTATTATTTATTATTTTTTATTTTATTATTTTTATTTATTTTTCGTGGGGTTGGGGTTAGGATTAGTGTTTAAAAAGTGCGTGCGAGTTCGAATTGAATGAAGAATTTGGGTCAGTTTTTCAACGCAAGATCAATTGGGAGGAGGAGAAGTATACGAGGTGTTTCGATAATCTATATGATAACCGTGGGATTATATTCTATCTGTGTAAAAGAGACGTATGTGTGTATCTTTCTTTCCTTTATTTTTTTACTATCAGGGATGCCTGGCGTTGCTCGGGTCCACATGAAGTTCCGTTTGGGCACACCTGCTATACAAAAGAATATTAGGTACTTTTTCATTACTATATGTCCATTGCATCATGGGAAACGTCGATACCCCTCCCACAACAATTTCAAAAATAAAAGATACACTATTCTCACCCTATTCCTTTATTAATTTACGAGTTGTTTTTCTTCTTATCCGTTTTATATATATATATATATATATATATATATATATATATATATATATATATATATATATATATATATATATATACAGTGATGATCATATTTATTGGCACGGTAAAATAAAAGTTAAATTTTGTCTAATAAATTCTAAAAAAGGGATTAAATTAAAGAAAATAACAAAGTATATTATGTATTTTTAACTGGCCTTTCCGATGCAGCAATCGGATTTTAGAAAAAATAAATAACAAAGGAACAACAAACATAATTGCAAAAAACCCTTGTTCAAAATTATTGGCACGGCTTTGTTTTTCTTTTAGTATCAGTATAATATCAATCAATTTCCGGTTTATGTGCTTTCTGAACTTTTTTATAGCCATATTATGCTTGTTTAACGCTAATTCAGTGAATAATTTTTTTCAGATAATTTTTAGATAGCGATTTATTTAAACTATTATAAGTGACTAAATTATAATTTTCAATCGCCATGGTTAAAACTAAGGAACACAGCGAAGACGTCAGGAAGCTTGTTGTAGCATGCCATACCAATGGGGAGGGCTATGATAAGATTTCAAAGAAGCTAAACCTTCCCAAATCCACTGTTAGAGCCATAATAAACAAGTTCAAATCGCAAGGCCACGTTATGAGTTTAGAGGGTAGAGGGAGAAAAAGGATTCTTTCCCCAAGAGATGAACGGAAAATTGTTCGACAAGTAAAACAAAACCCAAGGATCTCTGTTGGGGAGATTGTTGATGAACAGAGCACCTCTGGAGTAGTTTTGAAGAGAGCTGGTTTAAAAGCATGTCGTCCGAGAAAGACTCCCTTATTGAAGCCTATGCACCTGAAAGCAAGGCTAGCCTTTGCAAAACGTCATATTGATAAAGATGTTGCATTCTGGAAACGTGTTCTATGGACTGACGAAACGAAAATAGAGTTATTTGACCATAATAAAGTGTCTTATATTTACAGAAAATCTGGCGAAGCTTTCCTGCCTAAGAACACCATACCCACAGTGAAGCACGGTGGAGGCAGTTTGATGTTTTGGGGATCCTTTGCTGCCTCTGGACCAGGGCGACTTGTTAAGGTCACAGGTAGCATAAAAAAGGAAGATTATGTTAAAATATTGGATGAAAACCTGAAAGACTCTGCTAAAGAGCTCTCACTTGGTCGTCGTTGGTGGTTCATGCAAGATAATGACCCAAAGCATTCGGCTAAACTGACTAAGAAATGGCTTGAGGACAATCATATTAATGTTTTGGAGTGGCCATCACAAAGCCCAGACCTTAATCCAATTGAAAATTTATGGAGAACATTAAAATTGAGGGTAATGCAAAGGAAGCCTAAGAATCTTATTCAATTGGGGGATTATTGTCAGGAAGAGTGGGCTAAAATTACTACTGAAGAGTGCAACAACTTGGTTGTAAACTATGAAAAGCGACTGAGGAAGGTAATCAAGGCCAAAGGCTATACAATTGATTATTAAATAAATCGTGCCAATAATTTTGAACAAGGGTTTTTTGCAATTATGTTTGTTGTTCCTTTGTTATTTATTTTTTTTAAAATCCGATTGCTGCATCGGAAAGGCCAGTTAAAAATACATAATATACTTTGTTATTTTCTTTAATTTAATCCCTTTTTTAGAATTTATTAGACAAAATTTAACTTTTATTTTACCGTGCCAATAAATATGATCATCACTGTATATATATATATATATATATATATATATATATATATATATATATATATATATATATATATATATATGCTAGCAAAAATACCCGGCCTACAGAAAATGGACTCTGATTTATGAAAGTATGATAGGTTATGAAAAGGAATGGTTGTAAAGAGATAGCTTCGAATTTGGGGGTATCAAAACCAAAGCAAAATATGATGAAAGTAAAAATAAAATAGATAAACCCCATAATTTATTATACCATACCTGTTCACACTGAAACACTTATCACAATATTCTGTGGATCTATATTAAAAAACCTTGTTAAATTTGTGACATATTTCCATTCTATATAGAGGTCAGGCGTGAACGAACACCCCATAATTTTATCATACCATATTTCTTTAAACTGAAACATAATTATCAAAGTATACTTACGCAGATAGATAGGAAAAGTCTTTTGTGCCTATTTCCATTCTATGGAGGCCAGGCGAGAACGCAGACCCCACAATTTCATTATACCATCCCTATTTAAGTTAAAACATACTTATCAAAGTATTCTTATGTACATCTATCTCAAAAACATTTGTAAACGTTTTTTCTTTCATTTTTAAATTTTTTATTTCCATACTTTGTTGACCAGGCGCGAACGCAGACCCCACAATCTTAATGGATCAAACATAGCCATTCCTGTGTCTCGATACATCTCCTATCATTATATGTAATCAGTTTTTTTTAAATAGTCAACCATATAGGAGCCTATTCGTGACCACACACACACACACACACACACACACACACACACACACATTTAGCTTTATATTATATATATATATATATATATATATATATATATATATATATATATATATATATATATATATATATAGTAATGTGATTGATAATTTATATTCGAGCTTATTATATATCTAAATTACAACGAGCACTTTTTCTTTCCCTGTATTTTAATTAAACTAGTAATTTTACTATTAAATTAAAATACACTTTGCTCTTTAGACTATTGTTCTAATCTCCTTTAAATTATATATATATATATATATATATATATATATATATATATATATATATATATATATATATAGTCCACCCCTTTTTTCTCCTCTCTCTTTCTTTTCTCCCTGTACATATTTATTTTATGATAATTGTACATATGTCCTTCTTATTTTCATATTATTTTTAATTCCGTCCCCCTGCTTTCTTTTTTAAAAATGAAAATGTCATCGTTTGCCTCTGGTGAGGATGACGAAAGACATCTCGGGTTAAAAGGAACTCACTTCTTTTCTATAAATTTTGTACTCCTAATAAACTTTATATATATATATATATATATATATATATATATATATATATATATATATATATACGCACACATTCAATATGTTTTTACATAAGCAGTAATGTGTTGCTACACAGTCATGAGCATGTTTCGGTCTTCCAGTATTACTAACTAGAGACTTCTTCGGGCAACAACGTTTATATTCAAAAGTGGAATTTTGCTTTTGAATGTAAACGTTGTTGCTTGAAGAGGTCTCTAGTTACTAAATACTAGAAGATCGAAACATGCTCATGACTGTGTAGCAACAAATTACTGCTTATGTAAAGACAAATTTAAAATGTAACTTGCTCTATTTCGGTATTGAGCACTCTTGTATTAACCTCGTTATATTTCACTGGTTACCTTACCTCTGGAAAATAGCAACTTCAAATTATATATCGTCGTCGGCCAATTTCTCGTAGCCGAGAATTTCAGTTTCCTCTTCCCTCAGTGTTTGGATCGCAGTTGGCTTCTCAGACCAATCTGAGCATGGAATTTGCGTGGGCAGAGAAGGCAAGCAATGCTTGCCAGTGGGGTGTTGTTGTTCAGCACAATTTTTTCTTGCCTGCCTCTTGATCTCCACCAGTCTTCTTCTTTCTGCCTCGTATCCTTTGGTACAATGTATGATGGATTGGCGCCACAGGCACCATTCTGGAGATGTTGTTTCCCAGATGTGAAGATCAAATCTGGTGTTTTTTAGGGTGGATTTGAGTTGGTCCTTATATCACAGTAAAGGGTGACCGATAGGTCTTTTTCCTATGGCTAGCTCCGAGTACAGGGTTTGTCGAGGGAGTCTGTTTTCATCCATTTTGAGGATATGCCCCCACTCACGGAGTCTGTGCCTCATGGTGGTGGCCTCAATACTGCAGCTGTTTGCTCTCTCAAGAACGCTTGTGTTGGTTACATAGTCATACCATTTGATGTTCAGTATAGCTCGAAGTTTCAAACCCCAAGCTTTTAATAAAGTACATACATATATCGGTGCTACTTCAACATTAATTTAAAAAAAGAATATCAAACCGCATTTCTTCTTTTAACAACCAAAATTCTAATAATAACCAAAGAACTTCTCTAACCACGTTAATTAAAAAACTTCTAATAATACCCCTTCTCAATCAAATGGGCTATCCTAAAAAAGGTTATGTCTTATACTCCAGGCTCTAAGTAATGTCGCCTTCTGCACAACCGAAGCTATAACTATAATTACTTCCCCTCAAAGTAGCAATGTAATAAACTCTAAAAACGAATTGATCTCTTTCTGCGAACATAAGTCTAAATTCAATTATGGTAAATTTGAAATTGCATAGCCATTTATTTAACCTTTCAGATATATATTCTTTTCTATAACATCATCGTTTTCTAATATTTTACAACTAAAATTTTTTTATTGTAATTCTTTTTTCTTCCTTATTTGGCCGGTTTTTCATCTGTAATTTCCGTTTTTAGCGTTCGAATATTCCTATCAATCAATATATTAATCCACCTACATTTTTATATTTTGCATGTATGTTTTTATACTTTACTTGCATATTTATTTACATACTTACATGCTTTATCCGGAATTTGCAGATACCGGCCTCTCTCTCCCCTTTATTTATTTATTTTCTTTTACTTTTTATTTATTTATTTATTCATCTATTTACTTATGTGTATGTATGTGTGTGTGGATGTGGGTGTGTTTGTTGTATATATATATATATATATATATATATATATGTGTGTGTGTGTGTGTGTGTGTGTGTGTGTGTGTGTGTGTGTGTGTGTGTGTGTGTGTGTAATTGTATGCATTCATATATATGTATGTATTTACATGTGTACGTATTTATTTTGTATTTCTTCTTATTTCATTTGGTTGTTCTTCAAAAACTCATGCTGATAATTCAATTCTTAAATAATAACTTGTAAATTTCAGTTGACCTCTTTTTCGCTTAAAATTTTTGGCGCTTTTAACGTTATCTTGTCTGGGTCATTTTGACATTGGTTTTTCTATTTTAATTTTATTCCAATCACCATTCAACTTTCTTTTCTTTTTTCTCCACTCATTTTCTTTAATTAAATCTTGCCTCGACAGTCGAGTTGTATATTTCTTTTTTACGCACATTTTATCTTTCTTTTAATATATATTGGAATTCTTTCCGTTATGGTTGACGTTCATCTTCGTCGCCAACTGTTATGTTTGCAGGTTGAACCAAATAACGTATAAGGCGATACAAATGAAGACTCAACAAACAAAGATAGATCAATAAGAAGTGTATTAGAAAAAGTATATTCACAGTATATTTACATAATGGTTGTCAGGTAAGAGAGTCCTTAGCTGGAGAACATATCTGCTCTCGGCTCGGCCTTCGGTGGCTTCTGGTTAACACACACTCAGACTAACCGAGTCTTGCTATTTATGTGTAATATTATCCACATATGTAAATGAGTGGGTGCCACCACAACACTTTCCCATTTCCTTGTACCTATTTGTGAATTATTCCACAGATTTCTGCCTTTTGGATTACTTTGGATAATTTTTCGATTACGCGGTTCCCTTGGATTTTACTTCTGCGAATGGAAATTTAACTAATTTTCTTGGATTCTACATCTTTGGATTTTACCGTCATTGGAAATTTTACCCTTCACCAGACTATCCATTCATGTGAAATCATTTTTTTGTTCATCCTATTTCCTCTGCTTCACTTTTTGTTATCAAGTAAGATCTATGACTTACTTGTAGTTTCATTTAATACTTTTGCAAACAAAATCCGATCCCGCATTATGCTAAATCCTACCCTTAGATGAGAAGGAAAGTATTTCTTCGAAACTCCGCGGCTTAAGGACAATCCATTTATTTAGTGTTTCCTTTTTAAAATTAAATATGTTTTTAACTCTTTTTCAAAGTGTTTTTAACATGTTTTATTAACTACTTGTTCTTATATATATATATATATATATATATATATATATATATATATATATATATATAACTTTCAGCCCCCAAAACATATATATATATATATATATATATATATATATATATATATATATATGTGTGTGTGTGTGTGGGGGGGGTGTATATCAACTAGATATACAATGACCGATAGGTATTTTTTTATACAATGACCGATACGTATTTTTTTTTATTTTTATCGTTGCATAATTAACTACAGAGCAGTTTTATTAAAGAGTATCTTTTAGATTGCCGTAAAATCCCATGTAAGATATACATATATTTTCGAAAACGTAAAATACACGTGTAGTGGAGAGGGGGGGTGATCATAATGCTATGGCGGTTGAGGATCTAAGTGAGTGCATGACGAAACAAAAAGAAGCAATGGTCAACCACTGTTCGAACTTGCAAATGTGATTAGCGTATCCCTGGGGAACCGATGGGTCCGTGCTTAGAATGTTAGAATTATTTCCAGTGACGTTCCCACTGCGCAGGGACACCAAAATGTAATTCCAGAATCACGATAGTTATCCCAAGCAAAGCAAAACAAATGAGTAAAAACAGTACAGAACAGTGCCGGATCGGGACAGTTAGTACTTAAATGCGATCTGTATTTGTTTTTCTTTAGACATTCAATAACAAGAATGTGCTGCAAATTTGCTATCAATCGCTATGAGGGTGGGGTGTGGTGGGGCCTGTAGGGAGTTACGGGGGTGGGTCTCATTTCTAAACGGGATATATGTTTTGTTGCGCTGTATTCTAAAAACGAAATGGACATTATTTAATCTCTCAAAGGTCGCTGATTCCTTTAAAGTCTCCGCTCGCCGTGTTTTAATGGCAACTGATCAAAAAGAGAATACCATGTTTGGAGGGAGGAGGACACACACACACACACACACACACACACACACAGGTACACGCAAGGGCGCATACAACGTCGGTTGTATGAATTCAATATTAGCTTTGGTTAATGGGGGACAAATAAACTTGGCTAAATTGAGCGATCCATTTTGACTACTGTCTGAAAAAGACATTGAATGGAAATGGCAACTGCCTCTCTATCTATCATATATATATATATATATATATATATATATATATATATATATATATATATATATATATTTATATTTAAATAAGGGAGTAGTCACCAACAATGTGTATTTTTTAACATTATTTTATTATTCCGTGTCTTGGTTTTTCATTGAGAATTATGTTTGGATCATTGTAATAATGTTTTTAAGTCATTGAAAACGTTTACGCGCGTTTCAGACGGTCTGTGATGCGTCCTCGTCAGAAATTATTTTCAAATGTGTAA
This sequence comes from Euprymna scolopes, assembly GCF_053919585.1. Lineage (NCBI taxonomy): Eukaryota > Metazoa > Mollusca > Cephalopoda > Sepiida > Sepiolidae > Euprymna > Euprymna scolopes. The sequence continues at coordinate 37,857,023 of NC_136516.1, forward strand.
AAATGGCGATTTTCGTAGTTAATTTGAAGTTTTTCCAAGGGGTGGAGGCTTGTAAGTGTTTATTATTCATTGGTATGCTGAATTTTTATTGCTTTTTTATTTGGTTGACCTCGCTGTAGTCGCTTATATATATATATATATATATATATATATATATATATATATATATATATATATATATGACGTCTGTTGCCGGGTTCAAATCTCTCGACTGGTGTTATTCATGACACCCTGCACTGATGATTCTCGAAAGGATGAAACACCAGTATCTGTAGGTATTTAATAATTATTATAGTAAATAATTATGTCATACCCTTTAAGAGACTCGTTTCTTATTGTTGAGCACTTTCAGTTGAAATAAGTCAGTCAACTTAGCTCATATGCGCAGATCGTCATATAATGATTAGATCACTCTGACTGACGTTAAAAGCATTTAAAAAGAATAAATGTTTAAATCTCAACTATATTTCTCGCGGTTGACGGTAGCCAAATGGATTGGGTCCTTACTAATTAAGCCAGACATGATTTCTGTTGCCGGGTTCGAATCTCTCGATTCGTGTTAATCGTGACACTGATGATTCCCGAAAAGATGAAACACTATTGTCTGTAGGTATTTAATAATTATTATAGTAAATAATTATATATATATATATATATATATATATATATATATATATATATATATATATCTGGCTGAGTTTATTTTACTTGTAAATATTAACTCTTTAATATTTATAATATATTTTAAGTTTACCATTTTGATTACCTTGGTAAACTTATTGTAATTTATATATATATATATATATATATATATATAAATATATATATATATATAAATATATATATATATATATATATATATATATATATATATAAATTTGGGTTTTTGTGCGTGGGTATTCATATTAAAAAAAAAACTTTTCTCTATTTATTTAGTTATTTACTTGCTTCCCCACTGAGCAAATTAGGCACAAGGCCGTTTTTTTAATGTGGAGAGTGAGGGGAGGGGACCAGCTCCCCCGAGGGGGGGACTGGATAGTGACAATTGGTATGAAGGGTTTCCCCTACATTAACTAAAACTGATTGCTCAAGAGCAATGGTCTGATATGTGGGGTTGCCCTCCCCACATGTGGTCTTTGATTGCAGTATCTGCCGAAACAGATACTACACTTTGATAACAGAAAAAGATCTTGGACTGAAGGCCAAGAAGAAAAAAGCTTTAAAAAACCTTTTCTCTATTTATTTAAAAAGAAAATAAAACTTTGTTATAAATGGGTCGTTAAATTGCATTCACCTGCAAAAGATCTAATTTGCATATTCTTTGAAACATTCATTTTAATTAATTCCCTATTAGTTTTTTATCTTATGGAAAATTATATCATATAGTATTTTTAACATTCTTAATATTTTTATATAATTTTTTTAAAAAAATGTTTTATATATTTTTTTAGTAATCATATAGTATAGTTAAGTTAATTTAAGTTAATTAAGTTAATTAAGTTAAATTAAGTAAAGTTAAATTAATGATAGTAATATCATTATATCATATAGTATTTTTAACATTCTTAATATTTTTATATAATTTAAAAAAATATGTTTTATATATTTTTTTAGTAATCATATAGTATAGTTAAGTTAAATTAAGTTAATTTAAGTTAATTAAGTTAAATTAAGTAAAGTTAAATTAATGATAGTAATATCATTATATCATATAGTATTTTTAACATTCTTAATTTATTTATATAATGTTTTAAAAAAAATTTTTATATAATTCTTTTTAGTAATCATATAGTATTATATAGTATTTTTTTATCGGTTTTCTTATGGGATGATCGTCGAAAGTTAACTATTACGTTTAATCATATCCATGCAGATATTCTACATGATTTATACTTGCTATGGCCTAAGGAGGTTTCGCCCTTATTGCTCTTTCTTTTACCTTTATTTACTTGATGACATAATAAGGTTTTTATGTAACTTTTCCCTTGATTTTTAAGGTATTCTATTATTTGCTCCTCTTAACCGGGTAGAGCTTTTTTATCCACATAAATTTTTCAATGATAAGGCAAACCTATTTTTCAGCTATGAATATTTAAAGGTTTGCATGGGTTCGAATACCCTATATATGAAGTTTCATGTCTGTAGACCAAAAACTGACAGAGGAGTTTGGTAGGTAATTTTTTTTTAAACAAAAATGTGTATACATACATAAATATATATATATACACATACATAAATATATATAGTGAGAGGTTTGTGTTTACTCTAAATTTTTGTGCAAATATTAGCTTTGAATCTAAATGCTTCTCGTCAGCTCTGTTTAGCTTTGAAATGTCATGGCCTAAAGAGGTTTCTGCCTTATCCTTTTTGTAACCCTTACTGACTTGATAATGTAATGAAGTTCTTGCTTAACTTTGTTCTTTATCCTCTTAACTTGCTCTCTCTCTCTCTCTCTCTCTCTCTCTCTCTCTCTCTCTCTCTCTCTCTCTCTCTCTCTCTCTCTCTCTCTCTACCTACCTACCTATCTATCTCTTTGTATATATATATATATATAGAGAGAGAGATAGATAGATAGATAGATAGATAGATAGATAGATAAATAAATAAATAGATTGATAGATAGATAAATAGATAGATAAATAAACATAGATAGATAGATAGATAGATAGATAGATAGATAGATAATTGGAGGCGAAATTAATATTGAAAGTTAATTTCCAAAAGGAAAAAAAAAATATTTCTACGCGTGAAAATAGAAGTTATATTAAAAAATGTTTTCTCGGTGACACGGCTAGCTAACAAATTCAGTTAAATTTTGAAGTTAAGTAAATTTATTGTAAAAATCCTTTGAAAGATAAATATTACTTTTCTGTGTCTATTTCAAACATAATTAGTAAAGTCCTAAAATATTAAATTTTTAAAAAAACACCTTGTTTGTACAAAAATGTCTATATTAGCCCCCCAAACCGAGAGATTCTGCAAAGGTAAAATCACAAAAAAACGAAAGTCGTCTAAACATGGATTATACGGAAGACCAAAATGTCAGAAAAGTTCAAAGGATGTCTGAAAATGACGTCAGGTAGTAAAACGGAGGTATGGGGTGCTGGGGTTTTTTGGCCAGCCGTGCACCCGTACATTCATATCGTGAACGTTTGTCTAATTTTTACCATTTTTAAATTTAATTATTTTTCTATGTTCCTGCTTTTAAATTAAAAAAAAATAGTTTACGCCGAAGGTTTTACATTCATGCAAACAAGGTAAACATTAGAATCTTGCAGATAAAAAATATGTGAAACCTGTAATCTAAAAAAAAATAATGTAGAAATACTTTTTGCAATTATAATTTTTTGTGTGAAAATATTAAATAAACAATGCATAATTCAATGACAATATCGGTAGTTCGAGAATTTAATTTTTCTTCAAGTTAATTCATTAATACGGACTTTAGGGGCTTTTTTCGTAATGTTCATGCAAAACTTTTTTTTAATTATTAGTATTTTCGATGCTTTATTTTCATAAAAATAGCAAAAATAAATTAATTCATTTTTTTTTTACTTCTGAAAACCATAACTTTAGTAAAGTTATTTTTTGTTTAAACAAAATAATAAATTTCCACTAATTTTAAATTAAAAACCAATAATAATGTGTTTATTATATTCTGTGATTATTATTTGATAAATATTGAAAATTTCATTAAAATTGGTTAATTTCCTGATTTTTTATGAATTTTTAAGTAAAGGGAGGGGTCAAAATGTTTATACATTTTGAGCATCGGCATTCATTTTGCACGTACCTACTATTTCCGTTTTGTCATAAGTACAATTATAATTTAAAAAAAATTTAATACGGAATTCTGTGCCACAATCGTAAATGATTGTTGCAATAAGCGATGTAGTATGCCCAATTTGGTTCTTGTTTTTGTAAAATTTTAGTAACTTAAAAACTCAATCTAAATTTAGTTGCTCTTGCAGGGAAATAACTCTACAATTGCTATGTTTGAAATATAACGTTTTATAAATTGTCGTACAAGGGAAGTAATTCATAAATTTAATTGTATTCCAAGGGAATCACTTATGTCTAAAATTATTTTCCTTGAAATCTTACATGTGGGCGCTGTTTAACAATTTGTCACTGTACCGAGGGAGACAACTCTCGTTTACTTAAAGATTATTCGTTCATTTTTGTTTCTTCATCTCATAATTTAGGACGCGATTTTTTTTTAAATCAGTACACTAAAAAAATGCTACGAATTTTTGTTTAATGCAACAAAGTCTATAACATTCAAAATACAAGATGTAGTCTTTATGCGACTATTAAGAGAAAACCAACGAACACACGTTATTTTCATTAGATTAAAGCATTTTTTTTTTAAAGTCGCGCAAAGACTACATTTTGTATTATTGTTATCAACTTTGTAGCATAAAAAAATCATCGCAGCTTTCTTTTTTTAATGTTTTGATTTAACAAAAAAATATATCGCGTCCTAAATTATGAGATGAAAAATGAACGAATCTTTTAGTAAACGAGAGTTGTCTCCCTCTGTACAGTGACAAACTGTAAAACAGCGCCCAGTTTTTCATATGATAATTTGAGACGCTGTTTAACAAAACATGAAACAAATCGAGGATATTTTTTAGTAAAAAAACATTTCAGTAACTACAAAAAACATTACAATAAAAAAGCATTACAAAAAAGATAAATTACAAAACACATTACAAAAAAATACATGACAAAAAACATTACAAAAACATTACAAAATAACATTACAAAATAACATTACAAAAAACATTACAAAAAAAAACATTACAAAAAATAAATTACAAAAAACATTACAAAAAACATTACAAAAACATTACAAAAACATTTAAAAAACATTACAAAAAACATTACAAAAACAAACAAAAACATTACAAAAAATATTACAAAAAAATATTACAAAAAACATTTTAAAAAAAGATTACAAAAAAACATTACAAAAAATATTTAAAAAAACATTACAAAAAATATTACAAAAACATTACAAAAACATTACAAAAAAACATTACAAAAAAATATTACAAAAGACATTACAAAAAAGCATTACAAAAAATATTACAAAAAAAATTGCAAAAAACATTACAAAAAACATTACAAAAAACATTACAAATAACATTACAAAAAAACATTTAAAAAACATTACAAAAAAATTACATAAACAAACGTAAAAACATTGCAAAAAATATTACAAAAAAATATTACAAAAAACATTACAAAAACATTACAAAAAAAATACAAAAAACATTACAAAAACATTATAAAAACATTTTAAAAACATTATAAAACATTAAAAAACATTACAAAAAACATTACAAAAAACATTTTTAAAAACATTATAAAAACATTATAAAAAACATTTTAAAAAATTACAAAAAAAATGTGCTGAAAAAAGTCACTTTTGATTAGTTGTAAAAAACAAAAATTATTTACAACTATTTTTTTTAATGCTCTTTTTTATTAAGACAACGCAAGTTCGTTTGTTGACAATATCACATCGGTTGATATTTGGGTTTGACGATGAGTGCTCTGGAAAGGTCACTTCTGATTAATTGTGAGTAAATTTATTTTCAATTAGTTTATTTAATGTAACAAAGTTTTACCAAATTTATAACAAAAGATAAAATGCGACGATATTGTAACGGTGTTTTCGATTTTCTATAATACTAGCATGGGTGTCCGGCGTTGCCCGAGTGTTTGTAGGTCTGTGTTGAGCGAAAAAAAAAAAAGGGCCGTAGTAGGCAGGCAGGCTCGAACCCGTACCACGAAAGAGGAAAAGAAAGTGAAAAAAGAACTGGGCGCGTTAGCTGTTGCGCCCATTGCCAAATTAGAAGTGACGTAGGTTTAAATTAAGGCTAGATAATCGAAAAGAGGGGCTGACTTTCGAAAATATCGGCGAAAAAGGCGACCTCTCCCTGTTTTAATGTTTTGATTGAAATGAACGAATCTTGGTAAACGAGAGTTGTCTCCCTCTGCACAGTGAGAAAACTGTAAAACAGCACCGAAAAAGATTCAATATAAGTAACTATAACAAAGGGAGATAACACAATATAAATTTAGTTGCTTTTGCAGGGAAATAACTCTACAATTGATATTCTTCAAACGATTTGTCCATAACGTTAAAAAATAGGTCTAGAACCACTCTCAATCAGTCGACTTTGCACTGCCTGTGGGAAGCTCTGTTATTTGTTGGTCTCAAAAGTTATCTACAAAAGTACGCACAAGCTTCTGCCTCCGAAAATAACATGCATGCGAGTCAAAATAATCACAAGGGTGTAGCTAGGAAGAACTAGGGGGTGTAGGTCCAAACTAGGTGGGTTTGGGTTTTTTTTTTTTTTTTTTTTTTACTTTCTTTCCACCTCAACGCTAACCTTAAAATGCCGACTTTTAAAGATTTTCGACTATGCCAAAAACGAATATCAAATTTAAATTTCGCGCAGGCAAGTAGTTCTCTGGATATTACAACTTTTATTATCGAATCTAATCCATTATGTTTTTACTGGTGGCCATGGTTTATCTTTTCCAGCTGAAAAGTACTAATAATTACAAAACATCCCATCCTCCCCGTGTTCACAATGACGAACGCCATTGACATTTATTGAGTAATACATTGGTAAAAGTGTCTTAATATCCAGAAAACTATTTCTCTACACAAAATTTAAATGTGATATTTCTTTTCAACATACCTGAAAACTTATGAAAATTGTCATTTTAAAAGTTGAATTAAGGTGAAAATAAAGTAAAAGAATTACCCCAAACTTTCGTAGCAAACATTTTACAACATATGTGCGTCCGTTGCGTTTCATTTTATTCATCTTTTATCATAACACTGTGCAACAAATTTGAATTGAAAAAAAAAGTACAAGACATATAAGACCTGTTTCGGTGTAAGAAAAGTATGCTGATTCCAAATCTGACATTTATTTCTCTGGATTAGGTACCATTTTCATGTACTTTATTATTAATTATTTTGAAAAAAAAACACCGAATTCACCAGTTTAAACAACATTTGTCCTCTTAACTCTCTTGTGTAGAGTGTCATCATCCTTTTTTAAATTCCAGCAGTAGTCTGCCAATATACCAGTGTTCCATTTTCCTTTAAAACGTTTTTCTATTAATGAAATATCTTGATGGAACCTTTCGCCATGTTCATCACTCACATGGCCAAGATTCTCAGCAAAAAAATCCAAATGAGAGTGGAGCACATGAACTTTTAGAGACATGTTACATCCCATATCATGAAAATGATGCAATAGATCATTCACAACTTGCACATAGTCTTCTGAACGATGTTTTCCCAGGAAGTTATCACAAACTTTCTTGAATGACTCCAAGACACATTTTTCTTTTCTCGTGAGATGTGTGTTAAAAGTTTCACCAAGAACAATTTTTCGAATTTGGGGACCTATGAAGATACCTTCTTTTATTTTAGTTCGACTTAATGAAGGAAACTTTTCTGCAAGATATGCAAATGCCAAGGAATGCATGTCTAGTGCTTTCACAGTAAGTAAATTTTCAGAAAAGAATGTATAAAATGCCCCTTTATGTTTAAAACATTAAAATACACAATAATCCGGTCTTTATTGTAGTTTTTAGTTAAAAAATACTTCATTAAATGGATATCTATTTTTAACCCTCAGATTTTTTCCCGGGCCCTACAAATAAGGTTCTGCGGCAGGTTTTAGCTTCTTTTCCTTGATTTTTTTAGCCTACATTAAAAAATGCCTTTCTTGACGAATACCATGGCTTTTCGGAAGGTGGTGAACACCAAACCATGTGCTACAGCATTATGTTTTTACTTTTGAAAAAATTAGCCCTTGGTCTAGAAAATATGCTAACCAGGATAGCTCTGTCATCTAGCTCTCTTAAATCTGGAAAAATAGCTCATTTCGGCCGAATTTAGCAAATACATGATTCAAATAAATGATTTAACAAATAATGTACATAATATGTGTACATTAAACTGTGTTTTTCTCTTAAGATTTATAATTTAATACACATAATATGTGACTGCAAAGTCGTCAGTAACCCATTTTTGACGTTTTTACTGAAATTTACGACTATGGCAATTTTGCACAAATTATACCTAATTCAGCAAAAAGAAAGCCAGAAATAAAATTTCCACGTTACTAGGTATACAAAAATTGCTGCAGATATCCTGTACTTTTTTTAGTGTTGCACAGTGTAATTAGCAAGCCGCTCGGCATTGCCCGGTCATAACATCCACTTAAATATGATATTTTGATTAATGCAGACTTCGTATTTATTAGTATACCAACCTGGGTGACCAGGTGTTTGAAGGTATGTGTTGAGCAAAAAAAAAAAAAAAAAAGTGATAGTAGGCAGGCAGGCTTGAACCTGTAACGTAAAGGCAGAAAAGACGTCACCGGAAGTTTGGGACGTTGAAATTAGTAAAGTCATTCTAACCGATACAATGACTTGCAAAAATGGCGACGCAAAAAAAAAAAAAAAAAAAAACGCCCCCCCCCTTGTAGAAAAGTGCCCAGTTGAGAGTGAATCAATGTTTTTAGCCAATTTTTTTTTATATTTGTCGTCCGAAGGGTCGAACTAAAAACGATACCAATTTCATGAAAATCCGTCACCTCTGTCGGAAATTTTAGGCAGACATACATACATTTAAACAGACGGGTGAGATTAATATAACAGATTATATTGGACCCAATATACAGGGTGGCCACAAAGTAACGCACCAATGAGCTGAATTTGAATAAATGTTACTACTATAACTTTTTTAATTTTTTAACTTTTTTAATTAACATTGGTGCGTGACTTTGTGGCCACCCTGTATAGTAATAATTTAAAAAGTTAAAAAAAAAATTTTTTTTTAAATGACTCATGTGTCACCACCGAAATCAAAACCAAAAACGTTTAGCTTATGATTTACTTTTTCCTTTGACGTTAATGCCTGAGCTATGAAGACATGTTTGCTGCAAGGCTAAAGATTAAAACATGACCCATAGCTATTACGTTACGCATGCATATATTCATAATGCTGTCGTTCGACTTTCATCTGGTAAATTTCATTTTTTTTTTTTTTAATTTTCACACATTTGCCCCAATTTTAACCGGCTAAAACCCAAATATTAAGTTTCATGTCTGTAGACCAAAAACTGACAGACAAGTTTGGTAAACAAAATTTAAAAAAAAATAAATAAACACATACATAAATATATATAGAAAGACGTTTGTGTTTACTATAACCTTTTATGCAAATATTACGCAAGTATAAATCATGTAGAATATCTGCGTTAATATAATTGCACGTAATAGTTAACTAAAGATGATCATCCCATGAGAAAACTGAAAAAACTAATAGGGAATTAATTAAAACTAGCGGGACCTGTGGAAATTCCACAGAGGATTCATTAATATGTAATATATTGATGTTGACATTCTGTAGATGTTCAGTGTAAATAGAAACGCCCTGATATTATTGTAGCTTTTTTGTTAAAACTGCAAATTATTTATCGAAGCTAGCATGAACGCCCGGCAAAGCCCGGTCGTAAAGTACGCTTAAACATCATATTTTAATTCTTGCAGATTTCGTATACATTATTATAGAGTTAATGTTCTATCGATTTTTATATGTTATAAAGTTGCGATTTCGAAAATAAAAAAAATATATGCATATGACTTGGGTGCATTAGCTTGAATCTAAACCGACATAAAAACTTATGAAATGTATGTATATATATATATATATATATATATATATATATATATAGATAGATAGATAGATAGATAGATATGAGTTCCTTCAGTCATAATCGAAATCAAAACTAAAACTTATGAAGAATTCTTGATAAAATTATTTATGAAACAAAATAGATGACTTAAGTGCCATCAGCTATAATCGAAACCGAAACCAAATCTTATAAATAATTTTACCAAGAATTCTTCTTGACAAGAAATGGAAATAACAATTAAATGACCCGGATATAAGCGTGACACAGAAAATAACACACACGCTATCATATTAATATATAGATGAATGTTTAAAAAATATGCAAATTATTTACATCTTTTGCAGATGAATGCAATTTAACGATCCATATATAACAAACCTGTATTTTCTTCTATTATATAAATCTCATCTGTTTAAATATATGTATGTATGTCTGCCTAAAACTTTCGACAGAGGCGATGAATTTTCACGAGATCGGTATCCTTTTGAAGTGCAACCCCCCCAGACGACAAATATCCAAAAATTGGCTAAAAGCATTAATTTCTTCACCCCCAACTGGGCACTTTTCTACAAGGAGGGGGTCAATTTTTTCGGCTGACATTTTTCCAAGTCATTCAAACCTTGCATCAACAACGTCACAGAAAAGACGTTATTTTGACAACCTGTGACGTCACAATCATGGTGGGCGCATTGATAAACCATTAGTTTGTTATTTTCACCTCCTTTTCATCTGGCACGTTACGGGTTCGAGCTTACTAGTCCTATTTTTTTTTTTTTTGTGCTTGCAATTTTTCTTTTTTCTTTCTTTCTTTTTTTTGACCAACCTTACATACACCTCTAACCCTAACCTTACACTCACCTCCATTTTCTCTTCCGCCTTCTCATCACAGGTTCGAGCCTGCCTGCCTACCACAACTTTTTTTTTTTTTTTGGCTTAAAAAACACCAACAAATACTCGGGCAACGCCGGGCACTCAGGCTAGTTTTAAATAAATAAAAAAAAAAGGGGTTTTAATATGAATATCAATACACAAAAAACACTTTATAAGGGTATAGATGAGGGCAACCTAAAATTGAATGTTCTTATAACATGAAATTTAAATATTTTGATTTATGAAATTGTTTAATATAATTACTTGGTCAAATTACTCAACATGATAAATAAATGTATTATTATTCATCGGACTACTGTTCTCATCTTGAATGTGATTTTCACAACGTTTCAGTTGATATAACCTCCGACCTTCTTCAGGTGTATCTTGTTGAACTCGGGAATGTTTCTGTCGAACTCGGGAATTTGGACAAAATTTCGAGCGGAACCCTTTATTTACTTCATGGGGGTAGCATGCTCTTGTTCTGTCAGCCATGACTGGATAGATGTCCTAAGTAATTATCCCCTCATAGCTGACGGAACAAGAGCACGCTACCCCCGTGAAGTAAATAAAGGGTTCTGCTTGAAATTTTGTCCAAATTCCGGAGTTCAACAGAAACATTCCCGAGTTTGACAAGATGCACCTGAAGAAGGTCGGAGGTTATATCGACCGAAACGTTGTGAAAATCACACTCAAGATGAGAACAGTAGTCCGATGAATAATACATATAACCAATCCTCATCTGAAAAATTCAGAAACGCGATAAATGTTTTTTTTTGCGTTGCCTTATAATTATAACTTTTCATGTTTCATAGTTTTTTTTTTATATTAAGCGTTGGTACCTTTCGCCACATTCTGGTTGTAATTAAATACTTGTACAAAGTAAAACGAAAAATGGATGAAACAAAACTATACGAAAAGGTTTGTTTCCTGTTTGTAATTATATCAGACAATTGCTTTTCAATTTGGACAATCCCCTTTTAATGGAGAGCTGGTTTCCCCCCACTATCATCTTGAGGAAGTGAAAACTGCCTCGCATTGAAACAAATTAAACAAACCCCAAAAAGCTGTCCCGCAGTAAATAAAATACTGTCACGTCATCGTAACGCTCCTACGATGACCTCATTAAGCGGCTACCTGTTAATCAAACCTCTTTGACTCACTTTATAACCCTTAACCCCTTAACTTAACACGCTAACCAATTTCTCTCACTCGTGGCCAAGATGATTAAGTGGTTGACTTTTGTTTCCACCCCCACATCAAGGTTTCGGGGTTCAATCCTACTAAAACCTTTCTTTTTTTTTTTTAAAAAAAAGACACACACACCTACAAATACCTGGGCAACGCCGAGTACCCCCCCCCCACTAGTCTATAATATAAATCTCAGCCATTTGTTTAAATGTATGTATGTATGTAAGCATGTCTGCCTAAAACTTTCGACAGAGACGATAGATATTTACGAGATCAGTATCATTTTGAAGCTTGACCCTCCGAACAACAAATATCGAAAAATTGGCTAAAAACATTAATTCCTTCACCCTCAACTGGGCACTTTTCTACAAGGAGGAGGTTCACTTTTTTGGGGCCTATATTTTCGGAAGTCATCCCCTCTTTTCGATTGACTAGCCTTAATTTAAACCTTCGCCACTTCCGGTTTGGTGATGGATGCAACGGCAAAGGCGTCACATTTTTTTTTTTTTCTCTCTCTCTCTCTCTCTCAACACTTCCAAACACCCGAGCAACGCCGGGCACACAGGCGAGTTTGCAATATTTCAAGGATCCATCAAATTAAGATGAACCCAGATGGATAAAATATGTTTCTCCATTGACTAATGTTACCCCCCCCCTCAAGGAGAACTGCATCCATCTCTATAATTTTAAAGAGCATCTATCATAAATGTTATAGGTCCTGTTTATATACTCACCAATAGACAATCACATATACACTTCAAATATATATATATATATATATATATATATACACACTCAACATCTCAGAGATAAATATATAATGCTTCGCTTCAAACAAATGTATACTCGTAAATATATGAACACATGAAATAGATGACAATACAACACCTGAAACCGAGTAGACAGCCAGCATAAATATAAACATTAATAATTATCACCCACACACACATGACTACATACAAACGCGCACACACAAAGACAGACGATCAATGGCCATGTCATAGTGATACACACACCATCCAAATTATATAGACCCGGTACGCAACACAGGTACATTAAATTGGGTCCTCTTCGTTATCGTAGCGAAATTTGAAAATTGAAATATTGAATTTCAAGTTACATGAATAGTATCTACTGAATTGTCATGTTGCAGTAATGAAAATATCAAAGAATTAGGAAAAACAAAAAAAAAGTAGAAAATTTAATTATTAATGAAAATAGTTCTCGAAGACAATCAGCGAAAATTATGATTTGCTAAATTAGCCTAAGATTTTCAGTTTTCAGAAAATTATTATTACCTCCCTTTAGTTAATAAGAACTTTTTTTTTTTTTTTTTTTTTTTGCAAAACTCAATTTTCTTTGAAAACTATTTTCATTAATAATTAATTGTCTTCCGAATCGTTTTCCGTAATTTTTGGATGTATTCATTACTGTGACATAATTCAGTAGATACCATTAGTTTCACTTGAAATTCAAGATTTTAATTTTCAAATTTCGTTACGATAACAAAGAACTGTAAATTTTTCAAAAATAAGAGTTGCTTCCCCTTTGCAAGTACAGTTAGAACCTTGGGATACGACATTAATCTGTTCCAGAGTTGAGATCGTAAGGTGAAATCGTCGTATAGCAGGGTCTAAGCAAAATTTCATACAGTACAGTATATATAACACATGTATATAATCAAATAACATCATGACACTGTAAGCTGGGGCAAATACTGTAACCATGGTCTGGAAACACATTGTATTCTTCATTGTAACCTGAAAAAACGTATCCTAGGAGCACCGTATCCCGGGGTTCTACTCATTTTACATAAATCACATTGTTTATTACAATAATCATTTGGGATTCTTGTCTAGAACTCCTCCTATATTAAAATAAAAATATGTATTTGTAGGCGATACATGCTTGTGACGAAACGCAAATAGCTTATTCCAATACTTGGCCTTTTGGCCAAGATCAAAGTGTAGGATCCACAGAGTGATTGAGGTATTTTGGTAAATGTTGCCAGTCAAGAGTAAGACTTCAAAGTCTCATCTGTTACATAGTCAAAAAGACCCTGTACCCTCCCCCTCCCATTTTCTTGTAGGGCCTTGTGCCTAATTTTGTTGAATTGAATTTTTTGTACGTTTTTTTATGTTCAATTTTTTCTTTCTCAATAAAATATATAAACAAGATCAAAGTGTAGTATCTGTTCTTCAGATGCGGCACTTCTATTTCTCGTTCTCTTTTAGTGGAGGAGAAATCCTTCACGGACTGAGACAATTTTTGTTTTTGTATCTTTTCTCCACGTTAAAAAACGACCCTGGTGTCTAACTCTGTCCCATGGGGAGGCATTGTAAATAGTTACAACAAAGAACTTTTCAATCATAGTATGCTATTACGGATCAGTTTTAATTTCTATTGCAACTTTAAAAAACAAGAATTCTTTAAAAGGTTTAAATATTGAGCTTTATTTTGCTTTGGAAAATGGATTTTTATCAGAATCCATATGAACTATATATAAAAGAAACTGATTTCATATTGTTATATATATATATATAAATATGTGCATGTGTGCGTGTTTTCATGTATTCTGACAGTATTTTAAAGTCTCATAAATATATATATATATATTTTTTTTGTATATTGGTTAGATGATGAGAGACAATAAAAATATATCCACAAGTTTTAGATGTCCGTTTCCACCTCGATTAGACCGTTATATATATACTTTTTTTTTTTTAAATAATGATTTTTTTTTTTTGTTCAAATGATACCAGAGAAGCACAGTCGAAAATGATACTTTTTTTTTTTCTTGTGGTTGGGGGGAGGGGTGTCAAAAATCATAATACAGATTTCATTGTAACCAACATTGACAGTTTAAAGATTTTAAAATAACTTTGTGGTGGGTTCTTACCAGTTGTTTTATTTTTGATTTTTGTACAATCATCAAAACTTAAAATGTGACCATCTCATGTTTGCCATTTTTTTTCTTGTTCTAACATAACATTCGACACAACTTGTTTTTAAACTAAATAAACACTTTAAAATAAGTTAAAACGATAACAAATTATCTGGATAGGTAGAAGAGTCAGTTATGTTGCCTTTGATAACATTTTTTTGTTATATTTTTCTTTTTTGCCCATGTTTTTTTTTTATAAAGTACATAAAAGATGGTTTTTTTCCCATGAACTCCCTCTGTCCCTATGACAAAACAAAAATTAAAGAAAAATCCATACGAAATATGTACCTGGAACGGAAAGAAAATATCGTACACTTTGTGAAACTATAAAGTAGATCTGAGTCCCTAAGTGCTGAGAGGGAGGGGGTGGCAATAGACAAAGGAATAGGAAGCGTCTTAAAATAAATAAAGAGATGGGAAGTAGCAAACAATGAATCTGTAGATGTTTTTTTAGATCGAGCCTTTTTGATTTGACAATGACAATAGAAACCTACAGAACAAATAACACAGGGAAGGGCAGCTTCTGATAGCTGGGGTTGGGGGGGGACTTCAGATACCGACAGAGAGAGAGACTTGACAACTACAGGGTGGTCAAAAAGTCAGGTAACATGTTAAAGGTAGAAAAAACAATATGATCCATTATAATCTCTATTCGTTTAATATTATTTGTTTAAATATTTGAGTGTAATATATAAACTTACCCCTCCTGATTTCTGGCTTTGGGGCTATGTAAAGGATAGCGTTTATGGCAAGAAGCCTGATACAATAGCGTCTTTAAAGTTATTTATTGAAGAGGAGATTGCGCGGATATCAGCTGACATGATTACACGTGTTACACAATCAGTGGTTAATCGCTTCCAGCGATTGATAGAGAGAAATGGACGACAATTAACAAAATAAACATATTTCATGTTTGTTTCATTTTATATTTCAATGTATGGTACTTAAATATACGTGTATTGCTAATATCGTTTTTCTTTAAAATGTTACCTGACTTTTTGACCACCCTGTAGATGCCATTTGTGGCGCATGGGAGCTGATAGCGACAACGATTGGACAGTTTTTAGAGCTGACTGCGAAACAGAAATAGAGGAATTGTGACTGACAGCCGAATGTAACATCGACAGAACAAGGAGAAGACACACACACACACGCACGCACAAGTCCAACCGTCAAATATATGTGAAACATTCGTGTCCGTGTTTTTCCCGTTCACTTTACACTATTCTTTCACTTTGTGGACACACGTGTTTCCATCGACAGTCGCCAGCGAGAAAATGACGATCCAGCCATAAGAAAAATAGTCGACCGAAAAATCCACGATACACGACGTTGGGAGTTGGCGATCTCTCGGGGGCCCACACACAACTTAAAATCCCATAAATTGATCAAATAGTTTTATTTTTATAAAGAAATTCATTTTTAAGCAAATTAGAAAATTTCCAACCTCTCCATGTTAAGAATGGCTTTCTAAAATCTCATAAGGTTGAATTATTTGGAGTTATCTCCCTTATTCAGGTGGTTTTCAAAATGGTGTTGTGATATCACTGTTTATTTAGTCACAGAATTTGATTTTCTACTATTCAATTTTTGCAGACTGTTATCCTTATCTTTATAATTGTTATCTTACCACATTTTAGTCAGCTATTCCTCTGGCTTTCTTCAGGTGGTTAACCACGACGGCATAGAAATGCTGAGTCTTCCATTGTTGTTGTCTCACCACATTTTGGCCAACTAATCCTCTGGCCTACTTTGGGTAGGATTGAAACCGCTATCTTCAGACAATGCTTGCCTCGAACCGTACAAAACCAATGCCTCTATCATTGTGCCATGGACCCCCGAAGAAGGCCAGAGGAATAGTTGGTCGAAACCTGGTGAAACAACAACAACAACAACTATGAAGATGAGGATAACAGTCTGCAAAAAGAATGACTGCATCAATTATGAAGCCTCATCAGGATTCCAAACAAATAAAATAATTTGATTTTCTTATTTAAAAATAAAACTACTTGATCAATTTACATGATTTTTGGAACATGCGGCTTTTATTTAATCTCAAATACACAGGTCATACTGGTTTTTCTTTGTTTTTGTTTTGTTTTGTTTTTTTGGGGGAGGAGGGGTATGAACAAGCATCCCAAAGGGGACAGCATGTTTGTACCTTTGGAGGCGTGAGAAAATTTTAAATACCTTAAAGCAATAGTTTCAGATGAGGGATCAAAACTTGAAGTCAGAATTGCGATGACAGCTGCAACACTGAACATCTTTTGGAAGGACAAAGCAATCAAGCTCATCTCAAAGATAAGACTCGTACGTCCTTTGTCCACTCAGTTTTCCTGTATGCGTGTGAAACGTAGACACTTACAGCAGAATTACAGAAGAGGATTCAGGCCTCAGAAATGAGATGCTAGACCAGATAACCAATGAGGAAATCAAAAACCGAATAAGGCAGCCATTGGTCCTTATGGAGATTTTCTCGCCACAATCAGGAGGTGCAAACTAAAATGGTTTGATGACATAACAAGGAGAGAGGCTTGCCAAGACAGTGCTCCAGGGAACAGTCAGAGGAGGAAGAAAGAAAAGACAAGAAAAGATGGGAAGACAACATCACAGCATGGACAGGATTGAAGCTGAGCGAGGCAGTCAAACGTGCGGAGGACAGGAAAGGATGGAAAGGACTGGTTGACAGGTCATCTGTAGCAGCCCAATGGCAACTGCCACGACGGGGTAGGTGGTTTAATGGTGGTGATACTGCCAAGTAGAAAATCATTTCTGGTTAGGATTAAAGTGTGTAAAGATGAATCAGAAGACCAGGTAACTCGAAATCCACAGTAGATGGTGTCAGCTAAAACAATTTGCATTTATACAAAAACGTTCTGCTCGATGTTTTAAAAGTTTTTATGTTAAAAAGAAATAAACTGACGGCAAATGGAAAATGAAGTTTTGAACGCATTTTATTTAATGATGGCCTAACCACATTTTTTTTTTTTTTTTAATTGTGAGTACAATTTTGTGGATAATTTTTATGGAACTAGTGCAGGAAATTTCAGAAGTTATCAGCAGAAGTTCCTCCGGTATAGCAGAGTTTTAAAAAAATTAACTTCAGTAACATTTTACATTATGTTCGTTAAAATTTTGTTTTGTTTTTTTTTTTCAAAAATATATTTTCATACAAAAAAAAAAAGAAAAGAAAAAACATTTTATTCTGCTTTTCTAAAAATAAAAAGTAAAGAAATCAATCAATATTTCATAAAGTAATATATTTTTTTTATAAAAAAAAAAAAGTGTCCGCCAAAAATAATATATACATTGATATAAAAAGGTTCTGCTTACTAAACCAGGTCTCCTGTTTTAATTAAAAATAAGTAAATTATTTATTGATAAAATATTACTTTAATACAAAAGACATTAATACAAAAAAAAAAAAATTTTTTTCTATTTAAAAAAAAAAAAAATTTTTTCATATTAAAAACAAATTGAAAACAATGTAACAAAATTTTATTATTTTTTATGCAAAAAAAAAAAAAAAAAAAGAAAAATTACTTATTTTTGTAAAAAGATTTAAAAAAAAAAATTGTGTACAAAACTTTTACATATTTTCTTTCAACACCAATTTGATTTTTATTTATTCATTTTATTTTATTTTTTACAAGGGAGTCACCACTTATAATGGCCCAAAGGCTACTCGAGGATAATAGTTAATAAATGTAAGATCATAGTGTAATTAAAAGCAGGATGTCCAGCTTAGTAAGCAGAACATTTTTATATCAATTCCAATTTCTTTTTTCTGACACCATTTGCTCGAGACTTGGAGCCACCTATTCTTCTGATTAACCTCTATAAGTAAACATAAGTTCTCATAACCCAAAGAAAACCGTATTTTTCGACTGTGCCCCCCCCCCGTCATATTATTCAATCAGAGTTTTATATTCTTAAATTGTGCTTTCTTCATGTTTTTAATACTTTTTTACCCCACCCCATCCCTAACCTTCTTTCCGTCATGTTTTCTGGAAAAAATAATGCACAAAGACCAATATAATGTTGATGATGATGCTGTGTAACTATTGGTGATGTTGGTTGTGATGATGGTCATCTTCAGAATAAATATTATTGCGACATCATCATCATGGACAATATCTTTAAAATCTGATGAGGAAACTCCCTCCTCCCACCTGCCTAAAAAAAAAAAAAAATAAATTAAAAATAAATTAAAATAAGCAGACCATCTTACCCCCCCCCCCCCCGTTAAAACAATTGTATTCCGCATAATGTCTGAAACGCCGTTGTAAAAAGGTTTCTATTTCCATTTCATTTGGATTCTACGGACTACTAGTCTCATCTTGAGTTTTATTCTCATAACGTTTTGATCGATATAACCTCTGACTTTCTTCAGATATGTCTTGTCGAACTCGGGAATATTTCTATCAAACTCAGGCAATCTGCACAGGATTTCGAAAGGAACCTTTTATTTAATCCATGGGATATCTTGTTACTGTTCTGTCAGCCATGACTTGGTAGAAGTCCTAAGTAATTCACAATTGTATTTTGAGTATCGCCTGCACTGAGGATTGATTTTTCAACCTCTGGATTGGTTGGTTGTTTTTGTTTTACAGCATATCAACCCTTTTCAGGTTATTTAATGCCGAATCCAGTGATTTTGAAGAAAAATTTTTTAATAAAATATATTTGCTTTTTGCAAGTCAGTTTCTATTTAACCCATAGTTGGGACCCTAACAGGTACTACCACTCCGGGTCAGAGTGGACCTGGGAGCAATGGCAATTAAAGGGTGGCTCCACACTCCCCAGAGCCCGCAAGCTGGGGCCTCACCATCGGATATAGTTTAAGGTCATATCCAGGACCTCAACCTCTGGAAGAGTGCAATTCACAACTGAATTTTACCAAGTACTTTATCCACTATGTCATGGGTCCTTGCATGGATTAAATAGAGGATTCTGTTGGAAATTTCATGCAGATCTGAGTTTGACAAGATACATTTGAAGAAGGTCAAAGGTTACATCAATAAAAACGTTGTGCAACTAAGACTCAAGATGAAAACAATAGTCTGAAGAATCTAAAGAATCAAAGAATCTAAAGAATCAAAGAATCAAAGAATCTAAAGAATCAAAGAATCAAAGAATCTAAAGAATCAAAGAATCTAAAGAATCAAAGAATCAAAGAATCAAAGAATCAAAAGAATCAAAGAATCTAAAGA
Source organism: Euprymna scolopes (assembly GCF_053919585.1). Classification (NCBI taxonomy): domain Eukaryota; kingdom Metazoa; phylum Mollusca; class Cephalopoda; order Sepiida; family Sepiolidae; genus Euprymna; species Euprymna scolopes. Next base: position 37,876,981 of record NC_136516.1, read on the forward strand.
ATCAAAGAATCTAAAGAATCAAAGAATCTAAAGAATCAAAGAATCTAAAGAATCAAAGAATCTAAAGAATCAAAGAATCTAAAGAATCAAAGAATCAAAGAATCAAAGAATCTAAAGAATCTAAAGAGTCAAAGAATCTAAAGAATCAAAGAATCTAAAGAATCAAAGAATCTAAAGAATCAAAGAATCTAAAGAATCAAAGAATCAAAGAATCAAAGAATCTAAAGAATCTAAAGAGTCAAAGAATCTAAAGAGTCAAAGAATCTAAAGAATCAAAGAATCTAAAGAATCAAAGAATCTAAAGAATCAAAGAATCAAAGAATCTAAAGAATCAAAGAATCTAAAGAATCAAAGAATCTAAAGAATCAAAGAATCTAAAGAATCAAAGAATCAAAGAATCAAAGAATCTAAAGAATCTAAAGAGTCAAAGAATCTAAAGAGTCAAAGAATCTAAAGAATCAAAGAATCTAAAGAATCAAAGAATCTAAAGAATCAAAGAATCAAAGAATCTAAAGAATCAAAGAATCTAAAGAATCAAAGAATCTAAAGAATCAAAGAATCTAAAGAATCAAAGAATCTAAAGAATCAAAGAATCTAAAGAATCAAAGAATCTAAAGAATCAAAGAATCAAAGAATCAAAGAATCAAAGAATCTAAAGAGTCAAAGAATCTAAAGAATCAAAGAATCTAAAGAATCAAAGAATCTAAAGAATCAAAGAATCTAAAGAATCAAAGAATCAAAGAATCAAAGAATCTAAAGAATCTAAAGAGTCAAAGAATCTAAAGAGTCAAAGAATCTAAAGAATCAAAGAATCTAAAGAATCAAAGAATCTAAAGAATCAAAGAATCTAAAGAATCAAAGAATCTAAAGAATCAAAGAATCAAAGAATCAAAGAATCTAAAGAATCTAAAGAGTCAAAGAATCTAAAGAGTCAAAGAATCTAAAGAATCAAAGAATCTAAAGAATCAAAGAATCTAAAGAATCAAAGAATCAAAGAATCTAAAGAATCAAAGAATCTAAAGAATCAAAGAATCTAAAGAATCAAAGAATCTAAAGAATCAAAGAATCTAAAGAATCAAAGAATCTAAAGAATCAAAGAATCTAAAGAATCAAAGAATCTAAAGAATCAAAGAATCTAAAGAATCAAAGAATCAAAGAATCAAAGAGTCAAAGAATCTAAAGAGTCAAAGAATCTAAAGAATCAAAGAATCTAAAGAATCAAAGAATCTAAAGAATCAAAGAATCTAAAGAATCAAAGAATCAAAGAATCAAAGAATCTAAAGAATCAAAGAATCTAAAGAATCAAAGAATCAAAGAATCAAAGAGTCAAAGAATCTAAAGAGTCAAAGAATCTAAAGAATCAAAGAATCTAAAGAATCAAAGAATCTAAAGAATCAAAGAATCTAAAGAATCAAAGAATCAAAGAATCAAAGAATCTAAAGAATCTAAAGAGTCAAAGAATCTAAAGAGTCAAAGAATCTAAAGAATCAAAGAATCTAAAGAATCAAAGAATCTAAAGAATCAAAGAATCTAAAGAATCAAAGAATCAAAGAATCTAAAGAATCAAAGAATCTAAAGAATCAAAGAATCTAAAGAATCAAAGAATCTAAAGAATCAAAGAATCTAAAGAATCAAAGAATCTAAAGAATCAAAGAATCTAAAGAATCAAAGAATCAAAGAATCAAAGAATCTAAAGAATCTAAAGAGTCAAAGAATCTAAAGAATCAAAGAATCTAAAGAATCAAAGAATCTAAAGAATCAAAGAATCTAAAGAATCAAAGAATCAAAGAATCTAAAGAATCAAAGAATCTAAAGAATCAAAGAATCTAAAGAATCTAAAGAATCAAAGAATCTAAAGAATCAAAGAATCTAAAGAATCAAAGAATCAAAGAATCTAAAGAATCAAAGAATCTAAAGAATCAAAGAATCAAAGAATCTAAAGAATCAAAGAATCTAAAGAATCAAAGAATCTAAAGAATAAAAGAATCAAAGAATCAAAGAATCTAAAGAATCAAAGAATCTAAAGAATCAAAGAATCTAAAGAATCAAAGAATCTAAAGAATCAAAGAATCTAAAGAATCAAAGAATCTAAAGAATCAAAGAATCTAAAGAATCAAAGAATCAAAGAATCAAAGAATCTAAAGAATCTAAAGAGTCAAAGAATCTAAAGAATCAAAGAATCTAAAGAATCAAAGAATCTAAAGAATCAAAGAATCTAAAGAATCAAAGAATCTAAAGAATCTAAAGAATCAAAGAATCTAAAGAATCAAAGAATCTAAAGAATCAAAGAATCAAAGAATCTAAAGAATCTAAAGAATCAAAGAATCTAAAGAATCAAAGAATCTAAAGAATCAAAGAATCTAAAGAATCAAAGAATCTAAAGAATAAAAGAATCAAAGAATCAAAGAATCTAAAGAATCAAAGAATCTAAAGAATCAAAGAATCTAAAGAATCAAAGAATCTAAAGAATCAAAGAATCTAAAGAATCAAAGAATCTAAAGAATCAAAGAATCTAAAGAATCAAAGAATCAAAGAATCAAAGAATCTAAAGAATCTAAAGAGTCAAAGAATCTAAAGAATCAAAGAATCTAAAGAATCAAAGAATCTAAAGAATCAAAGAATCTAAAGAATCAAAGAATCAAAGAATCAAAGAATCTAAAGAATCTAAAGAGTCAAAGAATCTAAAGAGTCAAAGAATCTAAAGAATCAAAGAATCTAAAGAATCAAAGAATCTAAAGAATCAAAGAATCTAAAGAATCAAAGAATCTAAAGAATCAAAGAATCAAAGAATCAAAGAATCTAAAGAATCTAAAGAGTCAAAGAATCTAAAGAGTCAAAGAATCTAAAGAATCAAAGAATCTAAAGAATCAAAGAATCTAAAGAATCAAAGAATCAAAGAATCTAAAGAATCAAAGAATCTAAAGAATCAAAGAATCTAAAGAATCAAAGAATCTAAAGAATCAAAGAATCTAAAGAATCAAAGAATCTAAAGAATCAAAGAATCTAAAGAATCAAAGAATCAAAGAATCAAAGAATCTAAAGAATCTAAAGAGTCAAAGAATCTAAAGAATCAAAGAATCTAAAGAATCAAAGAATCTAAAGAATCAAAGAATCTAAAGAATCAAAGAATCAAAGAATCAAAGAATCTAAAGAATCTAAAGAGTCAAAGAATCTAAAGAGTCAAAGAATCTAAAGAATCAAAGAATCTAAAGAATCAAAGAATCTAAAGAATCAAAGAATCTAAAGAATCAAAGAATCAAAGAATCTAAAGAATCAAAGAATCTAAAGAATCAAAGAATCTAAAGAATCAAAGAATCTAAAGAATCAAAGAATCTAAAGAATCAAAGAATCTAAAGAATCAAAGAATCTAAAGAATCAAAGAATCAAAGAATCAAAGAATCTAAAGAATCTAAAGAGTCAAAGAATCTAAAGAATCAAAGAATCTAAAGAATCAAAGAATCTAAAGAATCAAAGAATCTAAAGAATCAAAGAATCAAAGAATCTAAAGAATCAAAGAATCTAAAGAATCAAAGAATCTAAAGAATCTAAAGAATCAAAGAATCTAAAGAATCAAAGAATCTAAAGAATCAAAGAATCAAAGAATCTAAAGAATCAAAGAATCTAAAGAATCAAAGAATCAAAGAATCTAAAGAATCAAAGAATCTAAAGAATCAAAGAATCTAAAGAATAAAAGAATCAAAGAATCAAAGAATCTAAAGAATCAAAGAATCTAAAGAATCAAAGAATCTAAAGAATCAAAGACTCTAAAGAATCAAAGAATCAATCTTCATCTAAAAAATTCAGAAACAGCTTTCTATTTCCATCATCAAGTTTTCCTATTTAAAAAAAAATTTTTTTATTCTTTTGCATTTTTCTTTCGTTCAGGAAAGAAGGACCATTTTTAATATTTGCTTGTTTTTTTTTTTTTTGTTTTTGTTTTTGTAAATGTCTGTTGGTTGCTTCCATAGTATCTGGCAAGCACATATTTAATCCAGCTGATCCGAGTTTCTTGAAGGAGCGAGTAACATCCATCTGAACATCCAGCATCATCCGACGTTCCATTTTTTTTTTTTGTTTTTTGTTTTTTTTAAAATGATGTCCGTCCAGAGGAGACTCAGCAGTGTCATGAGTGGCTATCTTCCAAAAAGTGTGTTGTGGATGACTGAACCGCAGGATTTGGGTCGATCTGAAAAATACAGAAAAAAAATAAATAAATAATTAAAAACTCAAGGATGCAAATAAATAAACGATTTGGGAACAATTAATTTTTTTAATATATGCTTCTTCTCTATGTAAATGACTTTCCAGAGAACATTATTCAGAAAATTAACATTTATGCTGATGACACCACCTTCTATTCTGGTATTGATTCTCTCTCATCTTTCTTGGATTAGTTGAAATATGCAGTTGATCTAGAAATTAATTTTGGTTCAGTTATGGATTGATGTAAAAAAATTACTTGTTTTGTTTATTTCCTGTTATGACTCCTGGACAGCTTTGCTCTTGAGAAATCAATGCTAAAACTGATTGGCCTTTATTTCTCATCAAATCTTTCTTGGAGTTCATCTATTAAATCCAATGCTCTTTCTGCTTCTTGTAAAATTGGTTCTCTCTATCGCTTGAAACACTTTCTCGCACCAGAGGCTATTCTCTATCTCTACAAATCTACTATAATTCAAAACTCCAGGATGCAAATAAATAAACAATTTGTGAACAATTCATTTTTGAAATTTATATCAGTTGAAATATATAGTTTATCTAAAAGAGTGATTTGGTTTTTATTATCGATTGGGATAAGAAACGGTTCTTTCCTCCAATACTTAGCTATTGTTTTTCAATCACAGGCGTGTTCCTTTTCTTCCAGAGATTCTTATAGATGGCTCTACTCTCAATGAGAAATCGATTCTAAAACTTCTTGGCCTTTTTTCCTCATCAAATCTTTCTTCAAGTCCACATATCAAATCCATTGCTCTTTCTGCTTCTTGTAAAATCGGTTCTCCCTATCGCTCTGAACATTTTCCCACACCTGAGGCTAATCTAATATCAGACCATATATGGAGTGCTTTTGTCATATTTGGGCTCGTGAATCTGTGCCCCATTTGAAGGTTCTTGTTTCGTTCAATCCGGTTATGATGATTCTCATAGACAGCTCTTGAGGAGAAATCCATGCTAAATTGGTCTTTATTTCTCATCAAATCTTTCTTGGAGTTCATATATTAAATCCATTGCTCTTCCTGCTTCTTGTAAAATTGGTTCTCTCTATCGCTCGAAACACTGAAGCTATTCTCTAGCTCTACAAGTCTATTATAATTCAAAACTCAAGAAATAAACGATTTGAGAACAATTCATTTTTGAAATCTTATAGCAGTTGGAGTTGATCTAAAAGTTGATAAAGTATTCTCTGGTAGAAGGGCTCCAGGCGATTAGTGATAAAACAATCCTTACTCAAAAAAGAAAGTAAATCCTGGGATAGTGAATCTCTTGAGACTGAATAGGATGATATGTCGGACCCATCGCAACAAAGTCTCCCAACAAGTACACGTAACACCTAATCAAGCTATGCTAGAAAAAAAAAGTAATCCGCTGGGTCAGCCATTCAGCTCGAACAGGATTGCTTGAATGTTTCTGCTCTATATAAATTACCTTCCAGGGAATATTATTTAGAAAGTTAACATTTATGCTGATAACGCCACCTTCTATTCTGGTATTGCTTCTCGCCCTTCTTGGATCAGTTGAAATATGAAGTTGATCTAAAACTTGAGTTCAGTTATGGATTGAGATAAGAAATGGTTTGTTTTGTTCACTTCTGTTAAGACTCGACTTATTGTCCTTCAATCGCAGGAGTGCTCCTTTTCTTCTTGATATTCTTATGGATGGCTTCACTCTCGATGAGAAATCAACTCTAAAAACTTCTTGGTCTTTTTTTTCCTCATCAAATCTTTCTTGGAGTCCACATATCATTTCCATTGCTCTTTCTGATTCTTGTAAAAGTCCTCTCTATCCCTCTAAACACTTTCTCACGTCCGAGACTATTCTCTATCTCTACAAATCTTCTATCAGACAATGTATGGAGTGCTGTTGTCATATTTGGGCTTATGAATCTCTGTCCTATTTGAAGATTCTTAATGAATTGCAGAAACATACCTGTAATTGAACTGACCGTATTCATTCTTCTTTACTGCAACCTCTCTTTCTCAGATGTGATGTTGTTAGTCTTTTCTACAAATACTATTATAGCATGTGTTCCTCAGAATTGTCTGACCTATTTCGTACTTATTCCCTGTTTCCAATTTGTTTGACTCATTGGTCGAGAGATCTCCATCAATTCATTGTTTTAATACCTCATAAATACAACTTCCTTTTCCAGTAGTTTCTTTCCAAAGGCTGCAAGATTGTGGAACTCCCTTCCTGCTCACAGCTTTGGTCTTTTCAAGACTTATGAAGATGTTTAGAATAAAAAGATGGAAGGCAGAGTTGTTTAAGGCTCGAATGAATCTTAATTCTACTAAAAATATGAGCCGGCAGTAATACTGAAGGAAGGAAAATGGCCAATTGCTACTGCTACTACTATTTTACTGGGGAAAGGAAAGCAGGGAAAGTAGTTTGGTACAGGAAAAAAAAAAGTTATTTTCACAACAATGACTAAAAGTCAATAGGAATCTCCTTTCTTTCCAATAATCAACTTTTGTTTCTGTTAGCTCCTTGTATGAAGTGGTTTCATGCCTTGTCTCAAACAATTTCCATAAAAAAAAATGCTAGTGATTAAGTTGAATTGAGAATTTAAAAAATGCTAGTGATTAAGTTGAATAGGGAATTTAAAAAAAATGCTAGTGATTAAGTTGAATAGGGAATTTAAAAAAAATGCTAGTGATTAAGTTGAATTGGGAATTCAAAAACTGCTAGTGATTAAGTTGAATTGGGAATTTAAAAAATGCTAGTGATTAAGTTGAATTGGGAATTTAAAAAATGCTAGTGATTAAGTTGAATTGGGAATTTAAAAAATGCTAGTGATTAAGTTGAATTGGGAATTTAAAAAATGCTAGTGATTAAGTTGAATTGGGAATTTAAAAAATGCTACTGATTAAGTTGAATTGGGAATTAAAAAAATGCTAGTGATTAAGTTGAATTGTGAATTAAAAAAATGCTAGTGATTAAGTTGAATAGGGAATAATAAAAAAAAAAAAATTACAAACTGTGTATCAGAAGAAAGACAAATATGCAAAATAATTTTATTTTGTTTAAATCTTAATTTTCCACTGCTGGAACTCAAGATAAAATTATTTACCGAATCAAAAAAGCTTTTGGAATCATTCCATCAATAATAAAGATATTTTGGTTTGGTTGTTTTGTTTTACGGCATATCAACCCTTATCGGTTATTTAATGCCAAATCCAGTTATTTTGGAAATAGAATTCATGTTGCATTCAGTTATTTTGTTTTTCTTCAAGCTGTTTGTATCTTCACTCACTAGTTTGTAGTGTTTGGTTGTTTTATAGAGGATGTTATCGTTTTTGTTCCCTGTCCTGCAGAACATGAATGAGTTTTGCAATAGGAGAGGAAAAAAGATTACAGTATTAATGTTTGGTATATTTTAAGTTAGGAAACCAGTCAGAAAGTGTGGGGGAGGGGGGGGGGAAAGATAGAAAGAGAAAGGGGAAAAGGTGGGTTGTTTTTTTATTTTGGTTTTGCAGAACATAAATTTTGCAAAAGGAGGTAGAAAAATAAAAAGCAATGTTAGGTGCCTAGAAAAATAAATTGCAAAAAGAAAAGGCAGAAAAAACAACTTGCCTCTGAATAAGCTGGTGGTGGTCTATAGTCGTAGACGTATGTATACATTGGAGTGTAGGTGAGATCGCCCATATTGCCTATCATATCATCGTCTTCATCACGGATATCCACGGCCCCACCGACACTTTCTGCATAAGTCGGAGGTTCTGAATTTAAAAAAAAGATTAAAATTAACTATGCAAAAATAAGAGAATCAATAATAAACGTCCGTCTAAAAAGGATTCACGTTTACGAAAATTGGTGGTTGGGTTTTATTTGGAACTTTATTTACAACACAATTTGGTACTTATGCAGTATAAACACCATGATATTATCGGAATTGTCCAGGTGGTTTACAGAAAATGGCAGAAGGTAGCAAACCCCTCATTTGTTTGCTATCATTGCATTGTTTTATCATATATAAAAAAAAAATTAATATTTGAAAAAATAGTCAGAAAAGAATAAAAAATTTTTTGTTTGTTATCTGTTGTTTGTTATTCAAAAAGTGAATATGTATTCATGAAAATTATCTTTCAATGCGTGTTTTTTTTTTTAAATTTTAGTTTTCTAAAAGTTTCATAAAATTATCGAACAAGAATATTTATAAGGTAGAAAATTAATTATTCACGAAAATAGTTTTTGACGAAAATCAATGAAAATTGAGTTTTGAAAAAAAAAAAAAAAAAAAAAGAGTTCTAGTTGTAAGAAAAGGGAGGTAATTTTCTAAAAACCAAAAATCTGGCCAATTTAGCAAAACTTAATTTTTGGTAATTGTCTTCGAAAACTTTTCATTAATAATTTTCTACCTTATCGTTTTTCATAAATTTTGGATATGTTCATTACTGCAACATGACAATTCAGTATATACCATTGGTTTCACTGGAAATTAAATATTTTCAATTTTCAAATTTCACTACAATAATGAAGAAAAAACGAAAAAAAATTTTTTAAGTTTTGTTTTGTTATTTTTTTTTTAACAAATTACATTTTCGATTATAGTAAACATGATATACATTAGATTTTATTTTTGTTTTTTGATACAGAAGAATTCTAAACAATATCTTTCTTATATTCTATTTAATGATACACTTATATGATTGCAGCCCAAGGGAGATAACTATTTTAGTAAAATATTAGTTGGTTTATCTTTTACTTAGATCAAGCGTTGAACAAAACTATCCCACAAAGACTTTGACAGTCCGGCAAGCAAATATTAGCATTTGACCCAAAATTTTAGCTTCATTATTAAATACGAAACTCAAAACACTGAATTTCATTGAAAACCAATGAAAGCCATTAAAAACATAATTAAGATCTCTGAAAAAAAAATTTCATTTAATTTGATCGAGTAGTTTCTTTTTTTTTTACAGCGGAAAAATACGTTCTTATGAGAGCGCATTGAAGTCAGCCATTATAGAATTTGTTCAACATGCCACGGGGAGATAACTCCAGTTAAAGGGTTGACACTTTTTTTTAGCTTTGCTTCGTAAAAATCGAACCTTTTGCTCAGTATCATAGCAAATTGTTTTTTCACTGTAAAAAAAAAAAAAAAAAAAAAAAAAAAACTACTTGATGAAATTAAGTGGAATTTTTTTTTTCGGAGAACTTCATTCCATAACTGATACGTGCAATATGACTTTTTTTTTTTATATTTCCATTGTTTAATGTTTTGATTAAACTGTACAAGTACCTTAGTTTTATATGAAAAAAAAATTTTTTTTAAATCCTAAAAGGGAAGAAGAGGCAATTAGTTGACGTTACTCGTTTTGAAAAATATGAAAACGATAGAATGTATTAATATTTCTTAGCCCAAGTGTTTTTATTTAAAAAGATTTAATTTCCTCCAAAAACAAATGCATATGATTTCAATTTCATAGGAAATGGCACAAATGTTTAGGAGTTAACATCTCCAATATAGCCCAGAGTTTACATTTTTAATATAGCCATTTTATTTTATATAGCATTTATACAGAAAATTTTTCATTTGGCCATTTTTGGCCCTTTTTCCTGATAAATTTGGTTTTAATTATTTTTTTTTTTTGTACTTTGGCAACCCGAGTTACTTCCCTTGTAAGTATGTTCGCTATTCAAAAACAATATGGCCGACCTTTTTTCTTTTTCATAAATCATAAGAATGTGATTTTTGTAATAACGCAATAATATTTAACTAATTGTGACATGCCAATTAAGTAGATAACATTGTTTATTGTTGAAATTGATAAAGATAAAAATAAAAAAAAAAGTAGTTAGTATGGTTTGTTTTATGAAAACTCATTTTTCAATTGCAGGATTTTGCTACAATATCTGAAAAATAAAATTTTATATAATAAATTTTTAAAATTCATGAATTACCTTCAAAAGGAGGTGGAGGGGTTACCGTCTCTCGATAAGGTGGGGGTAATGGCAACAGGTCAAGACCACAGGTCTGTGTTTGGGCCGGACGACAATAACGTGGTTCTGATGTATAGTGGTATGGGCGTGCTCGGCGATAGGGGACAGTCCCTATCACCACAGGGAGCTGCAGGGTTAGGTTGTATGACCCAGGGATGTGCAAAGCAACCTGAATGAAAAAGAAAAAGTAGAATAAGAATCACACAGGAGAAAACAACGATGGAAACTACACTAGCTGATTCATGTTCTTGATTACTCACTGGCAACAACAAGCAGTTTCAACCAAGTGCGAGTTTGTTAAATGCACAAATGTTCGGAGTCATGTTAGAATTAACCGCATATTTAATCTTTACACGAGTACAGTCAGGGTTTTGTACAAAGACCATAGCTTTTCATTTATGTCTTAAAAAAAATTGTCCAGGGAGTTCCATACTTCCAAATTTGTGAAAGTTTTATTGAATTATTTACAGTAATAATAAAAAAAAAAATTATAAATCAAAATATGAATAACTACTGTGAATTGCAAAGATTAATTAAGAATGCAAAGGGAGGTAATTCCAGCAAAATATGTTACCTTTACAAAGTAGTCTACTTTCATAACGCAGCAATTCATTATGGAAGGTGAGACAGCTGGAATTTTCAGGAGTTGTGATTCCCACATACCTCCATTGCCAGGAGCAACAGGTAAACCTAGAAAAAAAATTTTTTTTTTAAATTAACACTGATAAAAAAAATTAATTGTATTCTGAATGTCGCACACACTGACGATTGAACCTTCAACCTCCAGAAGAGTGTAACTTACAATTGAATTTTACCAGGTACTTTATCCACTATGCTACGGATCTTTCGGCGACACTTAAAATGCAGTTGCGAATTATTTTGAACTTCTACCCAGTTATGGCTGACAGAACGAGAGCATGCAATTAAATAAAGAATTCCTTTCGAAATTTTGTGCAGAGTCCAGAGTGTGATAAGATACCTCTGAAGAAGGTCAGAAATTACATCAACCGAAACGTGAGAATGACACTCAAGATGAGAACAGTAGTAGCCTGAAGAATCCAAAAAATATAATATAAATTAATAATTTAACTACATTTAAAATTTTTCTCTAAGATGTTTAAAAAAAAAAGAAAAAAAAAAGAAAAAAAAAGAAAAAAGAAAAAAAAGAAAAAAAGAGAGGAAAAAAAAAGAAAAAAAAGAGAGAAAAAAAAAGAGAAAAAATGAAAAGGAAAAAATTGGTTTTACGATCGGATGTCTACGAAAACATTGAACTTTAAAATGTTTTACAGTTCCCATTGTCTTTTTTTTAACTCTTAAATGTATATATGGAAGTTGTTTGTTTGGAAACCAAGAAAAAAAAGGGAACAACATGGTTAGGGTTCATACCAGTAAGTACTGTGAATTTTGTGCGGCGCACTCTGGATTTTCCGTTGGCAAAGAATGCTTGAGTTTGGTGTAAGGACGCGTATGGAGTAACTGTTCGGGACGATTGATTGTCGAATTCAGCTGAGATAGCAATGGACTCACCTGCAAGAAGAAAGATAAATTAAGTTTTTTTTTGTTTTTTTTTCAAATAATTATCCAAACATTTTTTTTTTTTTTAAACTGGCAGTTCTAATCCAGCATTTGGGAATCATATTTGGTTTCTTTTTATTCTTTGTAAATCAAATTGTTACTTTTTTTTAAATAGAATTTCTATTGCCTTTTTCTTTCAAATAGAATTTCTATTGCCTTTTTCTTTCAAATAGCAGTTTTATGGCCTTTTTCTTTCAAATAGCAGTTTTATGGCCTTTTTCTTTCAAATAGCAGTTTTATGGCCCTTTTCTTTCAAATAGAAGTTTTATGGCCCTTTTCTTTCAAATAGCAGTTTTATGGCCTTTTTCTTTCAAATAGCAGTTTTATGGCCTTTTTCTTTCAAATAACAGTTTTATGGCCTTTTTCTTTCAAATAGCAGTTTTATGGCCTTTTTTCTTCAAATAGACGTTTTATGGCCTTTTTCCTTCAAATAGCAGTTTTATGGCCTTTTTCTTTCAAATAGCAGTTTTATGGCCTTTTTCTTTCAAATAGCAGTTTTATGGCTTTTTTCTTTCAAATAACAGTTTTATGGCCTTTTTCTTTCAAATAGCAGTTTTATGGCCTTTTTCCTTCAAATAGACGTTTTATGGCCTTTTTCCTTCAAATAGCAGTTTTATTGTCTTTTTCTTTCAAATAGCAGTTTTATTGCCTTTTTCTTTTGAATAGCAGTTTTATTGCCTTTTTCAACTGTTATCTTTATTGCCTTTTTCAACTGGTATCTTTATTGCCTTTTTTAACTGGTATCTTTATTGCCTTTTTTAACTGGTATCTTTATTGCCTTTTTTAACTGGTATCTTTATTGCCTTTTTTAACTGGTATCTTTACTGCCTTTTTTAACTGGTATCTTTACTGCCTTTTTTAACTGGTATCTTTACTGCCTTTTTTAACTGGTATCTTTACTGCCTTTTTTAACTGGTATCTTTACTGCCTTTTTTAACTGGTATCTTTACTGCCTTTTTTAACTGGTATCTTTACTGCCTTTTTTAACTGGTATCTTTACTGCCTTTTTTAACTGGTATCTTTACTGCCTTTTTTAACTGGTATCTTTACTGCCTTTTTTAACTGGTATCTTTACTGCCTTTTTTAACTGGTATCTTTACTGCCTTTTTTAACTGGTATCTTTACTGCCTTTTTTAACTGGTATCTTTACTGCCTTTTTTAACTGGTATCTTTATTGCCTTTTTTAACTGGTATCTTTATTGCCTTTTTTAACTGGTATCTTTATTGCCTTTTTTAACTGGTATCTTTACTGCCTTTTTTAACTGGTATCTTTACTGCCTTTTTTAACTGGTATCTTTATTGCCTTTTTTAACTGGTATCTTTACTGCCTTTTTTAACTGGTATCTTTACTGCCTTTTTTAACTGGTATCTTTATTGCCTTTTTTTAACCTGTATCTTTATTGCCTTTTTTTAACCGGTATTTTCATCGACTTGTTTCAAAATTTTTTGTTTCTTTTTCGATAGTATTAATATTGCTTTTTTATTAAAATACTATTAATATTGCTTTTTTATTAAAATACTATTAATATTGCTTTTTTATTAAAATACTATTAATATTGCTTTTTTATTAAAATACTATTAATATTGCTTTTTATTAAAATACTATTAATATTGCTTTTTATTAAAATACTATTAATATTGCTTTTTTATTAAAATACTATTAATATTGCTTTATTAAAATAGTATTAATATTGCTTTATTAAAATAGTATTAATATTGCTTTATTAAAATAGTATTATATTGCTTTATTAAAATAGTATTAATATTGTTTTTTTATTAAAATAGTATTAATATTGTTTTTTATTAAAATAGTATTAATATTGTTTTTTTATTAAAATAGTATTAATATTGTTTTTTTATTAAAATAGTATTAATATTGTTTTTTTATTAAAATAGTATTAATATTGTTTTTTTATTAAAATAGTATTAATATTGTTTTTTTATTAAAATAGTATTAATATTGTTTTTTTATTAAAATAGTATTAATATTGTTTTTTTATTAAAATAGTATTAATATTGTTTTTTTATTAAAATAGTATTAATATTGTTTTTTTATTAAAATAGTATTAATATTGTTTTTTTATTAAAATAGTATTAATATTGTTTTTTTATTAAAATAGTATTAATATTGTTTTTTATTAAAATACTATTAATATTGTTTTTTTATTAAAATAGTATTGATATTGTTTGTTTATTAAAATAGTATTGATATTGTTTGTTTATTAAAATAGTATTGATATTGCTTTTTATTAAAATAGTATTGATATTGCTTTTTATTAAAATAGTATTGATAATGTTTTTTTATTAAAATAGGATTAATATTGCTTTTTTATTAAAATAGTATTGATATTGCTTTTTATTAAAATAGTATTGATATTGCTTTTTTATTAAAATAGTATTGATATTGCTTTTTATTAAAATAGTATTGATATTGCTTTTTTATTAAAATAGTATTGATATTGCTTTTTTATTAAAATAGTATTGATATTGCTTTTTTATTAAAATAGTATTGATATTGCTTTTTTATTAAAATAGTATTGATATTGCTTTTTTATTAAAATACTATTAATATTGCTTTTTTATTAAAATAGTATTAATATTGTTTTTTTATTAAAATAGTATTAATATTGCTTTTTTATTAAAATAGTATTAATATTGCTTTTTTATTAAAATAGTATTAATATTGCTTTATTAAAATAGTATTAATAGTTTTTTTATTAAAATAGTATTAATAGTTTTTTTATTAAAATAGTATTAATAGTTTTTTATTAAAATAGTATTAATAGTTTTTTTATTAAAATAGTATTAATATTGCTTTATAAAAATAGTATTAATATTGCTTTATTAAAATAGTATTAATATTGCTTTATTAAAATAGTATTAATATTGCTTTATTAAAATAGTATTAATAGTTTTTTTATTAAAATAGTATTAATAGTTTTTTTATTAAAATAGTATTAATATTGCTTTATTAAAATAGTATTAATAGTTTTTTTATTAAAATAGTATTAATATTGTTTTTTTATTGAAATAGTATTAATATTGTTTTTTATTAAAATAGTATTAATGTTGTTTTTTTATTAAAATACTATTAATATTGTTTTTTTATTAAAATAGTATTAATATTGCTTTATTAAAATAGTATTAATATTGCTTTTTTATTAAAATAGTATTGATATTGCTTTTTTATTAAAATAGTATTGATATTGCTTTTTTATTAAAATAGTATTGATATTGCTTTTTTATTAAAATAGTATTAATATTGCTTTTTTATTAAAATACTATTAATATTGCTTTTTTATTACAATACTATTAATATTGCTTTTTATTAAAATACTATTAATATTGCTTTTTATTAAAATACTATTAATATTGTTTTTTTATTAAAATAGTATTAATATTGCTTTATTAAAATAGTATTGATATTGCTTTTTTTATTAAAATAGTATTAATATTGCTTTTTTATTAAAATAGTATTAATATTGCTTTTTTATTAAAATACTATTAATATTGCTTTTTTATTAAAATAGTATTGATATTGCTTTTTTATTAAAATAGTATTAATATTGCTTTTTTATTAAAATAGTATTAATATTGCTTTTTTATTAAAATAGTATTAATATTGTTTTTTTATTAAAATAGTATTAATATTGCTTTATTAAAATACTATTAATATTGCTTTTTTTATTAAAATAGTATTAATATTACTTTTTTATTAAAATAGTATTAATATTACTTTTTTATTAAAATAGTATTAATATTACTTTTTTATTAAAATAGTATTAATATTACTTTTTTATTAAAATAGTATTAATATTACTTTTTTATTAAAATAGTATTAATATTACTTTTTTATTAAAATAGTATTAATATTGCCTTTTTATTAAAATAGTATTAATAGTTTTTTTATTAAAATAGTATTAATATTGTTTTTTTATTGAAATAGTATTAATATTGTTTTTTTATTGAAATAGTATTAATATTGCTTTATTAAAATAGTATTAATATTGTTTTTTATTAAAATAGCATTAATATTGTTTTTTTATTAAAATAGTATTAATATTGTTTTTTTATTAAAATAGTATTAATATTGTTTTTTATTAAAATAGTATAAATATTGCTTTTTTATTAAAATAGTATTGATACTGCTTTTTTATTAAAATAGTATTGCCTTTCAATATATAGGATTTACATTGCTGTTTTTTTAATAGAATAGAATTGTTATAGAACTATAATTTTAATAAGTTTATATTTTAATGGATTTATTTAAAACTAGAAAAATACTTGTCCTTGGACAGGTAAAAGTACCCCCCACCCCTCAAGAAAACAGTTTTGCACCATTTTCACTGAAAATCAATTAATAATGAACTTTTGTCTAGAATCCTTATACCATTTTTTATAAAGATCAATTTTATGGTTTTGTCTAGAAAATATTCTCAATTGGTGTGTAATAATTACAAATCAAATTTAATGAAAATCAAAAATATTTGAGACTTTATCTGGGAAGTTGTGCTATCCAATATTTAATCAAGAACTCAGAAACATATTCCTCAATAAACTTGTCATTTTAAAATCCTAATAAACTAAAAAATGAAACAAGGATGACACTATGCACATATATGATAAAAAAATACACACACATGTATATGCCATTAATAAAGATCTCAGAAACATCAAACACACATTAATACGCAATGTACTCAATGAAATTGTCAACCAACAAATTTAAACATAATAAACTCCCTACACCATATACAAGAAATACAACACTATTCGCATATGATAAAAAAACAAAAAAGAACATATAGAATTGATACACAAATATAATTTGCATATACATGCATATGTGAGTATGATTACATATGTATGTGTATACAAGAGAGAGAGAGAGATTTATGTGTTTGTGAGTGAGTGTGAACAAAGAAAAAAGGAAAAAAAAAATTAAACAGTAATAAATCAAAAATGAGAACTTTACCGGTTTCATTTTATCAACAAACGTTTTCAAGAAAAAAAAATTTAGATTTTATATTTATTCATTTTTCTGAAGATGGTTGTTGATTCAACCAAAACTTTACAAGTTTTGGTTCTTGATGATTTATTCCAGTGTTCGTATTTTCTTTTGTCTTTTTTCGCACATCCTGTCTCCATGGCAATTCGTTTAAAAGTTTCCAGAAAAAGTTATGTGTTAATAAATATGAGGATTTTTCATTCTAGTAATTTTACAGAAAATCTATAGCTAGAAAAGTGAAAATGCCGGTGTGTCTATGTACACTTCCCTACCAAATAACTAAATTTTCAGTCTAAGACTCACGATTTGACATAAGGAGTACTGACATTTGAGAAAATCTTTTTAATTGGTTTTCGGCCAGAAATTTGGCTGTCAAGGGGTCAAAGTTCAACGATTTGACCTTTGAAAGCTCTACAGACACCCCCAATTTTGGGTCTAAACACTTGAAATTTTAGATATAGGTTACTTGGACATGGATCTAACTTTATAATTTGATTTATGCCCTAACAAATGTTAAAGGGTCATAATTGGGATCAAAGTTTTAAATACTTGACCTCTGTGGTCTCTACCATATTACTCAGCCAATTTTTGGTCTAAACATTTGAAATTTTACATAAAGTGTATTCAGACATAAGGCAAGCTTTTTAATCGTTTTATTGCTAAAATTTGGCTTCCAAAGTGTCAAAGTTCAAAAGATTTGACCTTTCTAGCAAACTATTAAGCCAATTTCGGGTCTAAACATTTGAAATTTTACATAAAGGGTATTCAGACATGCAGCAAGCTTTTTAATCAGTTTTGGGGCAAAAATTTGCCTGGCAAAAGATCAAAATTCACAGAGTTTACCTTTGCAGATTCTAGCAAACTTCTCCACCAATTTTGGGTCTAAACACTTGAAATTTTGGATGTAGGTTACTTGGACATGGGTCAAACATTTTACTTTAATTTGAGCCCAAAACAATAAATGTTAAGGGGTCAAAGTTTTTTAAAAAATTGACATCTGCGGTCTCTAGGAACTTTTCTCTATGGTAGTTAAGGAAACCTATTATATAGAACGGCATTACCGTACATATTCACTTTTTAATATATACATATGCAGATAAAGTTATGAACAGTACAGAGGGCCTGAACAAAGCCGGGCAGAACTGCTAGTATATATATATATATATATATATATATATTAGTTATAGTGCTAGTAAATGATAAAAACCACCTCAAATTTAATGAAAATGAGAAATATTTGAAATTTTAAACTAGGAAGTTATTATGCATAGAAAAGACTTTAAAATACAAAAAAAAAAAAAAAAAAAAAATCCTGAAAGTCCAATGATAACATAAGTACAGTTTCCCCCTGAGAAAGAGGGCAGAGAAAAGGTTAGCAAAAAGGGGGCTCACCAGGACAATAGCCCCTTCTGTCTGTACGTGCAGTGATGGAGATGGGTCCAGACGTACACAACCAGCAGCACAATGTTTTCTCAATATTGCTCTCGACCTGGATCTGCACAAATAATACAAAAGTTAATCAATTTTAAAAAACACTAAAACTGATTAATTTGCAAACATGGTACTGATCCAGAACCTTACAAAATGTTGCGTCGGCATCTTCCAACAGTTTACAATAAGCAGCCAGAAAAAGGAATAGGAAAACATAGGAATAACCACTTATCAAGACCTGAAAGCCACTCAAGGATAAGAGTTAATGAATGTACGGTAGTCACTGACACAAAAGCATATTAATAGTTGGTGGTGGAAATGGATTACCTTTGGGGGTAGCTCAACAAAAACTTGTTTACATTGGACTTGAAGACAACCACAATGTAGTCAGCTGGAAAGTAGACCAGTTGAACAAAGTTCCACAGATGAGCAGTTCTAGGAAAGAAGCTTTGGTATTTTTTTTACAACCAGTCCCAGCGTAGTATAAACATCCCCAACCACCCCATGTTAAGAACGGCTTTCGAGGGGAGGGGGGTATTCCGAAAGCTGTTCTTAACATAGGGAGGATGGGGTGTTTATAATACGCTGGGGTTGGTCGTAAAAATTTACCAAAGCTTTGTTCATGGAATTTTTGTTTGGATTTAGGCATAGAGAATGGGGTGGGTGGGTCGAGGGGGGTGGAGGTGAACTTGATAGTTGTTGTAGTTAGACGAGTGTTTTTTTGTGAAAATTTGGCAGGGCGGGGTACCATATACTAAAGCTCAGATGAGCAATTTGCCATGAAAATAATGATAGAACTGAGGCAGGCTCACAATGTCTCTTCTGTGGGATAGAGGTTGCAGGGAAAAGAAAAGGGCATCTAGATTTCAAAGCCGGTTTTGAACTTTGTCAAGGCAGGATAGAGTGCTCCAAATAGCTCCCGCCTAGATATGGCAACAGTATTCTATTTTAGAACATATCTGGCTCTAATACATACAGAGATTTCATTGGGAGTAGTAAAATGATGCAACCATTTTTCCAGCAATCTAGGCAACAGATTTGATGCAAAAACGTTTTAAATAATCTTTTAGGGGAGGGGGAGGGTAAAATAAAAAAAAAAACCTTCTTGCAATGGATCAACTTCATTAAAACTTGTCTGCTTACAACAGATTACTGATCGGCTAATCAAATCAGTGTTTTTCAGCAGCTTTTCTGGACGCTTACCGTAAACTGCCACAAAATACTGACACGACCTTAGGTCAGGTTCTTGATCAATACCAAAAAAAATAAAAAGAATTTACAAAAAAAAATAAATAAAAGAATTTACAAAAAAAATAAATAAAAGAATTTACAAAAAAAATAAAAGAATTTACAAAAAAAATAAATAAAAGAATTTACAAAAAAAATAAATAAAAGAATTTACAAAAAAAATAAATAAAAGAATTTACAAAAAAAATAAATAAAAGAATTTACAAAAAAAAAAAAAAAAAAAAAAAAACGTTGATGCAACAAAGTTATATTGGCTGGAGAAATTAAAAGTTAAAACCAAAGATAAACAACAAGAGTAAGCATTAAAATTAACATAAAAAGAATTTGACAACAAAATTTTATAAAGGTGACAAAAATAGTGTTATGGTGTTGATATTGTTATCAATTATTCAATTAGGAACCACTTCAAGTTTAAATCTATTTAGGATTATAAATGTAATCTTTAGAACAACATGTTTGAAATATGCTAGAATAATCGAAATTTTAAAATAATGAGGGGGAGGGTAAGAATGTCTTGTATAAATTCTATATAAATGGGTGGCATTATATAGAGTCAATCGATTAAAGGAGTTTGGCAAAAATCAATAAATAGGATTTTTTCAATGTCTAAAGGGAAAGGGAAGGAGCAAGGAAAGCGTTGGCTGGTTGTTTTTGTTTTACGGCATATCAACCCTTTTCAGGTTATTTAATGCAGAATCCAAAGATTTTGAAGAAAAATTTTTTAATAGAATATATTTGTTGTTTTCAAGTCCGTTTCTATTCAACCCATAGTTGAGACCCTAACAGGTACTACCACTCCGGGTCAGAGTGGACCTGGGAGCAATGGCAATTAAAGGGTGGCTCCACACTCCCCAAAGCCCACAAGCTGGGGCCTCACCACTGGATATAGTTTAAGGTCAGCAAGGAAAGAGAGGCAATGAAAAAGTAAATTCAAACTTTTTTTTTAAATAAATGTTTTTCCATTTAGTGACCAGTCCCATAGAACCTCATACTTAACACCTTTACCACTCCTTATAGGCCACTAGCTCCCAATTTAATCATCAATATGTTGATGGCAAGTAAGCTATACAATATATATATATATATATATATATTTAAATGAAAAATCAATACGAAAAATATATAATACACGTGGGAATACACGTGGATACCACCTGCATTTCGGAGTGTATATATATATATGGGTCTGTTTACATTAGATACATACAATTTTACTACCTCCTTAAAACGTTCCTCATTCCTCAACTCTCTTAGTCATACCCATCTTGACGCTTTCCACTTAGTAACCAGTCCCAGCTAATCTCAAATGTAACACTCTTACCACCCCTCATAGGCCACCAACCTCCCAATTTTAATCACATTTTAACTGCATGACAGAGAAGAAAACTCACTGGATACTATTTATCTTGCGATATTAATGCCAATGTTAGCTCTTTAACATTAAACTGAATTCATTAAATCCTCTTCAAACTATAATTTCTACACTGCAAGATTCTTCAAGCAACAACTATAGATCTATCCCATCTGAATATTCCAAACATTGGATTTACAGATTTTACTCAGGTTTCAACTAACTTCACTGTTTGGACCTTGTTACTGACTAAATATGTCTTTCCACATAGACTTCAAGGTGAATGTCCTTTATTTATCTTCATATATTTCTGTATAATCTTTATAATATTACTTCTCTCATATGTTGAAGCTTTCAGCCAGCAAAATTTGAGCTAATCTAAGAAAAGAGCCATTCTTTGAAACTCCATGGAATAAGGAAATAACTATATTTTGCATCCCTTGTTTGAATGATAAAGGTTTCAAATTATAATTTGCAAAAATTTAACTGCCTTTATATATATATATATATATATATATATATATATATATATATATATATATATATATATACATACATACACAAGTTAGAAAAGCATTTCATCCAAGGCATGAAAATTGTTAAACAAAATGTTTTTACTATAGGCTTTAAAAATAAAGGCACAAGATTCAATTTGAAATTTATTTATCTTCAAAGTGTACTTTTATAAATTTTACAAAGTAAGGTATGCAAATTTAATACCTTACTTTGTAAAATGTATAAAAGTGCACTTTGAAGATAAATAAATTTCAAATTGAATCTTGTACCTTCATTTTTAAAGCCTATAGTAAAAACATGTTTAACAATTTTCATGCCTTGGATGAAATGCTTTTCTAACTTGTATCCTATCTTTTTAAGATTATATTTTATTTAAATTTATTAATTTGGATTTAAAAAAGATGAATGTGATTTTGTATGTATTTATAAAAACTCTCCTACTCTCTATTTCAGATTGTATTTCTCACACCACAACTCATTTTTGCAACCCCTCTTTGTATTATTACAGGTCTGAATATTCTCTCTGTTTCAGTTTGTAATTCTCATTCCACAACTCTTTTTTGCAACTCCCTCTTTGTCATACATGTCTGAATAATAAGAAAATCTGAATTTTTTTAACAAAAACTTTAAAATAACTTTTTTAGATTAATTTTTTTAAAACTTCTTTCAGAATAGAAAATCTTTACAATTTAATAAGGAACATATTTCATATAGGTTTCATCAAAAATATTCAGTAGATAACGAAAAAAATAGAGATGAAAATTTCAAAAGGAGTGTATAACTGGTTACGCTCAATAGTAGTCCTCGCTAGCGAAAGACTTTGTTATTGTTATTCTATTATTATTATTATTATTTAAAACATTTTGTGTCCTGCGCTTTCGTGCGAGAACTAATATATATTATTACCAAATTGAACAGATAAAAATAATTGACTGACTACTAATTCCATCAGTGTGCACAGAATGGGGGTAAATAATAGAAAAGAAATCACCCTCCACCAAAAAAAGGTGTAAGGGGCTGCCTTACTTGGTACTCTGGTTTGTTGATGTCAATTGGGGAAATAACAGTAAAAGCCTTTTTCGTTTTGTGATTGAACGCCCACGGTTTGTCCATTTCTGCTTTCAACCAATACCGGATGCTGCCATGCTTGCCTTCAAAAGACGTCGCAATGCCTCTGGAAAACAAAAACAAAAAAAAAAAGACAGTAAGTGTCACAAAACAGATTCTGTCATTTCTCTTTGACACGGCATCATTATTTACAGGTTTCAGATGGTTTTCCTAAACCTTACTACTCTATAATAATCGATACAGAATTGTTTCTCAATAATAAATATGTAATCTACATGAATTAAAATCATATTTAAGCAGATCTTGTGACCAGGTAATGCCAGGCGGCCTGCTAGTATATATATATATATATAAGTGACCTTGCCTATGTGTGTGTGTGTGTGGAATGGTTTCTACCAGACTATTCTGCCGATCTTCGATCTACAGACTTGATATATAAGAGATTCATACCCGTGGAACAAATTCAATTCGATTTTTAGTGTGTAAAAATATATAAGGGGTCAAAATTTAACAATTTGAAACTTAGCATGTGAACTTAAAAACTCCTCTATACATGCATAAATATACATTTATACATTAAATTCAGCTAATTTTTAAAGTTTTGATATTCATCTGTCATAGCTCAGATACTAGAAAATAAAGCTGAATGCTAAGTGTTCTGGGTTTGATTCTAGCTGATGGTGCCCAAGTCATATTTTTCTTTTTTATCTTTAAAAATCATTACTATATATTGGGTACAATATAATAATCTATAGAGAATTGGCTCTATAATAATAAATGCTAAATCTGCATAAATTAAAATATATTTAAGCATATTTTATGGCCGGGCAATGCCAGGCAGTCTGTTAGTATAAGATAAAAACACTTTTAGATGCTATAAATATTAGTTCTGAGCAAAGTCGACATCTTGTTTAACATCTTATTTGTGACTAAACAAGATGGCTAGTTTACATAGAACCAATATTCATGGTAATTTAAAATGTTTATATTTTATACGAGCTGGACATCTGGTGTTGCCCAGTCATACAATATGTTTAAACATAACTTAATTTATGCAGATTGCATATGTATTATTATAGAATAAATCCTGTTATTTCTGGTTTGGATCTAAAGAGGGAGTGTTTTCGAAATTTTTCAATCTCCAGACTTTTTGGTTTGTTTTTATTTGGGCTTCCTGATTTACTTTGTCTTGAGTATCTTTCTTGGCTCTTGGTTTTGATTAGTTTGAATTTGTTTATGTTCTCAAACAGCACCATTTCTACTTTCTGCTTGTTATGTTGATTTTTTTATAACGTGATGAAGATAATGACTTATGGGCATCAAACAATTAGATAATAATGAATCATCATTTGATTAATTTGGGAAACTTCTTCTTTTTTTTTTTGTCTCGAAATTGTTAAAAAATTGTTAAATTGCTGGAAAAGTTGAGGGGAAAAAAGCACAACCATTTCTAAAATATTATTTTTATTTAATTGGAATTCTTCTTGAGATCAGTAATTTGTATTATTTATTTAATTAATAAATTATTTATTTAATTAGTCATTTATTTAATTAATTATTTATTTATTGCCGAGAGAGGAATAGTTGGCCGAAACATCATGAAAGAACAAATAGAAAATGAGGAAAATAGTCTGCAATAAATAAATAAATAATACATTTCTAAAATGTCCATTATTTTTTTTTCTAACAATCTTTCTTTAAATCAAATAAAATACACTCGGATAAGAGAATGAAAGATCTTTGGGTTTGACAGTAGTATTGGGTAAGTTTGACGTTTGTCCTTTTGTTTGGTTTGTAGTATTTTCAGTTTCATCATTCTGGGATTGGGGATTTTCGTTTAGGTCCAATGTAGCTAATCTAGTTAAATTTTCCTTTAATGTTTCTACTAGTAATCTTAATTCTTTCTATGGCATGACCACGTAAGGGAGTGATATTGCTGAGATTGTTTGTTAAACGTTAATTGGATCCCAGACAGTAGTGAGTAACTTATCAAAAGGGATGGATTTATTGTGTTTTTGTAAAACAGATATATATTTTATTATTTTAGAAATATGACAGGAAATGTCAGATTAATGTAGAATGAAATCATACATTCGTTTGGCCTGACGAACACCTGCTCAGGCTGTCTGGCTTCTGAGTGCGAAATGGTGAAAGTGTTGACCTTTTGGAGTGTGTGAATAGAATTGAGTTCTGATCCCAGATTTGCAGGCTATGGAAGCCTGACAGGGGTGCACACATGCAAAATATCTGGGGATTCCCTAAAAGAAGTGTTATGTTCTGATTGGTCTGCGGAACAGCTCACCCCATCCCATCACCTCCCAATATAAGCAAATGCCCGAGCCAAAATTAGCAGATTAAGCCAGACCTCGGGAGAGAGAACCTAACCAAGAGATATCACCCCTACCTGTCTGTCGCCACCACCGCTAACCCGAGAAAATAAGTGAATGCGTGATTCATGAAATGAAAACGGACTGATAAGTGTACATATGTAAAAACCTGTAATTTTCGTGAATTAACTTTTAAGTAGACTAGAAGCTCTCTGAGTTTATCGTTTTTTTTTTGGCTTGCATGCGAAGCTAATTTTTTCAGTGGAAATCAACAGAAAGCCTGTTAAGTGCTCCCAGATAGATGATCAAACACCATTGCAGTTTCAACAGGGTCAGAAGTCACCTGCTGACCCAAGGCAGGAGTCTTACATTTCATCAATTCAATCGGATCATTTTGTGCCATTTCTCGTCTTGAAAGAGTTGTCATTTCAGCAACATTTTCATACGTTGGTGAGTCTGGTGTGCTTTTAAATTAACCTTCTCGCTTCTGGGTATGATGGATTTTTGGTATATTTAATTGTAGTTATTTGTTTTTCCCTTTTTTTTTTTTTTTTTTTTTTTTTACATGGGTGTCACCGCTTATCAAGGTCCAGAGGCCACTCGAGGATAAGGGTTAATAGGTATACATTAGTCATTGTGATTTTAGCATAGTAAACAGTGGGAATTTTGTAACTTGGATTACTTAGGGGGACGGTTCAATTAGAACTTGTTCACATTGGACTTTCTTTTTTACATAGGCATCAACATATTATCAAGGCCAAGAGGCCACTCAAGGATAAGGGTTAAAGAGTGTACAGTAGAAATTGGACAGTATAATAATCATTAGTAATGAAAATTTGTTAAATTTGATAACTTATATGGAACGGCTCATCAAGAACTTATTTACGTTAGACTTGAAGACAACCATATTGTAGTCATCATATTTTCCTTCTTCCAAACTTTTTTTTTTTTTTTTTTTTTTTTTTTTTTGAGTCAGATGCGTGTTTTTTGTTTAAAGTTTGTGCATTTTAATGGCATTTCCTAATTAATGTGTTCTTTCATTTAACCAGTTTTTACATGTTGGTGGTGCATTTGTCTGTGATGGCCAAATTTATGGCAGTTGCGACATCGTAATGGGTTTGGTATATAAACTTCTACTTTTTCTATTAGGTATCCGATTTTTATTTCAGCAGGAGGTTTGGAGGTGTTGAAGTTTAGGATGTAGGTGTTCATTGGAATCATTTGGATTTTTTTTATTATTCTTTTGGCATCTATGACATCTTGTTCCTTTAAGTTACTTTTAATTTCAACTGGCGAGAAAAGTGAGAGTTCTGAGCTTTTTATCACAACATTTGAGGAGTTCAAAGTAGTGTGAGGGTAAGCTTTTATTTTAAGGTTGTGGATATGGTTTTGATTTAGAAGTTTAGTTGCTGAGAATTTATTGGGTACTAGGGGGTTGTTAGCATTTCAGGTTTCTCTTCATTTTCTGGACCCATTTTTTATGTAAACTTCCATTTCAATCTTTTCCTGTAATAGCTTTTCCTTACTCATAGATTGACCCTTACCACCGCACACACAGATTTACATACAGTGCTTAATGTCTTCAAGGTTAGAATGGAATAAAATGCTAAAATAAATTCCAAAAGTAATGTCTATTATATTCCTCCTAAAAAAAAAAAAAAAAAAGGAGGCATTACTTTTGGGACGTCCCTCATACCTCTTCATAAAGAGAGATTTAAACTAGCATCAAAAACAAAATGCTAATAGTAATAATTCCTTTTTTATTTATTAAACATCTATTAGGATAATTTTATGTAAATTTTGGTGCACACATTTTTCAATAGAAAATATTTTAGAAATTAATTTATATGTCAAGTTTAAAAAAAAAAATGTTTAAGTCCAATAAACGCAATACACAAATTGTTCATATGGAGATAAAAAAACAAAGTAAAAGAATAACTCAAAGCAGATAGGTCAATTCTAAACTACAAAGATTTATCTCTCTTGCTTTAGTTGAATAACTAGCAAGGAAACCTGATGTTGATCAGGACTGAATGAGGATCAACAAATGTGCCACACTTCATCGAAATCATTGAAATCGTTCATTTTTTTTCAATCAAATTCATTAATTGCCTGACCCACTGCAACTCACAGGAGGAAGCTTCACATGCCTCACAACGACAACTTAGTCCACAATACATTGTAGTCTACATTGCACTGAAGAACCTTGAAATGCGCCCGTCTTATCAAAGAGCATACTGTTGATTTTATAAACCAGGCCCTTCTACTTGTGTGGTAATAAAACTTCTCACATGCATTTGTGATATTTAGCTGTCTAAAGAGTAAAAAATCTGACCGTTCCTTATTTAATCGGATTTTTTCAATTATCGATTTTTTTATATTTATTGGAGGCATTCTGATACAAAAAGTATATAAGAATACTCCCAGACACAAAATACATTGGCATGAAATTTCCAAAACATTGGTTCAATCGTTTTGGAGTCCATAGGGAAAAAGCTCACACGATCATAGGCCAAGTGCCTTTTATATATAAGTAAAAAGTGTGGCCATCATTAACTGAATTTGTTTTGTTTTTTTTAAACTGAACCAAATATTCCAAGGAACATTCTGGAAGGAAGGAAAAGACAAAGTGGCTAGACAGAATCAAAAATCGTTGTGTCAGACACAATGTTATGTAGGTGTAAATTTTAAAATGAGTTTAACCATGAAAAAGCACCCATTCATTTTTTTATTAACATCTCACTCAAAGCGGCATAAAAACAGTTAAAAATTTACGTCACAAATGGCATGGTTCTTGTGATACTTGGCAATTCTACTTCCTGTAAAGAATCTCATTTCCAAGACGCAAAACACAGCCGTTTCTAATTTCCATCCAAACGTCGGCGATTATGCTAATTTGGCAATCAACCGGAATTATTCTGCAAACAGTGACAGAAGAAATAATGCACTCATCCGTAAAAGACTGTCCAACTTAAGAAAACCTCATTAAGCTGTCAGCTGGTCACAGACTCCGATACTCCTGCCGCCACCACTTCCTTTTCCACCCACAGAAACTTGTGACAAGTGCGGACTGGTATGACTATGCCAACCAATATAAATGTTTTGGATTGTTTTCATCATTGCCATTATTTTAGTCAAAGTTAGCTCTATCTACATTACGTTGCACAGGATGTAGTGAAGTTATTAATTTTTTTTTTTTTTTTGTAAAGAACAATTCAAGATTTATGTTTTAGAAAGACCAGACGAGTGTGAAATTGTTTTTAATAAATATTACTGTTTATTAAAAATAAAATTGAAAGTTTCTTTCAAATTTTCGAATAGTAAAATATTTATCTTCAGGAAATTGGACAATTTGTTTTTTGTTTTGTTTTCTTCTGTTTCTTCCTCATATGCCACTAGCATGGGTGCCCGGGTGTTTAGAGGTGTGTGTTGAGGGGGAAAAAAAAAAAAAAAAAAAAGTGGTAGTAGGCAGTCAGGCTTGAACCCGTGTCACGAAGCCAAAAAAGAAAGTGAAAGAAAATCTGACGTCTTAGCCGATGTCTCCATGACGTGACCGGAAGTCAAAAGTGTTGAAATTAACCGAAGTCAATCCAACAGTAATGATGACTTGCTAAAATGTCGGCGAAAAAAAAAAATAAAATAAAATCGACCCCTCCTTGTATAAAATGGTTAGTTTTAGAGTGAAGGAATTAATGTTTTTGTCCAATTTTTCGACATTTGTCGTCTGAAGAGTTGAGCTTCAAAATGATACAAATTTCATGAAAAACCATCGCCTCTGTCAAAAGTTTTTTCTGAGACATAACATATATACATACATTTAAACAGACAGGTGAGATTTATATTATAGATGGTGGTGGTGGTAAGTCCTGGACTGACTTTGAGATATTTGGATTTAAGTCAAGAATGATGTTTACAGTTTTTTGGCGTCTGTTGAAAGTGTGTGTAATAAAATAGACTTACCACCACCATGGCATATAAGAGGGAAAAAAAAGAAAATAAAAAAAGAAACTCTCCAATTTCTTAAAGAGGAATATTTTACTATTCAAAAATTTGAAAGAAAAAAATGTCAATTTTATTTTTAATAAATAGCAATATTTATTTAAAAAAAAAAAAAAAAGAAAAAAAAACAATGTCAAAAATGTCAATTTTATTTTTAATAAATAGCAATATTTATTAACAAAAAAAAAAAAACAAGAAAAAAAAAACAACTTCACACTTGTCTGGTCTTTCTAACCGTTAAATCTTTATTTTATTTTTTGCTTGTACTAGCAGGGCTACTCAACATTACCTGGGAGAAAAAAAAAGTGCAAGATATTTTTATTTCTGCCTTTCCTCCTTTAACACCTTCTCTTCACCCTTCTTTCTTCTTCAGCCAACCGATTCCTCTCTCTAGATATACACACATCCAGATAAATCAAGGAAAGAAGTCTGTATAAGGGAATAATGATTCAATCTCATATTTTTTATTGCAATTGAAATCTGTGGAAAAACCTATTTTTCAATCAAATCAATTGATATCTGCTCTAGGTGCACCAGGAGGAAGCTTCACATACCTCCGCACAGTGACTTAGTCCGTTATATATTGTAGTCTAAATTGCATTGTAGAGAATCTAGTGTTGATTTTACAAAACTATTTTTATATATAATGGTTTGAATTAAAGTTTGAAATGCAAAAGTAAAGTTACCATGGTTCAATTCAACAGCAACCTTCATTTCAAATGCACCCTGTCATATCCAAGAACCTACTGTTGATTTTTTTTGTTGGACCTTTCGGCTTGTGTGGTAATAAAACTTCTCAAATATATTTGTGATTTTAAGCTATATAAGGTGTTAACTTAAGTCAAAATCGTTTGTTCCTTCGATCAATTATCAATACTTATCGAAGACATTCTGATACAAAACCTATCTAAGAACATTGCCAGGCGCATAACACATTTGTGTGAAATTTTTAAAAAATAGGCTCAGCCATTTAGGAGTCCATAGCAAAAGAACTCACACACAGACAAAGTTCGTTTTATATAATTGTATAGATAACAATATATATATATATATATATATATATATTACTATAATTATTTTAATACCTAAATCAGTTAATTAACTAGGGTTTCATCCTTTTGGGAATCATCAGTGCAGGGAATTACGATTACAGCCAGTCAGGAGATTCAGACCTGGCCACGATGCCATCTGACTCCATTAGCAAGAAGCAAACCACACAGCCAACATTAACCGCAAGAAATACAGTTGAAATTAACATTTATATCAAGCATAAATGTCTAGACAGTTAGAGTGATCTTACGATTATAACATTATCTGCACCTGCAAGCTTAAGTGACCGACTTATTTCAACTTGGAGTGCTCAACAATAAGGACAGAGTTCTTAACATAATTATTGCTATAATAATTTTAATATCTACAGACACTAGTGTTTCATCCTTTCAGGAATCATCAGTTAAATATTTTCCACGTTTAATGATGATGAAAATGTTTTTTTTAATTACTTACCCCATCGGGAGATCGAACGCAAAATTAAACTCATGCCTTCCTTCCACCAAAGTTTCTCGCCCCTCAGAAACTTCTGAAAGATAAAAGAATTGATAAAAAAAAAAAATTTCTTAATTTGTTTTATCAAGATATGACGTCAGACAGGAAGTTCATAGTGACACGTATTTTTATTAGTGTTGGGACGATTCCTAAATTTTGTTTGATTCCGATTCTAGGAAAATGTTGATATTATATACAGGGTGACCTCCTTCCCCCCCCCCAAAAAAAAAACAAAAAAAACAGAGGACATTCAATAGTTTTTCTGAGCATTTTACAGTCAACGGAGAGAAAAAGGCCAAAGACCCTAGTGTTTTGATGTGATGTTTTGAATATAATAAATTAGTTATGACCAAAGTTTCATTTCATTTAGATAAAACACTAAAAAACGGGGCCTAATTAGAGTTGGGGCCCTGTATACACACCCACACACACATATAAGATTTGTTGTTGGCATATTTTTAGCAATATTAACAACTTTGAAACACTTATTTTTACTTTTTTTCAGCTACCTTAGCGGTTTTTAAGAGCTATAAACTCTTATTGTTATTCATATATCTATATGAATGGATCGCCTTTATTTTTTATGGGACGTATTTATTTATATTATTAAATATTATTTTATGTACATAAAAGTATACCTATGGATACGTGTGTTTCTGGCTTTTAGCCTTCGTCAGCACAGGTCAGTATTTGCATTCTACTTTACTAATCTACCATGGTTGATCGCCACTTTAATGTACGTTTTTTTTATCGCTTATAAAGTTAAGATTTGTTGTTGGCATTTTACATACATATTACACACAAACAACTATAGATACATACACGCACACAAACAACTATAGATACATACACGCACACAAACAACTATAGACACATACACGCACACAAACAACTATAGACACATACACGCACACCAACAACTATAGACACATACACGCACACCAACAACTATAGACACATACACGCACACCAACAACTATAGACACATACACGCACACCAACAACTATAGACACATACACGCACACCAACAACTATAGACACATACACGCACACCAACAACTATAGACACATACACGCACACCAACAACTATAGACACATACACGCACACCAACAACTATAGACACATACACGCACACCAACAACTATAGACACATACACGCACACCAACAACTATAGACACATACACGCACACCAACAACTATAGACACATACACGCACACCAACAACTATAGACACATACACGCACACCAACAACTATAGACACATACACGCACACAAACAACTATAGACACATACACGCACACAAACAACTATAGACACATACACGCACACAAACAACTATAGATACATACACGCACACAAACAACTATAGATACATACACGCACACAAACAACTATAGACACATACACGCACACAAACAACTATAGACACATACACGCACACCAACAACTATAGACACATACACGCACACCAACAACTATAGACACATACACGCACACCAACAACTATAGACACATACACGCACACCAACAACTATAGACACATACACGCACACCAACAACTATAGACACATACACGCACACCAACAACTATAGATACATACACGCACACAAACAACTATAGATACATACACGCACACAAACAACTATAGATACATACACGCACAAACAACTATATGCATATATACCTATATATTTATTCAAGCACGTCTGATTGAACAAGACAGAGTTGTTCTTTTTTCTGATTTTGTTGAATATCTTTTCAATTCACTGAGTGTTTTTTTTTTTTTTTTTTTTTTTTTTCGTGGGCATGTTGCATATCATGGTGCCCAAAAGTTGTTGTTCAGCCATGTTCTTCTCAGTATAGAAATACTATTTTAATAAAATAAATGTCAACATCTATTTTCTGTGATATTTTAAAATTTAGTAAGAAAACTTATTTGAAGTAAACGCACAAATAAAATATAACATTCAGTTTAGAATATTATGAAATGGAGGGGGGTGGGGCAAAAAAAATTATATTTATATAATTTGGAAAAATTAATTTCGCTGAAAGAAAAGTCTTAAGAATTGTATAAGTCATTTTCGAATATTTAGAAGAAGGAAAAAAAGAAGCATTAATTTTGGATTGTCTTTCCTTTATATCACTCTTTTGAAAATGAAAAAAAAAAATTCTTTCCATAAATTAAAGTGCATTTTTTTTTTTTTTTTAACTACTATTTGTGATCATATTTAACTGTGGGGAGTTGAGCAGCAAGATTTCTGTTCAGATTAAATTTAAACTTCTGCAGGTTAGTACAGCCAGGAAAGCATAAAACAAGGAGTTCCAAAGTCTAGCAGTTCAAGGAGAAAAATAATTAGAGTAAAAAGCTTCCAGTATCTAGGAACCTGGGATTTTGTTGCTTGT
This sequence comes from Euprymna scolopes, assembly GCF_053919585.1. Taxonomy (NCBI): domain Eukaryota; kingdom Metazoa; phylum Mollusca; class Cephalopoda; order Sepiida; family Sepiolidae; genus Euprymna; species Euprymna scolopes. Next base: position 37,909,616 of record NC_136516.1, read on the forward strand.
TGGAAGTATATAAATCAAGGGGGCACAAGTGTTAAGAGTTCATTAGGGCACATTCCATTAAAATACTTGTAAAACAGGCGCAAGGATGCAACATTGCAATGATGGAACAAAGGTTGGAACTTGACCGACAGTGCAGGACCTATTAGATTGGAGACTTTCTTTGGACTCCGTTTAAGAACGAAAGTTTAGTGGTAGATGCACTAGCCAAGATGTGACAACAATATTCCATGCACAGGAGAATTGATGCCTTATAAAGATACTTTGAGTAATTTTCTAGCACAGTCGAGGGAGCCCACCTTTTTTGCAGCAGCCTTAGCAATGTCCTCATTGCATTTGTTCCAATTGATGTTGCCTGTGAATGTCAGACTGAGGAGTTTGAAGGATGAGCTCAACGGTAAAAAAAAAAAGCATTAATTTTGGATTGTCTTCCTTTTTTTTCTTAAAATTTTTTAATCAGAAAAGTCTGACGAGACGCACAACAAAGTTCACTCTATACAGGTTGTATCAAGAAATCCAACGAGCCGCACAACGATGTTCACTGTACACAGGTTTGAACGCTTCCACCCACTCCCTCCAGCAACCTGCTGTTATGGTGCCCAGGCGCACCTCAAAAATTACGTGCGAGATGTAATTTTTCAAGAACTGTGCTAGACCATGTACATTAAAAGAACATGGTCTCCATCTTGGATCTTTTCATTTTTCCTTCTTAGCCGGCAGGACAGAGAGACACGAGCACGTTTTTGCAGTAAGCCTTCTCTATTTTCCCCCCACAGACTTAATTAAAGAAATTTATCGTTTTCACACAAGAAATAAATAAATAAATAAATAAATATATATATATATATATACAGTGATGATCATATTTATTGGCACGGTAAAATAAAAGTTAAATTTTGTCTAATAAATTCTAAAAAAGGGATTAAATTAAAGAAAATAACAAAGTATATTATGTATTTTTAACTGGCCTTTCCGATGCAGCAATCGGATTTAAAAAAAAATAAATAACAAAGGAACAACAAACATAATTGCAAAAAACCCTTGTTCAAAATTATTGGCACGATTTATTTAATAATCAATTGTATAGCCTTTGGCCTTGATTACCTTCCTCAGTCGCTTTTCATAGTTTACAACCAAGTTGTTGCACTCTTCAGTAGTAATTTTAGCCCACTCTTCCTGACAATAATCCTTCAATTGAATAAGATTCTTAGGCTTCCTTTGCATTACCCTCAATTTTAATGTTCTCCATAAATTTTCAATTGGATTAAGGTCTGGGCTTTGTGATGGCCACTCCAAAACATTAATATGATTGTCCTCAAGCCATTTCTTAGTCAGTTTAGCCGAATGCTTTGGGTCATTATCTTGCATGAACCACCAACGACGACCAAGTGAGAGCTCTTTAGCAGAGTCTTTCAGGTTTTCATCCAATATTTTAACATAATCTTCCTTTTTTATGCTACCTGTGACCTTAACAAGTCGCCCTGGTCCAGAGGCAGCAAAGGATCCCCAAAACATCAAACTGCCTCCACCGTGCTTCACTGTGGGTATGGTGTTCTTAGGCAGGAAAGCTTCGCCAGATTTTCTGTAAATATAAGACACTTTATTATGGCCAAATAACTATTTTCGTTTCGTCAGTCCATAGAACACGTTTCCAGAATGCAACATCTTTATCAATATGACGTTTTGCAAAGGCTAGCCTTGCTTTCAGGTGCATAGGCTTCAATAAGGGACTCTTTCTCGGACGACATGCTTTTAAACCAGCTCTCTTCAAAACTCTACCAACTGTATGTCGAGATACATTCACTCCAGAGGTGCTCTGTTCATCAACAATCTCCCCAACAGAGATCCTTGGGTTTTGTTTTACTTGTCGAACAATTTTCCGTTCATCTCTTGGGGAAAGAATCCTTTTTCTCCCTCTACCCTCTAAACTCATAACGTGGCCTTGCGATTTGAACTTGTTTATTATGGCTCTAACAGTGGATTTGGGAAGGTTTAGCTTCTTTGAAATCTTATCATAGCCCTCCCCATTGGTATGGCATGCTACAACAAGCTTCCTGACGTCTTCGCTGTGTTCCTTAGTTTTAACCATAGCGATTGAAAATTATAATTTAGTCACTTATAATAGTTTAAATAAATCGCTATCTAAAAATTATCTGAAAAAAATTATTCACTGAATTAGCGTTAAACAAGCATAATATGGCTATAAAAAAGTTCAGAAAGCACATAAACCGGAAATTGATTGATATTATACTGATACTAAAAGAAAAACAAAGCCGTGCCAATAATTTTGAACAAGGGTTTTTTGCAATTATGTTTGTTGTTCCTTTGTTATTTATTTTTTCTAAAATCCGATTGCTGCATCGGAAAGGCCAGTTAAAAATACATAATATACTTTGTTATTTTCTTTAATTTAATCCCTTTTTTAGAATTTATTAGACAAAATTTAACTTTTATTTTACCGTGCCAATAAATATGATCATCACTGTATATATATATATATATATATATATATATATATATATATACACACACACACACACACACACACACACACTAGCGGTTCAGCCCAGCTTTGCTTGGGCCTTATGTACTGTTCATAACTATGTGCATATATATATATATATTAAAAAGTTTGAATCATGTCCAGGTAACCTAGATCTAAAATTTCAAGTGTTTAGACCCAAAATTGGTGGAGGAGTTTGGTAGGGTCTACAAAGATCAACTTTGACCTTTTGGCAGCCAAATTTTCGCCCAGAAACTGATTAAAAACCTTACTGCATATCTGAATATCCTTTATGTAAAATTTCAAATGTTTAGAGCAAAAATTGGCTGAGTAATTTGGTAGAGACCGCAGAGGTCAATTTTTTTTTTTTTTTTTTTTTAACTTGGACCCCAATTTTAACCTCTTACCATTTGTTTTGGGCTCAAATCAAATTAAAAGTTTGATCCATGTCCAAGTAAGCCTAAAATTTCAAGTGTTTAGACCCAAAATCTGGCGGAGGTGTTTGGTAGAGTTTTCAAAGGTCAAATCGTTGATCTTTGACCCCTTGACAACCAAATTTCTGGCCGAAAACCGATTAAAAAGATTTTCCAAAATCTCAATACCTCTTTTGTTAAATCTAGAGTCTGTAGACTGAAAATTGACAGAGTAGTTTGGTAGGGAAATGTACACACCACAGACAATTTCACTTTATAGGGTCAGGCAAAATGATTTGACATATTTGTAGGTTTAATAAAAGGCAAATAAAGTAAGGAAACAAGTGTTTTTATTTTCGACAAGTACAATCCCAGTTTATATATATATATATATATATATATATATATATATATATATATATAAAATCCCATTTAAAAATTTTTTTTTTTTTTTTTTTACATATAATGCCATTTTCTTTTGTTTCTTTATAATGCTATTATTTTTTATTTCTTTTTCAGTTGCTGACATGAATTGAACTGGTAAGCATCGGACATGGTGGAAAGGTTTAGCAAAACAAAGGAATCTATAACCGCAACACAACATGGAGCGTTCCGTTTTCACTTCAATCTTAGTAGACATGATCCCATACCAGCTCGAAACACGATGTTGTTATGGGTTACCAATTTCAGAACTACTGGATCTGAATTGAAAAGAAAATCAATCGGCTGACTTTCGAGAACGCCTTCGACAGTGTGTGTGTGTGTGTGTGTGTGTGTGTGTGTGTGTGTGTGTGTGTGTGGACAAAAACGGATCCCATGTGACCAATTTCATTTTTAAAACCCAATGAAAAAAAAAAACCACATATGTACTTTTCGAAAATAAAAACACTTTGTCCTATTAGTTTATTTGCCTTTTATTAAACCAATAAATATGTCAGATTATTTTTCCTGAGCATATATATAATATATATATATATATATATATATATATATTAGTGTTGGGACGATTAATCAGAATTGGAAAAATCGGAAGATTTGGAGGTATCGGAAAAATTGATGCCCATTTTCTGATGCCAAAACGATTCTTTTAATTGTTTTTTTTTTTTTTTTATTAAATTTTGTTTAAAGTAAAATCTTCCATTGCTGGTAATAATGATAAAACAAATATTTATTGATTTTAAAATACCAGTAAAGCTAAAATCGATAGATCATCCTCCACAAGTGTATTTTGACGTTTAGGAAAATATCTGCATATTTAACATTTTTTTTACGAAAATTGGAGAAAATAACAATCTTATAGTTAAATAATTAGAGATTTATAAAGAATTCGAATTGGTAATTGTATCGGAATCTGGACAAATAGTGGTATCGTCCCATCACTAATATATATATATGCTATTATATCTGCTGTAATATTTTTAACTACTAATGGGTGTATGAGCCCTCACAGATGGGAGATTTATTTATAAACGATGCTGCTAGGAACTGATGAATCAAATTAATCAGAAACCAGAATTGCTCCATAAAAATTAAGCCTTTTCTTTACCATATGTTTTCTTCGAGTCAACACAGGAAGAATCTTTTGCTATGTGGTTTCCAACTCAAGAACTGTCTACTGAGAATCAGTCACCTCCAGGACTTGTATAGAACAACTAACCATCGAAAACTGTTCTGAAACTAAACATAGCTTACAACTCAAAAATATCAAAGGCACTTTTTGGGGTCTGTGAATTCATTCCCTATGGACTCGAAAACGGCAGAGTCAATTTTTATGAAATTTCACACAAAGGTACTTTATGCGCCTGGCAGTGTTGTTCGATAGGATTTATGTTGGAATGTCTTTGATGATAATCGAAATAATCCGATGAAAGAAGGAACAGGCGATTTTGACCAAAGTCAACATCTTACACAACCTACTATCAAAAGTGAATTAGAGAACTTTTATTACCACACAAGCCAAAAGGCCCCACATATAAAACCAACAATGACAGGGGTGCGTCCTAAATTAATGTTTCTGTTTGGAGCACAATTAAAGCATAATACTTGACTTTTGCATTTAAAAATTCAATGCAAGCCATTATATATAAAAACTTTATAAAATTAACAGTAGGTTCTCTACAGTGCGATGTAGACTACAATGTATTGTGAGCTTTAGTCACTGCGAGAGGCATGTGAAGCTTCCTCCGAGTGTACTACGATGGGTCCCCAACGAGAGCTTTCAATCAATCGATTTGATTGAAAAATGGGCCATTTCATCGATTTCGATGACAAAAATATGGATGTGTGAAACATTCGTTAATTACCATTCAATCCCAAACAACGTTGGGTCTCCCTGCTACTGTGTGTGTGTGTGTGTGTGTGTGTGTGTGTGTGTGTGTGTGTGTGTGTGTGTGTGTAAATATATATATCTATAATATAAAGCTAAATGTGTGTGTGTCTGGCCACGAATAGGCTCCTATATGGTTGACTATTTTAAAAAAACTGATTACATATAATGATAGAAGACGTATCGAGACACAGGAATAGCTATGTTTGATCTGGCAGAACGGTGGTTCATTAAAATTGTGGGGTCTGCGTTCGCATCTGGTCCACAAAGTATGGAAATAAAAAATTTTAAAATTTAAAAAAAAAAAAAAAAAACGTTTACAAGTGTTTTGGATATAGATGTACATAAGAATACTTTGATAAGTATGTTTTAACTTAAATAGGGATGGTATAATAAAATTGTGGGGTCTGCGTTCGTACCTGGCCTCCATAGAATGGAAATAGGCACAAACTTTAATAAAGACTTTTAATATCTATCTGCGTAAGTATATTTTGATAATTATGTTTCAGTTTGAAGAAATATGGTATAATAAAATTATGGGGTGTTCGTTCGCACCTGACCTCCATAGAATGGAAATATGTCACAAAGTTTAACAAGGTTTTTTTAATATAGAACCACAGAATATTGTGATAAGTGTTTCAGTGTGAACAGGTATGGTATAATAAATTATGGGCTTTATCTATTTTATTTTTACCTTCATCATATTTTGCTTTGGTTTCAATACCCCCAAATTTACAACCCTTCCGTTTCATCACCTATCATAATTTCATAAATCAGAGTCCATTTTCTGTAGGCTGTTTTTGAACCCAGTCAACGACGGGTACTTTTGCTAGTATATATATATATATATATATATATATATATATATATATATATATACACACACACAAACACACACAAGTAGGCCGCCAGGCATTGCTCAGTCCTAAAACACACATAATTATATTTTAATTCATACAAGAATTGAGACATGTGAATGTTTTTTTTTTTTTTTTTTTAACTTTTGGAAAAAAACTATGCTCGGGCTTACATCAAAACCAAATCCTAAAGACAGTGAGTCCAGCACTATAACAATTAGACCAGGTTGACACGATCTTTAAAAAGTGTTTTCAAACCTACTTATTCTTAATATAATCTGCTCTGTGAACAATTCAATGCGCATTCATATATATATATATATATATATATATATATATATCAATAAATGATTAATAAAACATGTTAAAAGACATCTTGAAAAAGAGTTAAAAACATATTTAATTTTAAAAAAGGAAGCACAAGATAAGTGGATAGTCCTTAATCCGCGGGTAAAAATCCAAAAATGGATTTTTACCCTTCACCGGACTATCCATTCATGTGAAATCTTTTTATCATTTTTCTTTTGCCTCCTGTTCCCCTTACCTCACCCTTTTTTTTAACCAAGTAAGATCTGTGACTTACTTGTAGTTTCATTAAATACTTTTATATGCAAAATCCGATCCCACATTTTGCTAATTCCTACCCTCTGATGAGAAGGAGAGTATTTCTTCGAAATTCCGCGGATTAAGGACTATCCACTTATCTTGTGCTTCCTTTTTTAAAATTAAATATGTTTTTAACTCTTTTTCAAGATGTCTTTTAACATGTTTTATTAATCATTTGTTCATATTATAAGCTCTATTTCCTTTTCGGTTTTATTGAGCTTTTACACCTGGCTGAGTTTATTTTACTTGTAAATATTAGCTCTTTAATATTTATAATATATTTTAAGTTTACCATTTTGATTACCTTGGTAAACTTATTGTAAATTTTATTATATATATACACACACACTAGCAAGTCGCTCAATTGTAAAATACACATCAAAACATTTTAATACAGAAACTGAGCATGCATTGTTTTTTTCTAAACAGTTCACTTCTTGTAAGTAAACAAACAAAACTCAAGCTAAGATCGAAACCAAAGCCTAAAGACAGTGAGTCAAGTACGATAACCATTAGGTCAGCTGGAGACGATCTTGAAAAAATGTTTTCAAACCTACTTATTCTTACCATAAGGAAGCTGTCATGTGAACATTTCACACTTGTGCAGTCGTGAAACGGTTAACAAACAAATAGAAATTTGATGACTCCAACGTACCAATTTTTTCAATTCTGACTCCACATGTCTGAATACTCTATATACAAAATTTCAAGTCTGTAGATCAAAAATTTGTTGAGTATATAGGTTGAGAAGTGTCCTCACACACAGTTTTTATTATTGTTAATTTCAATGTATACCGTTTTCATTCAACGATTTAAAACCGTCAGGATAAAAACTGAATCACCGTTAGATTCAATTTAGATTTTGTTGAAATTCAAAGGCTTACATTTTTTCTTTTATATAACTCGTTTATTTCAGCCTGGATCTCTTCATTACAACCGTTTTGTTAATGGGATGACATTCTATGATTTTATGTTTTCATAGAAATTTTCATCTCATCAGATGCGATTTCCATCCGATGTTATCAACAATAAGCTAATCTGTACATGATAAACCTGGTGTGTTCGTTTGGGGAAAAGAAATTCCATCTCCACGTTGCTACAGGTCTGCCATTATAAGTCTTTGAATTTCAACCAAATCTTGTACTATATACATATAGGATTAATTTTAGATTGTCTTTTATTTAGTTTTATTTTATTTCACTCTTCTGAAAATGACTATATATAAATAAATTGCATTTGTTTTCTTTCGCCCATCCCCTTTTATATCTCAGTTTCCAGGTTTGTTTTGTTTTTCATTTAGTATTTCTTTTTCCTTCCGCAATGGTGATTAATTATAATCCCACATCTTTGAATTATGGCATTATTACAAGAAGCATCAAACATATCCATTTGCTGATCAAGTCTGTCTGATTCGAGATAAGCGAGATAATTGTGAATTCGTTTCTCGTCTGCCGGTAATGAATTTGCGGTAAAAGTGATTAATATCACTTAATTTTTGATTAACAAAATGACCTTTTCAGTGCTTTCAGAAGGGCAGACAATGCAGAGTTGCAGAAAGCAGTCCATCCTCTCCCTCCCTCCCAAAACAAAAGCCATTGACATTGAAATGTCAGTACTTAAAGTAGAGAGACCTTTATGTGTGCGATAAACTGGCAGTATTGTGCATGGAGACAATAACCTCTTTTCGCAAGAACGACCTTTTGTTTAATTATAAGTGTAACAAGAGAACCTCAGACCTGTTGAATGAGTATCGGAAGTACAACCACGGAAAACCCGAACTCCAAGCGAGAAATGTCAACGGAACTTGAAAGAGACGAAGAGGGGAGGTGGGAATCAGTCGGTCAAACATGAAGATCAAGATTGCAATCATCTTTTGATGGAAAGTCTTGAATTGAAAGCCATGTTTAATTTCAGACGAGTTTCCAATGGGAAGCTATTCTATACAAGTCCTGGAGATGAATTTTCAGTGGGTAGCTGTTCTGTACAGGTCCTGGACTTTATGATTTTGCAGTTGAAGAACAAAAGCTTCTTGTCTTGATACACAAAAAAAAAATTATATGCTGGAATACTAAAAGATTCAATTTTTATGAAGCAATTCTGGTTTCTGATTGGTTGATAGCAAAACATGGTTTGTCAGTTTATATTAGCAGTATTTACAAATAAAATCTCCCAACTTTCTGGGATCCTACCCCATTAGATGTAAAAGCCAGAGATGTCTCGTGTCGCGGGGTTCGAATCGTTCGACTGGTAGTAATCGTGACACCCTGCACTGAAGAATCCCGAAAGGATGAAACACTAGTGTCTGTAGGTATTTAATTATTATAGTAAAAAAATAATTATGACAGCCCCTTTAAGAAATTCGTTTCTTATCGTTGAGCACTTTCCGTTGAATTAAAAGTCGGTCAATTTAGCTCTTATGCGTAGATCATCGTATAACGATTTGATCACTGTCTGTCTGACGTAATGAACATTTAAAAATTAAAATGTTTAAAATTCAATGCTATTTCACACGGTTAAGGGTAGCCGAATGGATACGGCCTCCGCTAATCGAGCCAGAGATGTCTCGTGTCGCGGGGTTCGAATGGTAGTAATCGTGACACCCTGCACTGAAGAATCCCGAAAGGATGAAACACTAGTGTCTGTAGGTATTTAATTATTATAGTAAAAAAATAATTATATATATATATATATATAGGTAATCTGGTCTGCAATCTCCCAATTTTCCAGGATCATACCCCATTAAATATAAAAAATGTTGCAACAAAAATTTACTTGAAAGGTTATGGAATTTTAAGATCTGGATTGACAATTTCTATCAGAGAAAAAATTTATTTATTTCCCGCTTCTGAATTTTTGTGACAAGGATTTGTATTATTTAAATTTTTTGGACTATCATTTTCATCTTGAATGTTATTTTCACATTTCAGTCGATGTGATCTTCAACCTTCTCTAAAAGGTGTATTTTGTCAAACTCAAGAATACTATTCCCGAGTTTAATACTATCTTGAGTATTCGATTGATGTAACCACCGACCTTCAAGTTTATCTTTTCAAACTCAGGAATCAGCACTGCATTTCAAACAGAACCCGATGGTAATATGCTATCGTTCTGTCAGCTATGACTAGATAGAAGTCCAAAGTAATTTGAATTGAGATTGAAGGTTCAATCCTCAGTGCAGGCGACACTAAAAATACAGTTGCGAATTACTTAATTCAGTCACGGTTGATCGAACAAGAACATGCTACCCCCTCCAGTAATGGCTGATGGAACGAATTACACTTTTTGCTTAAGTGTAACAAGAGAATCCCAGACCTGTCGAACAGAACTACGGAAAACCTGAATTGAAAGCGAAAAATGTTAACGGAACTCGAAAGCGCAAGTCAAAATTGCAAACATTTTCTTTGAAATTTACGATTTGTTTCGGAAATTTAGAGATCAGATCAGGGTTGATAATTTCTGAGGAAAAAAATTTATTTCTATCTGATAGAATGAGAACAAGCTACCCCCATGTCGAGTAAATATTTTTTTTTTCATCCCTTGACAAAAGGAGGGTGGACTTGTAAATTAATCCTTGTCCGTTCGTCTGTCCGTACGTTTCTCAATAATTACTCATTTAAATTTTTTGAAATTTTGCACAAACATTAAACATGACAGGAGTAAAAAATAACACTGGATTTTCCAGGAAAACTCCTGTTGCCTCCTCCCGCCCCCTAGGGGTGTCTTTCGGGTTAAAATGGCTAAAATTGACACTTTTGTGCTTAAAAAAATAAAAATAAATTTAAAAAAAAAAAAAAAAAATTGATGCTTTGGATTTTTATAAAACTTTCTGAAAAAGTTGTAACTAACTGATTTCTATATAATTTTGTTTGTCTATACTTCGCGATAACTCTTGGATGTACCCCAAGGGCTCTTTTAGGGCTAATAAAAATATTCCAGTTTTAGGACTATTTTAGCATATTTGTCCCAAATTTTCTATGTATGCCTATTTAGAAGTTTTGCATGGTGCTGAACTCAAATTTAAATGTTAAGGCCTTTTAGGTTTAAATAGGGAGGGGGGGGCAAATGATGGACAGTCATTTCTTTCTTTGCATGGTGCAGAACTCAAATTTACATATGTTAAGACCCAAAACTACACCGTTTGTTCATTTTCACCAGGATTTAACATCCCCTGGGGACCTTTGGGGCTAAATTGGAGGGGGGGGGAAATGCTGAACTTAGTTATTTTTTTATGCCTCGTTTACTGTGCACTCATAGGGGACCATGCATGTTTTTTTTTTTTTTTTTTACTATTCGGGGATGGGGGGGGTCAATACTTATCAAGGCTCAAAAAGTGACAGTGTGTATGAGCGCGTGGGAAAATATCAGCAGGAGCTGTAAGATAGCTGGCTTGCCATAAAAAGCACATATGAAAATTAGGAAGTGTGTACGGGCTGGTGCGAGGAAAAAAAAAGGTAAAAAAGGGGAAAAAAGGAAAGAAAGGAAAAAGGAAAGAAAAGAAATAAAGAAAAAAGGAAAAGGAGGGAAAAGGGAAAAAAGGAAAAAAAAGGAAAAAAGAGGGGGAAAAGGGGAAAAAAGAACACCACATGGTGGAGGAGGAAAAAGTGCGGTTGAATATGATGGACGTGTAAAGCTGAAGACGAGAGAATGACAGCTTCCTTCTGTTAAAAAGTAGGTTTGAAAACAGTTTTTAAAAGATCATGTCAACTGATCTAATGGTTATCGTACTGTCTTCACGTTTTGGTTTCGATCTCAGCTCGAGTATTTTTTTATTTTTATTTATTTATTTATTTTTTTTTTACAATAAGTGAACTGCTTAGAACAAACAATACTCGCATGCACATTTCTCAGATTTCTCCGTTATATATATATATATATATATATATATATTTTAATTCACTTTTTTTAAAAGGAATGTGGCCTGATAAATTTTGTGCTTGAAACTCCTGTAAAATTTTAAAACTTAACTTATAAGCAATATCCCCTGAAGAGATCTCTAGTTACTTGTAACTGGTTGATTGAAACATGCTGATGGATGTGTAGCGACATATTAATGCTTATGTAAAGCAAATAAAAAGGGTACATATATATATATATATATATATATATATATGTGCTTGGGAGCCACCACTTGTCAAGGCCTAAAGGTCACTCGAGGATACGGGTTAATGAATGTACGGTGATAGTGTAGTTACCGTTAAGGGGGGTAAAGTGCATAGAATTTGATTATTTATGAGGACGGCTCAACAAGAACTTGTTTACATTGGGTTCCAAGGCTACCATGCTGTATTAAACCGAGAAGCAGGCCACCAGAATAGTGTTCCACAGGTGGGCAGTTCTGGGAAATAAGCTTTGTTCGTGGAATCTGTGTTCAAATTTAGGCACAGACAAAGAGTGGGGGAAATCGTATATATTGGTTGTAACTATATGAGTGTTTTTTTTGTTTTTTTTGTGAAAGTTTGGCAGGGGGGGGGCAAAGATTGGAGTTCAGTCGAACACTTGCCATGAAAATTACGATAGAGCAGAGAGACAGGCTCGCAACGTCTCTTCTGTGGGAAAGACGTTGCAGGGAAGAGAAAAGGACATTGCTTACTAGATTTCAAAGTCGGTTTTGAAATATCAAGGCTGGATAGGGGTGCCGAACAGCTCCTGCCCTTATATATATATATATATATATATATATATATATATATATATATATGTGTGTGTGTGTGTGTGTGTGTGTATGTATGTATGTGTGTGTATGTATGTATGTGTGTGTGTGTGTGTGTGTGTGTCGTGACAATTCAAAACCTGCTTATAATGTAAAGATTACTCATGACACATCCTATAGTGGGATTTCCATGACAACAAAAGATCTCTTGAATCATAATACAATAAGCAAAACAGACATATCACCATCTTTTTACAGCTGTCAGTTTTGTCAGAAAGCTTTTACTAATTGCTTATGAATTTATAACCAAGTCACATTAGTTTGCAGGGGGGGGGTCATCATATTATAATTGAGAATCAGTGTCAGTCTGTCTCTTACCAAGAATATAATTTGAAAATAAGACATTTTCCATCTATGATGGACTCGCTGTTCGACACATGAAAGCCATAAATACATTCTGCTATCAATGTTTTTGCTGCATGTGTGACACAAGGCTAGCCCGCCCCTGCTCTCACAAACTAAGCCGCATAGCGGACAAGTTAAATCACTGGTTAGGCAGAGGCAGTTGCTTTTCGTTTTTTTTTTTTCATTCGTTTGTTTTTTTTTGTTTTTTGTTTTTTGTTGCTTTTTTCAGAAGGCAGGAATTGCCAAACCAAGCCGAACTCAAAATAGCCGATAGTTACCAAATCTGCAATTAAAGAAAATAGAGTTGTATCCTCGACCCTCAAAATCAACAGAGACTGTTGACTGCAGTGTAATGCTACTTATGTGCAGTTCTAGAAGATCCACCCTCCCAGGCTTTGTCTTCACTCTTTGAGAAGGGGCTAGTTTATTGCTAATCGCCTGAGGTGCCCTTACTGGAGAAGATCGATGGGCTGCCCGTGCACTTTTTGCAGGTCAGTGTCCCTCCTCGGGGGGCACTGACTTTGCAATCCAACTTTCCGAACTTGGTATCACAGCTCTTGCAGTGGGAAAGAACTAAATGCTCCCAAGTCAAAGTAGCAGATGCAGTTCACAAGAAAAGACTAAGGAAAATATGGAAGAAGTGATAAAAAAAAATGGACCTGAGGCAAAGAAATAAATCAGAACCTGGTTAGAGATAGTTCGGATTGGAAGCTAATTTCTTAAAGCCGTCCAACACATGCCAATATGTAAAACGGGTGTTAAAATGAATATGATGTTGATGATGACATTAATCCATTAATGTGAAGTACTAAAAGAAATTTAAAAAAAAAAAAAAAAAAAAAATTGTAATTTCTATTTCCCAAAACAATTTGATTACAAAATTAAAGTCATCGAATTTAATTCATTTCTTAGTAAACAAGTCTGCCATCTTGTTTCATTTACCCATGGGCAACGCTGGGTCAGGACAGCCACTACTTGTCTCTTTCTCTTAGACAAGATCTAAAGTCTTAAATCCAATCGATTCCACACTACCATTCAAGTTCCAATCTCTGTCGCATCACTGCATTGCTCCATCTCGTGTCTGTTTTACAAGTACTTTAATAGAATATGCTCTGACGAACTTCCAGCACTTGTGCTCCCTCAATGTGCATATGCCCAACTAACCTGACAAGCAGCAAAATCCCACCCCTTTATTAACCCCTTCACTATAAAAGTCCATAGATGCTGGAAAGCCTTCTACTCTAATAGTTTCTTCCCTAACTTCCTGCATGATTAAGCTTTGAAATTCCTTGGTTCCTGCCTCCCTAACTGTACTAACGTACGGAAGTTTAAATGTAATGTGAACAGAAATCTCGTTACTCAGCTCCCCACAATCCTCTGTTATACATAATCCCAAATAGTAGACCACACGTTCAAGTGGCAATATTATGCCTTGTGCAAAAAAAATTACTACAATTAAGATTTATTGAGTACAGTTTCTCCTTAGTCCAGTATTATTATATTTTTTTTTTTTTTTTGCTCTGATTAAAGTAAATAATCCACCACACCTCAATGCGGTACGTACCATGGCTCGCCTTCTGAAAATGCATGCTTCTCTTCTTCAAACGACTTGCCTTTATGCAACCCAGGATCATCTAATTTGCATATGAACGGTGAGAATTCACATTACTTTCACGTAAGGGTTGAGCATAAAATCAGCTGCGTGTCGCCATTTTTGTTTTTCTATTCTTTAATAACTGAACTTTACAAAACGCGCAGACTACAATTTTCAGCTAAGTTAAATATCACACTTCTTTGTTTAAAAAGTCATTCAGCAGTGACGTCAGACAAATTTTTAGGTACGGATGACCAACACTGTACATAATGTTTTTATTTATTTTTTTTTTAAGCAAATATAAAACAAGCCAAGCATGCGAAGTCCCCTTTCACAATTCAAGGAGTGGTTATTGAGAAAAGTGCAAACGAATGAATGGACAAACTATTTTGGGACAATTTTACCCCTATAACGGCCCGTAGGGGGATATAACCAGAGTTATCCCTGAAAATCCATTCTGGCAAAAATTTACTTTCACCATGACTAATGTTTGTGCAAAATTTTTTAAAAATCCAATGGACAGAATGGGAGTGAATTACTAGGTTCAATCCCTCCTTTGTCAGAAGTTTTATTCAAATAATCTTTAAACTTTTCTAACAAAATTATAATCTTTATAATAAAAATGTTTATGAACTGTTTTTTTGGTGTTGTTTTTTTAATATTTATGAAGTTGGCGGCGAATCAAAGACAATTTTGGAAATCTTTATTGGATACGTTTTTTTTATGATTTTTTGAATAAAAAAAATCACATTTCATAAATATACTTTCATTATAAAGTTCTACTTTCATGTTTTATAAAAATTACTAATTCCGTTGATGTTTGAAAAGCAGTTCATAATATATTTTAATTATAAAAGTACTTTTATGTTTGATTACAAAACGGTTTATAAACATTAATGGAAAAAAAAAAACACTTCATAAATATTTTGTTATAATAGTTCTATTTTTATGTTTGATGTAAAATAAAAAATAAATAAAAAAAAATAAAAAATTACCAACACCTCTGATGTTTAAAAAACAGTCCATAATATATTTTTATTATAAAAGTAAAAAAAAAAATTCATAAATAAAAAAAAACCGTTCGTAATATATTTTTATTAGAAAAGTAAAAAAGAAAAAAAAAAAAAGTTCATAAATAAAAGAAAATAGTTTGTAATATATTTTATTATAAAAGTTCTTTTATGTTTGATTAAAAAACAATTTATAAACATTAATGGAAAAAAAAAACAGTTCATAAATATTTTGTTTATAACAGTTTTATTTTATGTTTGATGTAAAAAACAAAAAAAAAGTTTTTTTTAAATACTAACACCTGATGTTTGAAAACAGTTCATAATATACTTAAAAAAAAAAAAAAAAAAGTTCATAAACATAAAAACATTTCATAAACATTTTTTTTATTATAAAAGGTTATAATTTTGTTATAAAAGTTCAGATAAAAACTGAATAAAACTATTGTTTTTATTGTTTATTTGCTTAAAAAAAAAAATTATATATAGTTTTGGTCATTCATACCTAAAAATTTGTCTGACGTCACTTCCGCCGAATGGTTTCATAAACAAATAATGGGCATGCTTAACTAAAGCCAAATTTTCTTTACAATTTCTCCATTCAATTTAAACTAAAATACCCATTGTGTTCAATCGGTACCTATTTAATTGCCTCCCCATGAGGGCAGAGTCAGACATAAGGTCAGTTTTTAATCTGGGGAAAAATCTAGCTCCCCCGAAAGAGGCATTCTGGATCAATACAAAAATAAAAATTGCCTCGACATAGAAAGAGGATTCCTTCACTAATCGAAGACAGGATAGAAAAGTGGAATATCAGAACAGATACTACACTTGGTTCCTTAATCACGAACGTGTTGATGTAAAATAGATTTAAAAAAAAAAAAAAATCCCCACATGCTTCAACTTAGGCAAGTCATGCATAAATGACCCACAAACCAACGATTTTCAGTCAACATAACTTCTCCCGTTACACAAAGAAACTTGAACTCAATTCAACCATGGATAAACATCTGCAGTTCAGATTTTGTTTCGGCAAAACTAAAGCTCATCTTCTGAACTAAAAAAAAAAAAAAAAAAAAAAAAAAAAGGGGGGGGGGATTAAGGTCTCAAGTTGTTAAGACATATAGTAGTAAGGTTGCGGCGGTAGAAGCAGAGTTTTTGGAAGGAATTGTATGGAGGCTATAAGTCAGAGTCGTATTTCTTAACTTATTATAGAAATATCACCTGTCTGTTTAAATGTATGTAAGTATGTATGTATGTATGTTTGTATGTCTGCCTAAAACTTTCGACAGAGGCGATGGATTTTCATGAGTTTGGTATCATTTGGAAGTTCAACCCTTCGGATGACAAATATTGAAAAATTGGCTAAAAGCATTAATTCCTTCACCCTCAACTGAGCACTTTTCTACAAGGAGGAGGGGGGCGCTTTTTTTTGCAGATATTTTCGAAAGTCATCCCCTCTTTTCGATTGACTATCCTTAATTTAAATCTTCGCTATTTCCAGTTTCATGATGGACGCAACGGCAAAGATGTCACTTTTTTTTCACATTCTTGTCTTCCTTCGCGGTACGGGTTCGATCCTGCCTGCCTACCACCACTTTTTTTTTTTTTTTTGCTCAATACACATCTCCAAACACCCGGGAAATGCCGGGCACCTAAGCTAGTTTGTCTATAATATACTATAATTAATACTATTGCTAATTTCACCCTACAAATAAACACTAGTTGATGTTTTCACCTATATCCGATGGTTGAAAGTCAAAAGTAGCTAGTTTAAAAATGTTTTGTTTTTTTACCTGCCAATTGCCCATCGTTCTCCCTCACTTGTTAGGAAGTAAAATAAAGAGGAAAAAAAAAAGTTTATCAGCAGAACAAAGGTATAGGAAGTTGTTCACCAACATACACAAAAGAAAGCTGAAATAGGATTGTTAATCAAGGTGTGGCAGTTACTGGGACAAAAGGAGAGGAAAATAGAGGTCAATATACTTAGAGTTAGTTTACGGCCAGTTTTAATAGTAGCAATTTGACATAGTTTACGGACAGTATTGAATTTATGACAGTTGAAGGCAGATTGTGGCTCAGAGCAGATCGAGAGGAGCCGGTAGCAACTGATGACCACAGCCTCTACAGAAAACTTAGTTGTTTCCTGCGATAATGTCACACACGCATCCAAAATGTTTTATATTGGGGCGTTTCATTTTTTTTATACTTGTGAACCCATGCGTGCTGCCAATGTGATAGACAATACGGCCAGAATAGCAGATGAAAAAAAGAAATCCACAGCACTCAACGTTGGGGTTGGTGATTGTCGAAGGTGGGGGAGTGTATATGGTGACACACACAAAACGTCTGAACAAATGAATAAAACATGTACAACAGAAATGAATGGTCAAGACATCTAAATAGATTTAAAAATCCAGACATCCAAAGCCAAGACTGTGGGACAATTATAAAAAGCCCATTGGGGGTGGGGGTGAAGCTAGTATCTCCCACATTTAAAAGCCTTATACCTTACATGTCTTGTCCTTTTGAGAAGACAAGTAAAATTAAAAACGTGTTGTTAAAAGCATGTCAGAGACGGCAATCTCTGGCTCAACCAAGATTGGCAGATGTTTATAAAATTTCAGCAGTGTCAAAGCAATCGAGGTTCATAGGTGCAAAAGGTCAGATCTATTTAGCCAACACCCGACGGTTTGTAAAACAATATTATGTCAGTCTCTTTACTCTATCGTTTTTCGTTACCACAAAATATTTGTGAATCAGTTCGAATTTGGACTGTTCGAGTCAGGTATTTTTTCTTTTAGGTATTTATGAAAAGCATTGAATATTTATTTTTTTAATGTAAACAGAATTTTTTTTTTTTTGGTTCTCATTTACTTTATCCCTATTTCTACTCTAGTTTTTTCTCGCTCGCATGCCCCGATTCCAAATTCATAATAGTGGGCCGCCATTAATGCACTTTGTTATTAACAATGTTTTTTGTTTTGTTAAATTTAACCTATTACCTGCACCAGCATTCACCCGGGATTGGTTCAGCCGGCCCCAATGGTGTTAACTGCATCTTGCATCAAAGCCATCCACCTCTGTTGGTCAGCAGCAATCGACGGCAAGATCCAGGCATTCATGGTTCCAGCGATAGACACCAAAAATGCAAGAACCGGACATGATCTCTATATCTGCTTTTATTGCCACAAGTCAAGTTTTAAGTCGCCCACCTTGACGCTTCTTCCAAACAGTGGATGCAATGGGTGCTACCAATTGATGGATGAATTCATCCTTCGGTCAGCACAGCATGTGACCGAACCACCAGAGTCTCCTTTTCAACAGAGTTTCCTCCAGGCCAAGTATGTGCATATGGTCAAGTTAGGGATCTGGTCAGAGAGGCAAATGCGCAGGATATGGTGGAGGAAGTAGTGATCGAAGACTTCAAGTTTATAAAGATCCTCTCTACGCAGTGGTCAAGTCTCAACCAAAGAGAAGAATTGTTCTGATCATGACCTCATAGATCCGCAGCTGCGTAACCTATTTAAAAAAAAATATATATATATATATGTGTGTCAGTAACGTGGTTAGCACGGTACTGATTTGAATCCAACTTACTTGTGCCAGTTAAGTGCAGCAAAACATGCACCAGTGTTGCTAGAAAGTGGGTCAGTGTGCAGGTTGGTTAACAGGAGTTATCCCTACACATACACCCTGATATAAAAAGAAACGCACATGGGATATTTTTGGGTAGACAGTTGAATTGAAGTCAAAGCTTGATAGTCAGGCTTGATCAGATATAGAGTTAGTTTCGAGGCCAGCAGGGTCAGACAAAGATGTGTTGACGAAAACGCAAGATAGCTTAAGTCAGCAATGCAAGGGGTCCCCAGTTCATTCGTAGATGAATAAAGAGATCCATGCCAAAATATCAGTGCCATGTTTTTTGTCTAGAATGCTTCTTTACAGATCATTAACCAGTGACAGGAAGAACCATAGCGCAGACGACAAAGGATAATAAAGAAAGGTATGGTGAACTCTTAACGTGCACGCATGCACACACACACAACTTAAGGGTCCTCAGAGGAGCTTGACCGTGTGTATACACACAAGACTGTATAAATGTATATAAACTGTATAAATAAAACTTGTATATAATGAAATGGGAATAGATGCGGACGAACTTGACGAGACGACCCAAGTGGGCATTAGAACACTCACACATACGATAGAGCAAGACTACACTGGACAACATAAACAAATTATTGCACAGTAAAAATAAATTAAAACAAAAATCAAAAGGAGGGTGGACCTGTAAATTCACACTTGTCTGTTCATCCATTCGTCTGTCCGCACTTTTCTCAATAACTACACCTTGGAATTTTTGGAAATTTTGAACAAACATTAAACATGATATGAGTAAAAAAGTAACTGAACAGATTTTCTGGGGAACTCTGTTTGCATCACCTAGGGGTGCCTTTCAGGTTAAAATGACTAAAATTGACACTTGTGTTTATTAAAAAAATGATGCCTTGGATTTTTACAAAACTTTCTGAAAAGTTGTAACTAACTGATTTCTATATAATTTTGTTTGTCTATACTTTAGCGATAACTCTTGGGTGTGCCCCAGGGGCTCTTTTAGGGCTAATAAAAACACTCCATTTTTGGGACTATTTTACTATATTTGTCCAAATTTTTCTGTGTATCTCTCTTTAGCAGTTTTGCATGGTGCTGAACTCAAATTGAAATATGTCAAGGCTTTGGAGACTTTTGGGACTAAATGGGGGGGGGGAAATGATGGACTTGGTCATTTTTTTGCATGGTGCAAAACTCAAATTTACATATGTTAACACCTAAAACTGCACCGTTTGTTTATTTGCACCAAGATTTGACGTCTCGTGGGGACTTTTTGGGGCTAACTGAGGGGGGAGAGTATGCTGAACGTAGTCATTTTTTTTTTTGCCTCTTCACTTGTGCATGCTTCACTTGTTCTTATTTCAAATTATTTAATCAAGTAAAAATTCCATTTTTTTTCCTTGATTGCTAAATTTAAAAAGTTATTCTAACAAATTTGAAGGTTGTATGGAATTTTTACTTGAGTAAATAATTCGAAATAAAAATAACAACCATTTATATGCTACCATGCTGTTTTTTTTTTCATCGTATTTTCAAGTTAGATTCAATTTTTACGATATTTTTGTTTATTAAATTGTCAGAAGAAACTACAGAATAGTTACAAAACACTCTAAAACATGGATGTAATAACCACTCCAGAAACACCTCCATGGAATGGACCAACCAAGTCACACTCCCTGGTAAACCATCTGAACACAATATTCTGCTTTATTGGACCAAACAAATAGTCCCCCAAAAAGTTCAGCTCTTAATGTAATGGATTTTACAGTTTTAAGTTCACCGTTTTAGATTTTAGCATATACTAATACACAAAAACAGATGCAATTATTTTCATGTGTATTCCTACTCAAACCATTTATCTATAATACATCCTGTTTATGACTAATTTTGTTAATTCTACTAGTTGATGCACCCACCAGTCAAAGTTTTTTTTTTTTTGTTTTGTTTTTACGCCAATTGCGCACTCTTGGTCTCTGATGCGTTACTTGCTGAACTTCTGCTATTCAATGAAACATATGTAAAGCGTACTTTTTTTTAATTTGTTTTTCACCAATGGTACATTCCTGGTCTCTGGGCAAGATCTCATGAAGTATCACAATTTAAATCTGACAGAGATATCTTATGACAACGAAATGCCAATGTCGGAAAACAAACTGACAGTGCATCAAAGAACCAATGTTTGAAGCAATAATAATTGCCCTTTCAAGTTTTTTTGTTTTTTTTGTTTCTTTTATTTCTCAACCCATCCCGTTTCTTTACAGCCTTCACAGAAGCATACAACTCGATGCCAAGTGATACGATCATTCATATTCGGTTTGCAAAGCAAATAAAACAAAAGACATCGCAGCCATCTTGGGATTGATTCATTAATTCTGTCAGTTCCATTTTCTTACTACTTGTCTATAATAACAGTGAACATACGAATGTCCAACCCTCTTCAATAATTGCATACATTTTTTTTGTTGGAGGGGGGGAGGAAGTCACCACTTACCAAGGCAAAGAGACTACTCGAGGATAAAGGTTAATGAGTGTAAGATGGTAGTGTAGTAATCGTTAATGGTGTAAATTGGGTAGAATTTGATCATTTATATGGACTGCTCAACAAGAATTTTTGTTTTTTTTGAAGTCTACTATGTTGTATTAAACCAGGAAGCAAGACAGAGGAACAGGCGCCCATTTTTGTGGAAGAAGCTTCGTTCATGGAATCTGTGTTTAGATTTAGGCACAGACAGAGAGTGTGTGTGTGTGGGGGGGGGGGATCGTTTATAGTAGTTGTAGCTAGTAGAGCGTTTTTTGTGAAAGTTTAGCAGAGGGGGGACCATAAATTGGAGTTCAGTCGAGCACTTGCTATAAAAATAATAACAGAGCAGAGACAGGCTCGCAACGTCTCTTCTGTGGAAAAAGAGGTTGCAGGGAAAAGAAAAGGGTATCACCTACTTGGTTTCAAAGTCGGTTTCGAATTTTATCAAGGCTGAGTAAGGCACGCCGAGCAGCTCCTGCTTAGATGTGGCAACAGTACTCTATTTTAGGACGTACCTGGCTCTTATATAGATAGAGAATTGCAGCAGCAGTAAGATATCAGCTGAAGTGGTAGAGTTATCCAACCATTTTAATAAACCAAGAAGGGGAGGGGAAGATTAGTGGTATTCCGGCATATTACTTGAGACATTTCATTGTTGAGTTACTTCCCCTGTTTTTTTAGACGGTGATAGCTAACTTGGCATCCCCGACAAAACATCTTCCAGATATTTTCGACGAATTATTAGTATTATTATTATGTTTATTATTAGGGCTATGACAACAGAATATTGGTTTCATTCTTTTGACTCGAGTATATATCAGTTAATATTTTATGTTTTTATATAGAGTGATGTGGTTCTCAGTTGATTAACTGAGTCTGCGTTGGATATATACTCGAGAGTCAAAACAAAAGAATATGCTGTTGTCACAGCTCTATTTATTATTAAACACATTTTTCACTGAATGAATGTTAGTATTAAAAATTCTTCGGCAATTTCTATCAAAATTTTTTTTTTTTTTTTGTCAAGATCAACATTGTCATCCATTTTATTGTCTTATTTCCTTGGTTAAAGGTTGGGCATTTTCTGACAGCTTGCAATACCAGTCTCTAAAAGTTTCGGTCTTGAGAATCCATATCATTCAAATACTACTGAAGATTCTTGTTAATGGTTTGCATCTAAATGTTTTGGGGTTGTCCAACGTTCCTCCAGCTTTTCACCTCAAGATCTCTGCATTTATTGTTTTTAATCCAAGAGTCACTCATCTCAATGTGACCAAACTAAAATAACTGATTATCAGAATTCATCAAACTTTGGTATATTCAGCCTAGGTTTAAAAGAACATCATTATTTTTATAGTTATATATATATATATATATATATATATATATAGTTATATATATATATATATATATACACACACACACACACACATTTAGTCTTATTGCTTTCCAAATAGGCCAACACATACAAAACCCGGTCAAAGATTTGTAGAGGGGACAGGATGGTCTGCTTGTGTGATAGACGATACCGTCCCCATGTGTAAGTTGTATGGATTGAATGGTAGATGGATTGAAAAGCAAAGGTCGCATAATGACAACGAAAACACACCGGTATATATCAGCGAAAGAATACAGATTTATTTACATGAGAAATATTAAGAATAAAGACAGAAAGAATAAGAGTTCGTTGAGAATAAGAGTTCGCCGAGAATAAGTTTGTTACTTGCGATTGATAGCTGCGAGAGGTTGACGGTTAGTCAGGACCGCTGTTAGTGGCATCGGCCACCAACAGGAGCGACTCTTCGTTACATGTTGGTTGCTCGAGAGTTCAGCGGAAAAGAGGAAGAGAAAAGAAAGAAACTGGAAACTAGGTCGCTCTCTGAGTTAAAAGGGCGACAATCGAATTAGCCTGAGAATTTCCATTCCTACAGATTCTCAACCAGAAGATCCTCATTTGAACCGAAGTCAATAACCACACTATGTATCTGCCATGAAGAAAACACTTATTGACGGAAATATCAATCTCCCAACATTGTGGTCTTTAGATTCCGTTCAAATTCCACTAAAATGTTTGTTGATGGTTTACATACAAGTTTTCTTGGGTTGTCCGACTTCCCTCATCCCTCGCCTTCCACCTTAAGGTTTTTTTTGCATTTTTTTTAGTGTTGCTCCTCTCAACGTGACAAAAATAACATTGATTGTCAGAACAAGTTCATTAAACTTTGGGACATTCAACATTGCCTTGATAGAGTTCAAAATAGACTTCGTAGCCTCGTAGGAGATGTCCTTTTCTCTTCCTTGCAACCTCTATCTCACAGAAGAGATGTTGCGAGTTTGTCTCTGATGTATCGTTATTTTCATGGAAAGTGTTCGACTGAGCTTCAATCTATGGTCCCACCTCGCCAAACTTTCACAAGAAACACCCGTCTAGCTGTAAACACTATCAATAATTTCCCACACTCTTTATCTGTGCCTAAACCTAAACGTAGATTCCATGAACAGAGCTTCTTTCTTAGAACTTCACGCCTGTGGAATTGTCTTCCGTTTTCCTGCTTTCCGGCTGACTACAATATGGTTGTCTTCAAGTCTAACGTAAATAAGTTCTTGATGAGCCGTTCCATATAAGTTATCAAATTTATCAAATTTTCATTACTAATGATTACTATATTGTCCAATTTCTAATGTACACTCTTTAACCCTTATCCTTGAGTGGCCTCTTGGTCTTGATAATGTGGTGATGCCTATGTAAAAAAAAAAAGGTTTAACAGAATATTGTTATTTTTTATTTTATTTTATTTATTTATTTTTTTTTTACATAATCTTATTTCTTTCCAAATAGGTCAACTCGTACAAACCCCGGCCAGAGATTCCCAACCACAAGCATCTCGTTTGAACCGAAGCCAACAATCACACCTGAATGTACCTGCTGCGAGGAAAGCACTTATTGACGGAACGGACAGCAACAACAGAATAAGTGCAGCTGCTGCTGATTACAAGAAATCAACTTCACCTGGTTTTTCCGACTGTCTTAGAAAAAGAAACAAAAAGTGGCGGCCATCTTTGATTTTTTTTTTTTTTTTTTTTTTTTTTTTCCAAACTTGTTGGAATTGCATTATTCAGCAAAAATATTTATGAATAGACTCGCGTAGTACGCATAAAAAAAAATAAAAAAAATGTCTATATTGTTATTTATGTACGGATCAGCATTTCTGGCAAGATTGGGATAAGTTATGCTGTCTGCATTAAATGTAACTCTTTGCAATCCCTCTCGAATTTAGATTAAAACTAGCAAGGTTACCCACCATTGCCCGGGGTCATAAAAAATAAATAGATGTTACATAGTGTTAATTTTCTCTCCCCCCCCCTGCCACCTTTCCCAGAAGAGAAATTTGTTTTTATGTAAGAGTGAAAAAAAATATATATATAAAACTTAAGACATTTAGAGCGCTACTCAAAGTACCAAATAAAATTAAGCATGCCTCTAGAGCACTACTAAAGCTAAATTTCTCCCTCCTACTTTTTCTGTAGAGAAATCACAATTGTAAACGATAAATTAAATCTGGAGTTAGCGTGTTTCAATTTGAAGAAAAAGAAAAAAAAAAAAACGCTGACTCATTTCCTCGGCTTGTATTAATACATAATAGCATTAAAACTTGTGTTTAATTCGTGATAAAATTCAATGGTACAAATGGTCATTTAATCCCGAATCAAGGTATCATTTTTTTTTTTTCTTCTAAATTTCAGATAATTATTTCCCCGGGATTATGTTAATTAAAAGAAGAAAAAAATACTTTGTAAGGGTTTCTTGTGTATTTTCTGCCCTTCATTGAATAGAAGTATAATAACCAGGTAAGAAACGAGTTATCATAGGAAGAGTCCTTATTTTTGTTATTGGGTTGGCAAAAGAGTTTATTTGAATTTATATCTAATATATAAACGGCTATATGTCTGTCTGTATTTTCAAACTATTTCCTTGAAACTAAAAGTAGCAGAGCGGCGCTAGGGGTCTCAAATGATTGGATTTTTTACGGATCATTAAAATTGTTTTTAAGCAGTCAAAAATGGGTCAAAATTGAAAAAAAATCGTTAACCATTTTGTACTTTCATCTTAGTTTATGTGTGTCACGTTGGTACAGTGGTAACCTCACCAGCTTTGAATGCTACAGTTTCAGTTTCGATTCTAGCTGACGGCACCTAAATACTTTTTTTTTTTTTACTTTTGAAATCATGACTATAATAATATATACGAAATCTGGACAAATTAAAATATCATATTTAAGCGTATTTTATGCCATAGTTTAATACAAATAATAAAAATCATATTGTAGATGTAGAAATTCCGTGGAATGAAAAAAAATATATTTAATCAATAAATATGTTTTCATAAACCTGATTTTTTTTTTCTCGATAGTGCAAAAAAAAAAAAAAAAAAAAAAAAATTCCTGTTTTTTGGACTGAAGAAAAAAAGAAAAAAAAAGACACGCAGCAAATATGAGTTTAACATTTCTGTGTTAATAGTATCTATTATATTATAAATAAAGAACTGACCCAAATGAGATAATAAATACTCAAAGTAATATTGTGCTACATAGTTCAATACAAATAATAGAAATCACATTGTACAAGATAATCTTTAATTTACTCCTTCAGTCCAGCACTTTTTGGCAAACATTTTTTTTTAACCGTTTCTTTCAAATATTCGCTTTTTTTTTTTTTTTTTTTTGTAACGTTTCGCCGACTTCCTTCTTCGGTGTCAAAATTAATACAAGTTTCTTTATCACACCACTACAACAAGGATCATAATGATATTCGAAAACGAAGCTACATCAAAAGGAGATCACTCATTCTTATCCAGGATTGCCAGATTGGCTTTTTTAAAGCCAAATTTCGTGAATTTGGCTTCTTTTTTAGAAAGTTTGGCCTTCAAAAATTCTATTTGGCTTTTTTTTTTAAAGGTGTAATATACGAACTAATGAAGCAGTAGGCGTTTATTATATAAATTTGAACAGCTGATTTGATCTTGAGCATAAAATTTCAAACGGAGCCTTTTTTATAATTAATAGGAGAGGGGGGTAGCATGCTCTCGTTCCATCAGCCATAATTAGGGTAAAGTTTTAAGTAATTCGCAACTGATTTTTTTACTATCACCCACACTGAGGATTGAACCTGGAAGCTCCAGGAGCGTGTCAATTAGAACCGAATTTTATCTAGTACTTTATCTGTTGATGCCAAAGGTCCTTGCAAGACCGAAACATTGTGAAGGGAAGAATAATTTTCTGAATAATCCAAATAATCGATCTTCACTTTAAAAATTTAGTAAAACTAACAGAATAGTTAGAAACACACTCAACATGTTACAGTAACATATCGGGTTGGTTTTTAACAGTATTTTGTGTTATTTTTTAAGTCGTTATCGAGACAATCAAGTCTAAAAATTCAGTACCCAAAGTTAAGACGCCGGAAGTAGTCTCGGTTTATCAAAATATGGAACAAAATGGAAGTCGCTGAACATGAAACGAAATACGAAACCATATGGAAATAATTTATTTCAAAAAAATTTATTTTAGTTTTAACATTTCTTGTACTATCATGAAACAAACAAACAAAAAAAAAAACAATGTGAATTTTTATTATTTACATTTCTATAAATGGTGTCGTTTTGAAATACTGTATTTATGTCTTTCACAAGTGTTATCACAGAATTAACACTGGTGTTTATCACAAAAAAAATTTTTTTAAACATTTTTATAAAAAAGTTTCTTAAAATGAATAAATGAAATTTTGTCAAAAATAATGTATGAAAGTTTTTTATTAACACTTATGAATATATTTTAAATATTAAAAAATATTTATAGAAATGTAAAAAAAAGTTGTTTTTTTTGTTTCATTATAAAATAAGTGGTTCCATATGGTTCTGTACTTCGTTTCATGCTTAGTGACTTCCGTTCCATATTTAGGTAAACTTAGTTCACTTCCGGCATCTTAACTTTGCATACTGAATTTTTTTGACTTAACCTATTGAAAAACTTAAAATATTCGAATGTCACTTCGCGGCCATTTTTCTCATTTCTCACTTAGAGTTGAACACTATTTGTTTTTCAAACTGAATAAATGTTTTAAAGTTAGTAAAACCAGTTAAAACCTTTGCAGATAGGTAGAAGAGTAATTTATCTTGCCTTTGGTAACACTTATATTTTACATCTTTGAATGAGTATTGTAAAACAAACTCAAGATTTTCTTGTTTAATTAAAATAATATAAAAATCAAATATTTCGGCCAACTTATTTCCTTTTCTTTATTTTGGTTTTTTTTTTTCATTGGATTTATTACACACGATATACATATTTCTTACTTGTTCATTTTCATCATGAGGCTTTATTTTTTGCAAACGCAATGACAGATTATGAATCGGGACATTCTGAAGAAGTTTGTAAAGCGGAATTTAGATCCGCTGCCAGACATTTTAGCAAAGAATTTGGAAAGATGACAAAATTTGGTCACGACCGAGAAAGTGGTTGCTGCAAACTTAATCCAGCCAATTAAAAAAAAAAAAAAAAAATCTGCACCTATATATATATATATATATATATATATGTATATATAAAATACCACTGAAATAAATTTCTTCCAATATATTCAAATATAGACATTAATAAGACGAAGTTAAGTAAAGAGCCAAAACAATTGTACGCATGTATAGTTAATGAAACCCAAACTTTTTGGAGAAATAAAATGCAGGTCTGTTCTTAGC
Organism: Euprymna scolopes; assembly: GCF_053919585.1. Lineage (NCBI taxonomy): Eukaryota > Metazoa > Mollusca > Cephalopoda > Sepiida > Sepiolidae > Euprymna > Euprymna scolopes. The sequence goes on from NC_136516.1 coordinate 37,937,864, forward strand.
GTATCAGAATATTATAAAAGTATTATGTCATTATATATATATATATATATATATATATATATATATATATATATATACACACACACACACACACACACACTCCTATACGTTTTTCTTTTGTGTGTATTGATATTCATATTAAAACCCCTCTTTTCTATTTATTTCAAAAGGAAATACAATTTTCTTATATATGGCATGTGGAATTGCATTCACTAGCAAAAGATCTAGCTAATTTGCATATTCTTTTAAACATTCATTTTAATTAATTCCCTATTAGTTTTTTTTTTCGGTTTTCTTATGGGATGATCATCTTTAGTTAACTATTACGTGTAATTATATTCATGCAGATATTCCACATGATTTATACTTGCATAATATTTGCGTAAAATGTTTACAGGAAACACAAAATTGTTTCCATATATATTTATGTATACGTATATATTTTTGTTTAATCTATCTATTATATCTATAAAAGTGAACGTGTCTGTGTACATTTTCCTATGCAATAACTGTCAATTTTCAATCTACAGATTCGAAATTTTATATACAGGGTACTGAGATTTAGGGAAATATTTGCAAGCCGTTTTCAGCCAGAAATTGTGCTGTAAGAGGTCAAAGTTCAACGATTTGACCTTTGAGAACTTTACCAAACTCCTCTGCCAATTTTGAGTCTAAACACTTGAAATTTTAGATATAGGTTCCTTGGACATGGATCTAACTTGATTTGAGCCCAAAATAAATGTTAAGAGGTCAGAATAGAGGTCAAATCTTTTGACAATTTGACCGCTTTGGTCTACCAAATTACTCAGACAATTTCTGGTTTAAACATTTGAAATTTTACATAATGGGTATTTAGAGATAGGGCAAGCTTTTTAATTGATTTGGGTCGAAAATTTGAGTTACCAATATATAAATGTATGTATGTATATGTGTATGTATGTATGTGTGTTTGCATGTCTGCCTAAAATTTTCAACAGAGGCGACGGAGTTTTACTAGATCAGTATCATTTTGAAATTCGACCTTTTAGACGACAAATACCGAAAAATTGGCTAAAAACACTAATATCTTCACCTTCAACTGGGCACTTTTCTACAGGTGGGGGGGGGGCGCTTTTTTTCGCCGATATTTTCGAAAGTCATCCTCTCCTTTCGATTGTCTAAATTAAAACCTACGTCACTTCCGATTTGGCGTTGGTCGTAACAGCAAAGACATCACGTTTTTCCCTGTTCTTTTCCACCTTTGCGGTGCTGGTTTGAGCCTGTTTTCCTACTACCACTTTTTTTTTTTTTTGCTCAACACACACCTCCAAACACCCGGGAAACGCTGGCTGAAATGCTAGTATATATATATATATATATATATATATATATATATATATATATATATATATATTAGAACCTCGAGATATGACATTAAAAATTAGTAACAAAATACAGTACAGTATATAATACACATGTATATAATCAAATAACATAAATAACACAGTAAGGCGTTGCAAATACGTAACAAGGGGCCGGATTCCACATCGTAAAGAAAAAAAAAAAAAAAAGTATCCTAGGGCCACCGTATCCCGGGGTTCTAATTATATATATATATATATATATAATTATTTATATATATTCACGAGATCGGTATTGTTTTGTAGCTCGACCCTTCGAACGACAAATATCGAAAAATTGCCTAAAAACATTAATTCCTTCACCCTCAACTGAGCGCTTTTCTACAAGGAGGGATCGCTTATTTTGCCAATACTTTTGAAAGTCATACACCCTTTTCGATTGACTAGCCTTAATTTAAACCTTTACCACTTTCAGTTTGGCGATGGATGTAATGGCAAAGACGTCACACTTTTTTTTTTTTTTTTTTTTTCCACATTCTTTTCCTCCTTCGCGGTACGGGCTCGAGCCTGCCTGCCTGCTACCAATTTTTTTTTTTTTTTTTTTTTTTTTTGCTTAACAGACATCTCCAAACACCCAGGCGATGCCGGGCACCCAAGCTAGTAAATATAACAGACAAAACACCTTTGGAAATAGTGCATAAAATGCAGATATTTGCTGGCTTTCAAACCGCGTTGCCAAACGCATTGTTCCGGCATTTCTACAACAACACCACAGATAACAGCACGTGGACTCTTGATAAGCTTTTTTTTTTTTCTTTCAACTTATGGCAAAAAAAAAAAAAAAAAAAAAAAAAGAAAAAATATAAAATTCTGACAAAAGAAGATAACTCTTAAGTATATTAATTTTAAACAAGTAAATACCCATTTATTTTCATAATATTGCGTTGTAATTCGGCTTTCAAACGTATTTCAATTTAAAATTTAACTTTATGTGTATATAACACTAGTAGGCTGCTCGGCATTGCCCTGTCATATAATATGCGTAAGTATATTTTAATTCATGAAGATTCCTTATATATTATTATAGAGTCAATTCTTTATCGATTATTGTCCAATATATATAGTAATGATTATGTTTATAGGTATGTAGGTTACCTTGTCTTGGAGTGTATTGTTGTAATTGTGTGAGAAAGGAACTCTTAGTAACTTTGACATGCAGCAGTTCTTTAATGAAGAAAGTTAAAAAAATTTTTTTTTTTTTTTTTTTTTTTTTTACATAGGCATCACCATTTATCAAGGCCAAGAGGCCACTCGAAGACAAGGGCTAAAGAGTGGACAGTAGAAATTGGACAATATAGTAATTGTTAGTAATGGAAATTCGGTAAATTTGTTAACTTATATGAAACGGCTCATAAAAAACTTGTTTACATTAGACTTGAAGGCAACCATATTGTAGTCAGCTGGAAAGCAGGAAAACGGAAGACAATTCCATAGGCGTGCAGTTCTAAGAAAGAAGCTATGTTATGTAAACGTTATGTAAAAAAAGGGAATATTCAACAGAAACAGGGCAAAACAAAGAACATTGTGTGACACTGCTGTTCCCCCCCCCCCCCGTTTCTTTAGAAGATTTACTTTTTATGTAACATTTCGCCGACTTGTTTTCTTCAGTGAAGAACCGCTGCACGTCAAAATTACAAGTTCTTACCTCACACCATCTATGTGCGTTATCTTGTGTGCCATGCTTACATCTTTTTTCTTCAGAGTGACTGTCGTTTAATTGTTATGACCTTCCATTTCTTGTAATGAATAATTTCACCAAGAATTCTTCATAAGCTTTGGTTTCAATTCAAGTTGATGCATCCAAGTCATATGGAGATATATATATATATATATATATTTTTTTTTTGAAATTCAAACTTTATAATGCATAAGAATCCATAGAAAATTGACTATAATAATATGTACGATATCTGCATAGATTAAAATACCATACTTAAGCGTATTTTACAATCGGACTGTTAGCTTAGATGAATCCTTTTGCAGTTTTAACAAAAGAGCTACAATAATATCAGGGCATCTCCATTTACGCTGAACATCCACAGAATGCCAACAACAATATATTACATATGAAAACGTCCACTGTGGAATTTCCACAGGTCCCGCTAGTTACAATAATAATCGTATATCATAATGATATTCGAAAATAAGCTACATCAAAGGGATTTTCATGTTCTTTTCCAGGTTTACTAGATTAGTCTTTTTAAAGCTAATTTCATGAATTTGGCCTTTTTGAATCGGTTAGGTCTTCAAAACTTGTATTTTCAAAGCCTAAGGAAGAAACGAACAGATTAATTTTTGAAAGAGGAAGACGGATTAATTAAAAAAAAAATCAATTTCTAAAAACCGTCGAACACATGTCAGCATGTAAAAACGGATATTAAACCAATGATGAAGATAATTAATGAAATGTTAAATTTGTTTTGGAATTTTTGAGAGGAGGATTGGTTATTCGTATTATTTGGATTCTTAAGACTCCTGTTCTCATCCTGAGTGTCGCCTTCACAACGCTTCAGTTGATGTAACTGACAACCTTCCTCAGGCCAGGGTTGCAGAGTTGGATGGTAAAAGTCCGACTCCTAGAATTCCTAAGATTCTGACTCCAACTCAAACCCCTTGACCCCTATCTGGAAGTCTGTCCTGCAGATCCATACACCAGCCTCCCACACGTATTCAGCAAGCATTTTATAAATACCTTTCATGTATATTATTTTTTACGTTTAACATTCACTTGTATGGATTTTTTAAGACTCCTGTTCTCATCTTGAGAGTCATTTTCATAACGTTTCAGTTGATGTAATTGACAACCTTCTTCAGGCCAGGGTTGCGGAGTCGGACGGTAAAAGCCTGAATCCGACTCCTAGAATTCCTAAGATGATGACTGACTCCTTTGATATCTTCGACTCAAATCCCTTGACTCCTATGTGGAAGTCTATTCTGCAGATCCATATACCAGCCTCCCACACCTATTCAGCAAGCATTCTATGCGTTTCATGTCTATTATGTTTTACATGTAACATCCATTGTATGATAAATATACTCACGTATACACTCAACTAGCTTTACAGAATAAGTTAAGATAACAAAGGGATGAAAGATTTACAATGAAATTTTATTATGCTATCACTTCAAAAGGGAATACAACATTTAGGGATAGGGAAACCTCTTTAGACTATGGCATTTCCAAGCCAAATGCTTCTCATCAGAAGAGGGGATGAAAAAAAAAACATTATACAGAGAAGAATTTTTTTAGAAGATAATATTGCCTTTATGAAAAGAGGATCCAAGGAAAAAAGCTATAAAGGGTCATAGTAGCATGCATTGCTTCTTATTGATTTAGGCTTGGGGGGGGTCGGATAAGATTGTAATTCCAAATCGATTCCGGACTAATCCAATTGGATAACTTTCGGATTAGGATCCGATTGTTATCCAATGTAATTCACAGTGAGCTCACTCAAAGATAGAATTTTCATTGATCTTGTGTGACGTCACAACCAAAATGCCAACATACAGACAGGATTTGCAGTGATTTGATGGACCAAAATATCTTGAAGTAGAAGCATTACAGTACAAAATATGATCCATCTCAAAAAATAAAAGCAAAACCATACAAAAACTGCTAAATTGTGTAACTGGTAAAACCAAACAGGAAAACCATCTAAAAAAAAACAAACAAATTTATTAGACTTAAGGAGAGGGATGATAAATTCCAACTCCGACTGCAACCCTACTTCAAGCGTATTTTATTAAACTCAGAAATCGGGACAAAACTTATTTACTTCACAGGGGTAGCATGCTCTTGTTCCATCAGCCATGACTGGATAGAGGTCCTAAGTAATTGGCGATTGTATTTTTCGGTTTCCCACACCAATGATTAAACCTTCAAGAGACCTAGTATGGAATTTAAGATGATATGAGAACCGCTAATTATAACTAATAGATGAAATATATAGTAATAAGTAGATAATATATATGTATATAAAGCTCTGTGTGTGTGTCTGTGTGTCTGTGTATGTGTGTGTGTCTGTGTGTGTTTGTGTGTGTCTGTGTGTGTCTGTGTGTGTTTGTGTGTGTGTGTGTGTGTCTGTGTGTGCGTCTGTGTCTGTGCGTCTGTCTGTGTCAATGTGTGTCTGTCTGTGCGTCTGTGTGTGTGTCTGTCTGTCTGTGTGTGTGTCTGTCTGTCTATGTGTGCGTCTGTCTGTCTATGTGTGCGTCTGTCTGTGCGTCTGTCTGTGCGTCTGTCTGTCTGTCTGCGTCTGTCTGTCTGTCTGTCTGTCTGTCTGTCTGTGTGTGTGTCTGGTCACGAATAGGCTCCTATATGGTTGACTATTTTAAAAAACTGATTACATATAATGATAGATGTATCGAGACACAGGAATGGGTATGTTTGATTTGGCAGAACAGTGGTTCATTAAAATTGTGGGGTCTGCGTTCGCGCCTGGTCCACAAAGTATGGAAATAAAATTAAAAATTAAAAAAAAAAAAAACGTTTACAAATGTTTTTGATATAGATGTACATAAGAATACTTTGATAAGTATGTTTTAGCTTAAATAAGGATGGTATAATAAAATTGTGGGGTCTGCGTTCGCGCCTGGCCTCCATAGAATGGAAATAGGCACAAACTTTAAGACTTTTCATATCTATCTGCGTAAGTATAGTTTGATAATTATGTTTCAGTTTGAAGAAATATGGTATAAAATTATGGGGTGTTTGTCCGCACCTGACCTCCATAGAATGGAAATATGTCACAAAGTTTAACAAGGTTTTTTAATATAGATCCACAGAATATTGTGATAAGGGTTTCAGTGTGAACAGGTGTGGTATAATAAATTATGGGGTTTATCTATTTTATTTTTACTTTCATCATATTTTGCTTTGGTTTTGATACCCCCAAATTCGAAGCTATCTCTTTACAACCCTTCCTTTTCATAACCTATCATACTTTCATAAATCAGAGTCCAGTTTCTGTAGGCTGTTTTTGAACCTAGTCAAAGACCGGTACTTATGCTAGTGTGTGTGTGTATATAATAATAAGTAGTATAAGTAAGTTATATATATATATATATATATATATATATATATAGTAAAAATATGTGGTAATAAATAGTGATATTTGCATCTAAAAATAAAATAGGCTTAAGGCTCCTAAAATTTGTACTAGGATTGTCCACAAGGATCCGTGGTTAGAGTACTTGGAAAATTCAATTGTAAAAGTGATATTTTCCTGAAGGTTGAAGGTTCAATCCTCAGTGTGGGGCAACCCAAAAACACAATTGCGAATTATTTAGGACCTCTATCCAGTCATGGCTGACGAAATGAGCATGTTACCCCTATGAAGTAAATAAAGGGCCCTGTTTGAAATTCTGTGAAAATTTCTGAGTTTGGCAAAAAAACTTTCCGAGTTCGAAAATATAGGCCTGAAGGGCAGGTTACATCGACTGAAATGTTGTGAAAAATAATACTCAAGATGACAACAGTAGTTTTAAAGAACCCAAATAAGAATAGTGGATCTGCTTTTAAATTCTGTCATTTGTGAATTAAAAATAAAGGAAATAGTTTGAGTCATCGTCATTGATATCAAGTATCTTATGCAACCGGTTATATAATCTAGATGGGTGGATAAACACTTACTAGACAATTCATAAACTGTGACCTTCCTGCTAAAACTTACCCTAGAAAATTTGATAGACACACCTGTGACTCATCAGTTCACAACCACCGTCTGTTCCACTTGAATTGTGCTTGAAAATTCATAAACTTGAGGCATTCTTGCACAAAAAATTTATTCACTTCTTTATTATTATCCATTATATAAAAGACAGTTTTCTGTGTGCTTGTATATCTAGCTAAAAGTAAAGGACAAACAAACTACAAAACAAACACCCAGAAAGTTGGCATACTCTTTCTTGCGTCCAGGATGAATAACATCTAAAATTTTGGAAATATTATACATTCTTTGACCCTAAACTGGCATAGATTTCGTTCAACGTGAGGGGGGGGGGGTCTGCATTTTATGTACTCAGGAATCTACACAGAAGTTTAGGTTCTGTTCGAAATTTGGTATAGATTCCCAGCGTTTGATAACAGACCAGAAGGAAGTTGTAGGTTTTGTAGAAATAAGCAAGATGAGAACAGTAATCCGAAGAATCCTTGTGAATGGTGGTTAAAAGAATCCAAATACGTTTTAATCCAGACTTCCACAAGTGCAGCTCCTTTCTGTATTGCCAAAGAGTTGCTTCTGCTTTATGTTCTTGCATTGGTGCCTTTCCTCTGCAAGCTAAAGAATAGGATAGAGAGACAAACCCTTCATGCGCTACCTGATGGTGCAGGAGCCAGGGTTACCACATATGCCAATGATGTCACCATGTAAGTTATTTTTGAGGCATTATGACATTTAAAAAAAAAAAAAAAAAAACTTAAAGGGGTTGTAGTCAGTAAATCTACAGTTAAAAAGGAATGGTACTCCAACTGGTTAGATAGTAAAGTTCAGATCCTTAGTACTTGGTTCGGATTGGACCACCAGCTTAAAAAGAATTAGTCAAAATGAGAATCCCTGACTTGGCAAGTCACTAACATGCAGAGAGACTGTCATTCAAGAGGTGAACTTTGATAGGCGTCTATAAGGCGCTGAGATTGAGAGAGCCTTTCCTAACCTTATCTCTGACCACTTAGTTAAATACCAATTTAGATCGAAGGGTCAACTGCAGTTCTTCAACAAACAACAAGCTGCACTCAGACTATCATAGGGAACCGAGCAACATTGAGTATCACTGTTATTGGTTATTTAACTAGCCTGGGTGGCTGGCATTGCCCGGGTGTTTGGAGGTGTGTTAAGCAAGAAAATAGTGGACAGACAGGCTCAAAACCGTATCACAAAGGAGGGGAAAAAAAAAAAAATAAATAAAAAAATAGTAGACATACGAAACCCTATCACAAAGGAAGGAAAAAAAAAAACGTGATGCTTTAGCTGTTGCGCCCATAGCCAAACCGGAAGTGACCTAAGTCTAGACAATCGAAAAGAGGGAATGACTTTCGAAAATATCAGCGAAAATAGTGACCCTTCCTTGTAGAAAAGTGCCGAGTTGAGGGTGAAGGAATTAATGCTTTTGGCCAATTTTTCGATATTTGTCGTCCGAAGGGTCGTGCTTCAAAATGGTACTAATCTCGTGAATATCCATCACTTCTGTTGAAAGTTTTTGCGAGACATACATACATACATTTAAACAGACAGGTGAGATTTATATTATAGACTAGCGAGGGGTACCCGGCGTTGCCCGGGTGTTTGTAGTTGTGTGTGAAAAAAACAGGTGCCCGTGAAAAAAAAAACGAAGCCTTTACGACGCGCAGTTGGAAACTAGTAAAGTGTGAAAAAAACAAAAAACAGGTGCGCGTTTTTGATTGACGTGACGGTAATAGCTATTCAGCAGTTAGCATTTTGTGCGGGACAGTTTTTAATGAGGTCAATAAATCGGTTTGTTTGTTTTTAAAAACCCGCTCCTTCGTCTCGAAATGAAAGCTACCGTCTGATATGACGAAGTCGACATTGACGAAACGTTACTTAGCTCTCTAGAGACCACTGGCTCTGGGCCTGTGATTAGAGTAGAGTTTCACTTTTTGTTTATACCAAAAACCGAATGTAACGTGTGCCGATGTGGGAAATGTGGAATAATTAACGTTTGAAAGTCAATAAAATTAAATAGACAGGCGAGCTCCGTGGTTAACTGTGAGATATTACAATTTATAGATGATATGAAAAGTTTTAAGTTGTGAAGCGAGCGAGCGCGTCTCTGAAAGAAGCCTTTTGTGGACATCGAGGAAAAGCGTACATACATACATACATTTTCGCTTTTATATATATAGATTATTGGAATTCTTTTGAGAGGAGTAATTTGTATATTTTATTTATTTATTTGCGGACTGTAATCCTCATCTTTTATAGTTGTGAACGTTTCAGTCAACTATTCCTTTTCCTTTCATCAGGTTGTTAACTGTGACGAGATAGGAATGCTGAATCTTCAGCTGTACGTTCAGTAATTACTGCCTTCCATAGTTGTTGTCTCACCACGTTTTGGCTGGCCAGCTTTGGGTAGGATTGAAACCGCTATTTTCAGACAATGCGCACCTGGAACTGGAGAGATTCAACGTCTATCCACTGCACCACGAGCCCCTAGACAAAGACTATTGTTATATGCCAAGTATGTGGATAACGCAGACCTGGCCCAAATAACTTGATGGCGTCAAGTTGGTGCATGCATGTCAAAAGTTAAGGCTGACAAACTCAATAACATGATTTCAACGAGACAAGCAAGTGCAGCTTAGAGTTTAGAGTTCATAGCTCGGCTGGTGCAACCTAGGATGGGTGCGAACTAGTGTTGGGACAATAAATCGGAATTGGAACTTTTGGAGGTATGGGAATCAGTATCGGAAAATGTTTTGCCTATATTCTGATGCCAAAAGAAAAAAAACGATTCTTAATTGTCTTTTTTATTTGATTTTGTTTAAAGCAAACTTTTCTACTGCTGATAGTAATGATGAAATAATGAATATCTATCGATTTTAAAATAATGAATATCTATCGATTTTAAAATAATGAATATCTATCGATTTTAAAATAATGAATATCTATCGATTTTAAAATAATAAATATCTATCGATTTTAAAATAATAAATATTTATCGATTTTAAAATAATGAATATTTATTGATTTTAAAATAATGAATATTTATTGATTTTAAAATAATGAATATTTATTGATTTTAAAATAATGAATATCTATTGATTTTAAAATAATGAATATCTATTGATTTTAAAATAATGAATATCTATTGATTTTAAAATAATGAATATCTAATGATATTAAAATAATGAATATCTATCGATTTTAAAATAATGAATATCTATCGATTTTAAAATAATAAATATCTATCGATTTTAAAATAATGAATATCTATCGATTTTAAAATAATGAATATCTATCGATTTTAAAATAATGAATATTTATCGATTTTAAAATAATGAATATTTATCGATTTTAAAATAATGAATATTTATCGATTTTAAAATAATGAATATTTATTGATTTTAAAATAATGAATATCTATTGATTTAAAATAATGAATATCTATTGATTTTAAAATAATGAATATCTATTGATTTTAAAATAATGAATATCTATTGATTTTAAAATAATGAATATCTATTGATTTTAAAATAATGAATATCTATTGATTTTAAAATAATGAATATCTTGATTTTAAAATAATGAAAATCTATTGATTTTAAAATAATGAAAATCTATTGATTTTAAAATAATGAATATTTATTGATTTTAAAATAATGAATATTTATTGATTTTAAAATAATGAATATCTATTGATTTTAAAATACCAGTAAAATTAAAATCGATAGATCATCCCTCACAAATGTATTCTTACATTTGAGAAAATATTCACACATTTAACGTGTTTTTACAGTAATCATGAAAAATAACAACTTTAGTTAACTATTTAGAGATTTATAAAGAACTAGTGGGAGGTACCCGGCATTGCCCGGGTGTTTAGAGATGTGTGTGCTTGGGCGGATGGGGTGGGTAAATCAAAACGAAAGAATAAGCAAAGTAATCACCCTGTTTAAATATTATAAAAAAAAAAAAAAGAATGTTAAAACTTAAAAAAAAATTTTTTTTTAAAATCAACAAAAAACCCAAAAAACTAACGTACGGCAAACAAACGATGTTAAAATTTCTTAAAATCGGAAAAACAAAAAAAGAAAACGCGAATGTGATGGAAAAAAAACAAAAAACAAAGAAAAAACAGAAAAACGAACGTTAAAACTTCTTTAAAAATCTGAAAAAAAAAAAAAAAAAATCATAAAATGTGAAAAATTGCTTAAATAACCCCGTTTCAATATTAAACCTTTAAAAATAAAAAAAAAATAAAAAGATCTCACACCACGATTCGAACTCACAACCTTTAGATAATGACACCACGCTTTAATGAACTGAGCTAAGAGGACGTTGCCGAAATTAGGTCGTTTTTTTTTTTAATATTTCAATTAATTCAAGTTCCGACGTCATATGTGCATGCGTAGAGCCATCTTGTCATGAGAGGACGGCTTTTAGCTACCCCTGCCTGTACAAAAATGGCTAGTTTAGGGTGAAGGAATTAATGTTTTGGGCCAATGTTTCGATATTTGTCCTCCAAAATTGGTGCATTGTCTTGGCTTCAAAATGATACCGAACTCGTGAAAATCTGTCGCCTCTGTTGAGACATACAAAAACACACATTTTCGCTATATATATATATATATATATATATATATATAGATTGAAATCGGAATTGAGTACGGAATTGATAATTGTATTGGAATCGAGTAAAATATTGAAATCGTACTATCACTAGTATGAACGTCCATTGGGTTGAGGGTCACCCTACACTCCCAATATATAAGGAAGGGACACACACAAGTTTTTAGTGAGAGTCCGAGAGCGTGAGACGGGGCTTGAGATTCAGAGAAGAGAGTTTTGCAGTCAAAATGAGGAAACGAAAAAGAAAAAAAGATCAGAATCGATTCAGCAATGTAGAAGCCCCCCCAGAAACAAAGAAAACCCTGAATAAAGGTGGTCTCCAAATGATAATAAACAAGTTGTGTTTTAGGAGCATTCAGGATTTGATTTCCAGATTGAAGTGCAACCGTCATGAGGGGCACTGACTGAAGGAAGGAAGAAAGGTACACGTCTTAAGATCTCCTTTTCGAATGACTCAATAAGGGTTGAGGATATGTGTTGCATGGAGAGAAATGATACGATGGATGTGTAATGTAAATCTTGAAGATTAGCTTAGATCTGATGACCTCAGAGGACGATTAAATCTGGATACTATAAAGAGATGCGTGCAGAACATGCATTACTTTGATTGTACGGCCATGTTGAAAGAATAAGAGTTCTCGAGTCAGATGCTAAACAGTTGAAGTAACAGGGCCAGCCGACACACACAAAGATGATCAATGGACATGTCAATCATATACCCACGATACAAATTAGATAGACCTGCTACGCAACACTATAAATCAAACTTAGCCTAATAGTTGGGGTTTTATTTAGTTATATCTGTACAAAGCCAAAATTCACCCGTGCATGGAGAGTTGTTGCCACAACAGGGCTGGTACATCTACCGATAATCTCTCACTCTAGTCCAAAAAAAAGGAGTCACAAATCTAATAAGTCTTGCGCTGTCACATTGCGACAAAGTCGCATCTCTATGTTCGTTATACAAGTACTTTAGTGGAATGTGCTCAAATGAACTCATAGTACTTGTGCCCTCCTAAATGTGCATTCTCCCGACTAACCTGACAAGCAACAAAATCCCACCTCTTCGCTGTTAGATGCCTTCTACTCTAATAGTTTCTCCCCTAATAGTTCATTCTCTATGGAATGCTTCGGAATGCTTTTGGACCATCTTGCATGAATCACGCATTAGCTTTTGAGTGGCATAAGAGATTTCGAGAAAACAGGGAGTCTGCAAGGGATGATGAGAAATGTAGGAGGAGTAAGGAAGTCAGAACACCAGAGTTGATTGGCCAAATAAAGAATTTCATCGATAAGGCCCGCCAGATGTCTATAAAGACAATAAGTGCACAGTTTGATGTCAGTGTGGGAACTGTACACACAATTACGTGAGGAACTGAAGATATGGAAGATTTGAAGTTTGTTCCAAGGGTGCTCAGAGATCACAAAGAAAAAACGTTGTCATGAGAGCAGGGAGATGGTCAAACTGATCAATTCAGATCTCGCAATTCTTGAGGTTTTCATGACCTTTAATGAAAGCTGGATGTACTGCAATGGCCCACAGACTGAGTTCCCAGTGGAATCATGCTGGCTCTCCCAAACCCAAGAAGGCCAGACAGAGCAAATCCATCAAGAAACTTTTTTTTTGACAGCACGGACACGATCTACACGTGCCGATTTCCCACTGGACAGTGAGTCAATAAAGAATATGTTGAGGTTTTAAGGAAGTCCAGGAAAAGATTTCGTTGGAAGAGGTCAGCACTCTCCAAATCTGGTCAGTGGCATTTCCACCAAGACAATGCACCAATCAAGAACTCCATCCTTGTCACAGACTATTTGACCAAGATGGGCATCAAGACAGTTCCTCACCCTCCCTATAGTCCGGACCTTGCTCCCTGTGACTTTTGGTTATTCCCTAAGCTCAAGGAAAACCTTAGTGGTTCTCGTTACGCGACAATTGAGGAGATGAGAGAGAGAGAGAGAGATGATGAGGGTCATTGACACGCGCACACGAAATAACTTCCATGGGGCCTTCCGGAAGTTGTTAAAACAGTACAACAAGTGCATTGCAGCCGGAGGAGATTACTTCAAAAGGGGACTAGAGTTTCATGTGTGCACTATCAATTAAAGTGCCCAGAAGAAAAACGTCTGGAAACTTATTCAAGGCACATCGTTGCTAGACCTAGACTCCTTATTTAAAATTACATTAAAAAAAAAAAAAAAAAAATCTGACATACATACTAATCACGGAACAAAGAAATCATTCTAAAAATCATGTAAATTGATTGGGTATCATTTTTAACCGATTTTTAGCAAATTTTAAGAGTAAACATTTTTTATCTCGATAGTTCGAATTGAGTTGTCTTTATAAAAGATGGCCGTTCAAAAAATAGTGTCTCACATTGTAATAAAATGTGATTTTCTTAGTTAAAAAAACAAAAGAAAAACAAAACTACTTGATTAATGTACGTAATTTTTGGAATATGACAGCTTCTTTACTTTACGAGCACGTTCATTAAGATTTTTATGACTTATTTTTAAATTATGTACGATTCTAAATAAGCACCGAATGACCTGTAAACGAGGAAAGTCCCCCTTATTTTTGGCAAAAAGTCTTCCTTCTTTCAATCGACATACTTAACAGATTTCTCTGACGTTTTGTTTACGATTTCCATCGTTTTTAGTGGCGGGTGGCAGGTATTATGTAGGTACAATTATTTTTGGTGGTTTGTTTATTTCAGCATTCGTCGAGATTATTTCTGGAATGAATGTCGAAGAAAAAAAAAAAAAAAAGAAAAAGTGTTCATCTTTAAAAAGTATTTTCGCTTATTTTCCAGTTGTGCGTATCTTTTTGAGTTCGGGGTAAAAATTTTTTTTTTTTTACTTGGTTCCCCGCTTTAATAATTTTCCTTCAAAATGACAACTTTTTTATGTATTCGGGGGGGGGGGGTATGCTTAGATAAATATCGCATTTAAATTTTCCACAAGTAGTTTTCCGGATATTAAGCGATGTAATTCCTTACATTATAGATAGTGGCCATTGTTGTAATGTTGTACTCGCAACATGTGCATATTTTATAACATTGCTTAATATCTGGAAAAGTACTTATTTACGGAAAATTTAAATGCGATATTCGTTTTCAGCATACCCGAAAACCTCGTCATTTCAAAGGAAAATGTTGAGGTGGAAACCAGGTAAAAACCTATAGAGTTCAGTTTTCTGCTGAACATTCGGCCTCACAGTGAATGTCCTGGAAAAATCCCTTCTGATTAATGTTTACCTCATAATTTAAAATAAAACTTTCAGAATATTTTTAATGAAAATATGTGATGAATAAAATATGTATTTTCATTATCACGTAGGTTATAATCAAGCTAGGTCAGGTCATAATTATTATTATTAAAGAATGGTTTTATCTTCTATAATATAAATCTCACTTGTCTGTTTAAATGTATGTATATATGTATGTCTGCCTTTTGACAGAGGCAACAGATTTTCACGAGATCGGCATCGTTTTGAAGCTCGACCCTTCGAACGACAAATATCGAAAAATTGGCTAAAAACATTAATTCCTTCACCTTCAACTGGGCAGTTTTCTACAAGGAGAGGTCGATTTTTTGCGAGCCACTTTTGCAAGTCATCGAATCAGTTAGAGTGTGTTTGCCTAATTTTAACGTTCTGAACTTCCGGTCGTGTCATGGAGTAGCGGTAAGACGCCAAATTTTCTTTCACTTTCTGCCTTCGCGTCATGGGTTCAAGCCTGCCTACTATCATTTTTTTTTTTTTTTTTTTTTTTTGCTCAACTCACACCTCCCAAACATTCATGCAACGCCGGGCACGCAGGCTAATATGTTTATATATAATAACAATAGTTACGAATAACCACATTTTTTTTTTTTTTTTCAGTTTTAAAAATCCATAATTGTATACATGTAACAAAGTTGTATTTTCTTTTTAAATAAAAAAATTTAAGAAGTATAGATTTAAGCAAAGTTCCCCGACGCTTGCTGTTGCTGCGAGTTTTTCAGACTAAAATGAAACATCATAAAAAAATAAAAACGTATCCAATATAGAATATTCCCAAAAGGCTTTAAAATTTATTGAAATTTTAAAAAATAATATGTTCTGTATTAGGTATGTTCTTTTTATGTCTGATTTTAGTTTGACAGGCACGCAGCAAGCATCAGTGGACTTTGCTTGAATTTAACAGTTTTATTTGTAATAAAATATGTAAAATTAAAAATATGTATTTTCTCACGTAAAAATAATATCGTTTCATTTTACCGTTGGAAAACAATTACAAGCACAGAATTTTTTTTTTGTGAAAAAAAAAATACTTGTAAGAAAAACTTTTCAAAGTAAAACCTTTTTAGGACACTGTATAGAAATACTATTTTATTTGAGGAAATAGTTTAAATAAATATTTTTTTAAGTAAACTACTTTTAAAATATACGAAAGCAGGGAGATGCGACATTGCCCGTGACTGAATGACGATCAACAAATGTTACACACGCTCATACTTTTATTGTCATCAAAATTGGTGAAGTCGCCCATTTTTTAATCAAATCGATTGATTGCCTGCTCTAGTCGGGAAAACACCAAGGTGCACTAGAGGCAACCTTCATATGCCTCCTTGCAATGACTTGGTCCACAGTACATTGTAGTCTACATTGCACTGTAGAGAACTTACTGTTGATTTTATAAAATTATTTTTATATATAATGATTTGAATTAAAGTTTATAATGCAAAAGTCAAGTATCATGGTTCAATTGGTCCCGGATATAACCTTAAACTATATCCAGTGGTGAGGCCCCAGCTTGCGGGCTTTGGGGAGTGTGGAGCCACCCTTTAATTGCCATTGCTCACAGGTCCACTCTGACCCGGAGTGGTAGTACCTGTTAGGGTCCCAACTATGGGTTAAATAGAAACCAACTTGAAAACAACAAATATATTCTATTATCAAGTTTTTCTTCAAAATCTTTGGATTCAGCATTAAATAACCTGAAAAGGGTTGATATGCCGTAAAACAAAAACAACCAAACCAAACAAACATGGTTCAATTGTACTTTAAACAGAAACATTCATTTTGAACGCGACTGTCTTAGCTGTCGAATTTATATGGCAGGCCCTTCTGCTTGTGCAGTGATAAAACTTCTCATTAACTCTTATCCTCGAGTGGCCTTCAGGCCGTGATAAGTGAAGGCTCCCATGTAAAAAAATAAATTAAAAATAAGACTTATTTTCTAAATTGCTGACCACGAAATACCCCCAAAGTGCACCATAGAATTTGCTCCTATATGTAACACGATGCAACTTAATATAGATTTAATTATAACTTTTGTACCATTCCATAGAAGCTTAAAATAAATTGCTAATAGTTTATCAAAAGACTAAAATCATGTTTATATTATTGAGGCCTTAAAACAATGTTCTTATGTAGTTATTTTTAATTCACAGACATATATGCGCTTTAGAAATCTACCAAAAATTCAACTAAATGTGAGATTTTTTTTTTAATTTTCGTACTTATTGAATTAATTTATATGCAAAATGCAGTTTTCAATAATTTATGGGGGGGGGGTAAAATTTTGTTTCGTAGCTGATAATATCCATTTTTCATTTTATGCAATTTGAATTTTTATATATATATATATATTTTTATTTATACATAAAAATATTACAATGTTTCGGACCATTGGTTGGCAAGAAGCAAAAGTCCTTGTCAGGCGACGTAATGAAGCTTATGTGCCACTGAAGTAGTGTCCGGATGATTAATCAGAATCAAAATCTGAAGATTTGGGATTCGGAATCGGAAAAATTGATGCCTACATTGCGATGCAAAAAAGGATTCTTTTTTATTTGATTTTGTTTAACATAAAATCTTCCATTATAAACATTTTTTGATTTTAAATTACCAGTAAAGCTAAAATCGATAGATCATCCTCCACAAGTGTATTTTGATGTTCAGGAAAATATCTGCATATTTAATATGTGTTTTTACGAAAATCAGGGAAAATAATTTTATAGTTAAATAATTAGAGATTCATAATCAATCTCTATCTGTAATTGTATCAGAATCGGGAATTTAGTACAGAATCAGGAAAAATATTGGAATCGCCCCATCACTACACTGCAGGCATCTGGTTCTCAACCCTTCATTATAGTTCTCATGTTTCTGCAAACTTTAAATATATCCAATTCTTTTTATCAAAACTTTTACTAAATCCTTTCCTGATAACACTCGTATTTCATTTTATGCAATTTGAATAAAATATATTACAATCCTTCGAAATTTTAACATTATATATGCTGAGGTCACATATTTTTTATGTTAAGAATTTGTATATAAAAATCCAAATGAAATCAATATTATGTTTTCACAGCAAAAATCTCATTAATCTATTGAATTGCAATAGAAAAATAACATTCTATAAAACAAGCCTGAGCATGTGGGGGGGTCCCCCTCCAAGAGGGAACAAGGCCGATAGCCATTAGTTGCGTGCTCTCGTGTAATGAATGAATGCGTGAATGTAGGAGTGACATGAAATTCTTAAAGATAAACTAAAATGACCGAAAAATGGCCTGAAATGACTTAAATAAATAAAAAGTAAATGGCTTTAATGAACTTAAGGATGAATTGAATGACCTTAAGAAGGACTTGAGTGCTTTAAAAATAACTGGAATCCTTCAAAAACAACTTGAATGATCTGGAGAATGACTTGAATGGCTTTGAGACTGACTGGTTGTAAAGTGGGTGATCATTTTACATTAAATTAATACAGAAAAGCGATTCCCCACTTTATATCACAAATTTAAAACATAAGTACAGCATATAGTAAGAACAGATGGTATTTATTTGCTCCCCCACCAAGCAAATTAGGCACAAGGCCGATTTTTAATGTGAGGAGTGAAGGGGAAATGGGGACCAACTCCCCGGGGAGTAGGGGAGCTGGATAGTGACAACTGGTATGAAGGCTTACCCCTACATTGACCAAGGTCTTATATGTGGGGTCGCCCCCACATATGGTCTTTGCTTGCAGTATCTGTCGGAACAGATGCTACACTTTGAGATATTAAATCTTTTATTCATATCAGATGCTACACTTTGATCTTGGCCAAAAGGCCAAGAAAAGCTTAAAAAGCCAAGAACTGCATCTATTAACAACAGATCTTTGATCTTAACCAAAAAGGCCAAGCACAAAAGTGTTACGGACAGACCGACCGACTGACCGAGTGACTTATAGAGTCGCTTGCACGCTACTAAAAATTTACTTTTACCATGACTAATGTTTGCACAACATTTTTTTTTTTAATTAAAAAAAAAAAAAAAAAAAAAAATCAAGGAGTGGTTATTGAGGAAAATGAACAAATGAATGGACGAACGATTTTGGAGCAATTTTACCCCTACAATAGCCCTTAGGGGAGCAACGAGAATTATCCCAGAAAATCCGTTCTGGCAAAAATTTACTTTCACCATGACTAATACAAATAAATTCAATATTATATTTTGACACAAAAAAAATCTCATTAATATACTATAATCAATTGAACTGCAACGAAAAATAACATTTTAAAAAATAATTTTTAAAACATTAAAAGGATTTAAATTCCATTCTACTGAAATGTTCAGTTTTCTTTTTTAATAAACATTTTTTTTAATCATTAGATGTTACTTCCTTTATTCATATTTTATGCTTTTCATCTATCTGTTAAACAAATAGCTTCATAAAGTACAAATAAAATTATGACATTACCAATGGAGACCCCTACTAACCACTTTGAGAATTTTATTTTCCTTAAACCTCTCAGCCTTTAAAAAGGTGCCAGTGTGGGGCGAGAGGCCTGCATTTCTTGCCTTGTCCTTCTGGGTATCATACTCTTTACCCCCCTCCTGTTTAGCATGTGGCAGTGAGGCTGGGCGATCCTTTGACATCATCATCACTATGTCACAATCCTTGCCCCAAAGCAGTCGGTCACTTGGGAGAGAGAGAAAAGGAGGGGGATGGGGTTCGAGGAGGAAGGGTTCATTGCCGATTTCAGTTACCAAGGAATCTCTTTTAGAGGAAGGGTACGTTTGGGGGGGGGGACGGGTTCCTTCCATAGTTGTTTAGTTCTTTCCCACGGCAAGAACTTAGACATCAGGGTCGGAAAGTGGGATTGAGAAGTCAGTGCCCCAAGAGGAGGGGCACTCTGACCCGACAAAAAGTGCCTGAGCAACCCCGTCGGCAGTGAGGGCGTCTCAGGCGATTAGCAATAAACTAACCCGTTCTCAAAGAGAGAAGGCAAAACCTGGGAAGGTGGACCTCCTGGAACTGCACACGATTAAACACCCACTGCAAAAAAAAAAAAAAAAAAAAAAAAAAGAAAGAAAAAAAAAGAAAAAATCAACAGAGACCGGATCATTACAAGAATGGTCAAATCTGTTGATTATAGGGGCCCAGGATAAAAATCCATAGCAGAGTTGATAGTTGCCAAACTTTCATTCCCAGTTAATTACAGGGCAAAAAAAGGCACCACCAACAGTGGAATTATTTGTTTCGAAAAGATCACTGAAAGAAATGGATTGTATTTTTTGAGGTTTTCTCCAGTAAGAGATACAGAAAAGAAAACAAGGTTTTCAGCTGTCCCCATGCAATTTCAAAGAAGAGACAATCTTAGAAGATAATTTAACCGAAAGTGGTGTCAGAAAAAATTCCCTTTTGAATAAAAAGACTATAAAAAGTTTTATATTACCTTTTGGGCAAGAAAGCCAATAACTCGTACCCTTGATGGTGCTATTTTTAAAAGAAAGAGAGGACATTTTAAAGACATTTTTTTTTTATATGTTTGCATGTTTCTTGCCTTTCAGATTTTTATTTCAAGTAAGATTGTTCTAATATTTTGATAAGTCCCCCCCCCCACTACATTTTGTTGCCAGTTTTTTGTCCCTGCATTTTGTTGCCAGTTTTTGTTTTTTTTCTATATTTCCTAGAACAATAAATTTAACTTTGTCGCTCCATCAAACTAATTATTGGACTGTATGTTTTCATTTTTGTAATTTTTACTTTAAGGTTAATTTTTTTAACCATTGCTTTGGGAAGCAAAAGCAACTCCTATTTTATTCGTTAAATAAAATTTGAACAAAATTGATATACTTTTCGTGTGTAGTTTCCATTTGTTCCTTTTTTTAATTTTTTTTCTCTTTTGCTCCCCTTTTTTATTGCTAGTATGCCTTTTTTTTCCATTTATTTTCCTATAGAGAAAATTTGAAGAATAAATCAAATTTTCTTACCACTTCATAAAAATGGATACATACACTTATTCAAAAAGAATAAGTAATATTTCATTTTAGATAACTCTTGAGTTGGAAGCCAGGTTTACTTTCAGAACAGTTTCCGATGGTTAGTTGTTCTATACAAGTCCTGGAAGTGACTGGTACTCAGTAAACAGTTGTTTTGTTCCGGTTCCTGACGATATAATTTTTGTAGCTAGAGCAAAAGATTCTTCCCGTGTTGACACGAAGAAAACATATGCAAGTTTGCTATTTAAAAAAAAAAAAAAAAAAAAAGGTTTAATTTCTATGGAGCAATTCTGGTTTCTGATTGGTTGGTAGCACAACGTGAATTAATTTGATTCGCCAGTTCCTAGCAGCATACATTTATGAATAAAATCTTCCAACTGTGGGGGACCATACCCCATTATGTATCAAAAATATTCCATTCTCCTATATTATCTCGGGGGGGGGGGATAAAGTTTTTTTATATTATTGTTATCTTTCTGACCCGAACCTTTCTGCTTGTGTGCTAATAAAACTTTTCAAATACATTTGTGATGTTAGGCTGTATAAGGCGTTAACTTTAGTCAAAATCATCTATTTTTCTTTCATTGGATTATTTCAATTATCAATTACTTATTGAAAACATTCCAACACAAAGCCTATCTAAAAACACTGCCAGGCATATAAAGTACCTTTGTGTGAAATTTCAAAAAAAAAATAAATAAAATAAAAAAAAAAATAAAAAAAGCAGCCCTGCCGTTTAGGAGTCCATAAGAAATGAACACATGCACACCCACAAAGTTCCTTTTATATAATAGGAGTTTTTTGTATTACTGTCCTTATTCAAACTTCTGTTACAGTATCTTTCCACCCTCAAAATATCCTTTCAAATTACCATAATTATAGGTTTTCGAGGATGCTGCAAATGAAAATAATGTTTACAATTCCAGGAAACGAGTAGCTCCCAAGTTACGAAAAAAAAAAAAAAGTATAGTTTCAGAAAGTGGGGGATCACTTTTGTATATTAATTTAACATACAATGAGCAACCACTTTATCGCCACCTTTTTTTTTGGGGGGGGAGCCTTTTTATTCTTTTTAGGGGTGGTGTTTATTGTGGCCTGAACCTATCTTAAAAAAAAAAAAAAACTTGTTTTAGGTATGCTGAAAACGACTATTGCATTTAAATTTTCCGCAAATAAGTATTTTTCCGGGTATTAATCAAAAATATGCGCACTTGCATGTACAACAATGACCACCACTTATAACAAAGAAATACATTGCTTTATACCCAGCAAAATACTAATTTGCAAAAAATTTGAATGTGATATTTATTTTCAGCACACCCGAAAACCTATGGAGAACATGTTTTTTTGTGTTGGTCTAGCAGGCCACAATTACTGAATAAACAACTCCTTTAAAAAAAAAAGTAGCTATAAAGGGAGTGTTCATTTTACATTAAATTAATATAGAAAAGTTATCCCCCACTTTAAAACTATAATTTCTTCATATGTTGGAAACTACTAGTTTCCTAGAATTTTAAACGTTATTTTTATTGTCAGCTCTCTCGAAAACCTGTAATAGTAATCTTAAAGGATTTTTTGAGGGTGGAAAGATACTGCACCTTTACCAATGTTTTAATCATTATCATTTATTTTCCTAGTTTCTCATATGAATTACAAAATATCTGATATTTCCCCAAAACCTCTAGCCTTGATGGAAGGGAGACTAAAACTTGCTGCTATGGTTTCAAATGATTTGCTATGGTTTCAAGTGGAGACTTGATTCCAAATATTTCTCATATGTTATATCTCCCTTCCTGTGTTTTCATACATAAAGTAAATTTCAAAGGATTATTTGATACTGGAGATATTTATAATCGTACCCTATTTCTGCCGTATGGATCACTGAAGTTAAGCAATGTTGGATCTAGTCAGTACAAAATGGGTGACAATTTGAGACTTCTAGGTGCTGTGTGTGCTCTCTGCATATCTCCGCATTGCTGGACTTTTCCTTGCCACTGGACTCAAGCAGTGCCGATCCAGGAGAGGTGTGGCTGGCAATTGCGCAACTCTTGCCTCACAATTACAGCTGCCCCTACAGGAGTATCCTTTGTCTTTCGAGACTGAACGGAGGCATCAATCGATCGACCCTATTTTTAAAAGGGGGGAGATATAACATGAGAAATATTTAGAAACAAGTCTCCCCTTGCTGTTATTTCAGATCAATTGAAACCATAGTAGCAAGTTTTAGTCCCTGCTCTAAGGCCAGTGGTTTGGGGGAAATATATATCTTCATTTGTAAAGGATTATTGCCTGTTATTCTGGATGTTCCATCGAACTGAATTGGAATTTACTTTCAATGAGGAAATCTTTAACCAATCTGGAACCTAATAACATCGTTCCATTCCTTTCAAGGATTACTATTCTCGTTGAATACCAAAATCTCATCCTTTTTTTTGTTTTAACCTTTATTTTCTTTCTCGGTGTGCCTTAATAAGATTTACTTTTTAAAATATATTTTCTATGTATGTGCTGAAAAGCAAAATTACATCAAATCAGATTTAATATTTTGTTAATGACTTTCCTCTAAGGAGATAAACCTACATTGAAAATCCATGGGTTAAGGAAATTACTTTGAATTGTATTCTTTGTTCAAATAATAAATTCTTGTTTTGAAAAATTATACTTTTCTGAATGAAATTTAAATATTAAAAACTGTAAATTTTTCATTTGTTCTATCTAATACACTGAGCAATTTTATTTGGCTGGGATTGTCTTATATAAAATTATATATCAGGGTTCGTACAAATTTTCAATTTCTATTTTTAAGGACTTCTGAAAGTTTTCAAGGCCTTCTCCAGACAAAATTCAAGTTTTCAAAACAAAATTTGATATATAAACAATTTTATAATAAACAAAAAAAAACTTAATTGACAACAGGAAAAGTCAATTTCATTTACATACAAAACAATATGCCAGTTGACAATCATATTTACATCTCCTGACCCACTTGTATATTGCCAACCAAGCATGATTAAATGTTATTTTCCTCATTGTAGATTGGTCTACACCGTGTTCATTTTACTTCTAAATTTCCAGTATTGTGTACACTAGAGTTGCATCCCTTTATCATGAAACTACCAAATGTTAATTGGACACATCAGATAGTTTCTTGATAAAGGGATCTAACTCTTGTATCTACAATAATACAATGTAATTTCAGAACAATTTATTTCGAT
The DNA here is from genome assembly GCF_053919585.1 of Euprymna scolopes. Lineage (NCBI taxonomy): Eukaryota > Metazoa > Mollusca > Cephalopoda > Sepiida > Sepiolidae > Euprymna > Euprymna scolopes. The sequence continues at coordinate 37,962,045 of NC_136516.1, forward strand.
TTTATTTTCAATATTTAAAAAATATGGACATCTCTAAAGAATTCTACATGCACTTCCAAATTACACTTACCGCACCACTTTCATATTAACCCTATACTGTCACCCACAACGATGGAGTAATTATGTTTGAGAGTATCGGGGGGGGGGGGGAAATTGACCATATTCTGTTTGCCCATCCCATTCATGTCTGGAGATTTAATGTTCACAACGTTGAATAACTGGTTCACTCAAACAAGACAGATGATAAGGGAAGATTTTGTCATGACTTCTGACCAAGATTGTCGATAAAGCTAATTGCATTCCCGATACTAATGATCAATTCGCAACCTTCTAAATCTTTCTGATAACTTGCCCTGAATTGTATACATCCGCTGTTCTACATCTGCTAGGATTTTCCGCCCACTGTAGTCTACATTAAGACTAAAACATTCTCTCTTAGTGCAGATTTTCCTTGGACAATTTGTTTAACAAGACCTTAGATGTCCCTCTCCATTGCACTGTAGCGCTACTTGGTTGCCAACTTATAGTTTCCGTTCATTCATATCCGAAATATCACTAAGCTCCATATTCATAAAGATGTGTCCTCTATAGCATCTGACAACAGATTGACATAGTTGGTATTAACAGTTACATAAAAAAAACAAAAAAAAAAACAAAAAAACTCCTCCAACTGAAACCGATTAGTCAACCATGGTATAGCCTTGAACGTGCTGCTGCCACTGCACACAGAAATCACTAATTTAATTGCATTAAACGAAATAGATGTTCAGAAACTAAAGCTACCTTTAAGAATACTTGCAACCACTGCAAAAGAATCATAGAAATTGCAAGTCTTTTGTCCATACTGTAAAAACTAAAGGAGCTGAGCAGAGACTCAGTTCCCACGAGTTTTGGTGCATAACAAACAAGGTTCTGAACAGATGTGCATCTTCCATCCCAACCATCATCTACGTGATTATATCAGCATCTAACAAAACCAAACTCTTCAAGAACTTTGCATTAAACTCTACCCTGAGTGATCAGGGCCGCCTGTCCCCTGAATTTCCTCCCAGGTCTGAAAATACGCTAGGCCATATATCTGTCCAAGATGTTAGCAAACTTATCAATAACCTTGATTCCAGCAAAGAAACCGACCCTGACAACAGTGATAAAAACATTTTTAAAAACTGCAACCGAAACTAGCTCCTATACTAACCAAGTTATTTAAACACTACCTTAAGCAGAGATGCTTCCTAACTCCCTGAAAAACCTCAATAGTTTGCCTATTTATATTATTTAATTAGAATTCATTATTGAGATGAGTATTATTTATTTATTTATTTATTTATTTATTGCGGACTATTATCCTCATCCTTCTTAGTTGTTATTTCACAACGTTTCGGCCAACTATGCCTCTGGCCTTCGTCAGGTGGTAACCATGACTGGATAAGAACTCCGAATCTCCTAACTGCATTTTCAGCAATTACTGCTATCCATAGTTGTCGTCATCTCACTACGTTTTGGCCAAGTAGGCCTCTGGCTGGTTTTGGGTAGGATTGAAACTGCTATCTTCAGACAATTCTCACTTGGAACCGTAAATTTAAAAACATAGGAGATTGTTCCTCTATTTCTCAGTACAGACCAGTCTCCTGTGCATTATGAGTAAATTACTCGAGTGTGATAAATAGAGAAGCTATGAACCATCTCAACAAAAATAACCTATTCTATTCTGAGGGATCAACACTGATGTGTTGACAGTAGCAGGACACAAGATCAGTTAATCTATTGATAATGGCTTCATTTTTAAAGCAATAGCTCTTGACATACGATATATTATTGCTTTTAGCGCCAGATGTATGTTGTAAACCTCTGATGCCAGTTGCTATATCATCGTCACAAGGTATCGTATCTTGATACCGACAGTCACAATAATAAATTTAGCGTATGGTAGCAAGAAAGACAGAGTATCAAGTTAAATATTTATTGAAAGAAACAAAATGGTTGAAAATGTCTCTTGTAAATAAGTTTCCGAGAAGAAACAAAATAACAAAGTCCTTGTTATTAAGGTTTGTTAGAAGTGAAAATTAGAAATCCCTCTTTCTGGCAGGATGAAGAGGTTATTAAAGTTATTAAACGTTGTGAATAATTTGAATTGTCTCGTTGTTAGGATTTCCAAGATGAAGAAAATATCAAAGTCTTTGTTATTAAAGTTTGTTGTTGGCATTGGTGGGCGAACAGCCTCTGCTACTATGAGAAGGAAAGGGAAAAGACGTTAGAGTTAGTTGTTGCTGCTGCTGCTAGAGGAGAATAAAACATATGAGGCGTCACATCACCTCAGCCACCACTGCTCCTCAGCTGTAGCGGTGAGGCCTTATATATTGCACGCGGACATAGTTGTAGGCACATAGTTCGGGTGTGAACAATAAAAACTTTGCTGTCAGACGTGTCGTAATGATACGATTAGCCATGATTCTGCGTTTGTTTTATTTCTATTTAAACCTGGTGTGTCCGAGTGAATTTAGATTAAGTTTGTCACTTGTGGCCCTTTTATAAATATTTTATCACATTTTCGTATCTCATCTGTCTAAATCTCCTAGCCTTCTCTCATAGCGCAGATATTTCCTTGGGCAATGTGCTTTACCAGGTAATTCTTTGCTTTAATGAACTGTGTATTATAGTGAAAGGATGGGTACAAAAAGCATAGTTTCTGACAACTTCAATGTGACATCAACGATCGATCGAATATCGTTAAGCACTGGTTTGTGCGATTGTTGTTTAAAAATCAATGCTGTTGTATCAGTGGCTGCTCCTGATGTTTGGGTGTCTCTGCTCCTGCTGATGCAATCTATTTTGTTTACATGTAGCTATAAGCTCGATGAAGATCTTATATTTCACAATATAAAGCATAATAGGTTTGGCATAAAGATCTACTTCACAAGATTTCCAGCTACGGCATGGCTGGAAATGTTCTCTCAGCCATCAAATCCTTTTTATTAAAGCAGTCGTTGATGGGTACAAATCCGAAGCTCACAGTATTAATACTGGCATACCTCAGGAATCCATCCGGGCTCCAACTATCTTCCTGATCTTCATCAATGATCTCCTAAATCACATACAGAGATCTTTCGTCGAGATCTATGCAGATGATACTATCATCTATGGCAACACCTCAAAGGCCAGCAATGACCACTTTCTGAGTCTCTCTCCCCTGACCTGGAGCATGTTGTACAATGAGGTCAAAAAAAAAAAAAAAAAAAAAAAAAAAAAGTTGCATTCAAATCCAAAACTAAACTTCTATTTTTTTTTTTCACCACCAGCACTCAAATCCCCACTTAGCCCCTATAAAAACGGACAGCTCTCATCTAGAGGAAGCACCTTGCTTTGACTAACTACTGGAACTGACCTGAAATAGAAGGCCTACAACAGATCTGTTGCCAGATTCACTGGCAAAAATAGTAGGATCATTCTACCGTTCCAGAAAATATTTTGCTTCCGATGCTATCCTCTACAAAAGTCAAATACGATCCAGTATGGCATACTGCTGCTGCTATATCTGGAGAGGAGCTCCTAAGCATGCCCTCTCAGGCCTAGACAGAGTCCAAAACAGTCTTCAAAATCTAGCAAGCAAAAACTTTTTCGCCTCCCTATTGCCTCCTTCCCCCAGAAGAGACATTACAAGTCCATCTCTGCTCTATTGTTTCTTTCATGGCAGGTGCTCGACTGAGCTCCAATTCATGCTTCCCATTTGCAATACTCGTTTATTTAAAAAAAAAAAAAAAACTGTCAACAATTTCCCCTTACTTTTTGTTCAAATTGAAATGTAATTTCCGCAAGCAAAGTTTCTTTCCTAGAACTGCCCATCAATGGAACAAGATAACCCGGAGCTGCTTTCTAGTTGAATATAAGTTGATATTTTTCAAGTCCAATGTAAATAAGTTTTTGTTGGCTCGTCCTCTAAAATAACTAAGCCCTACCAAGTTCCACTATGACTGACAGTCATTGAGTATTCACCAACTTCCTAACACATAACCTTGAGTAGCCTCCCGACTGTGATAAATGATAACTTTAAATTAAATAGAAAAAAAACCCCAAATAAAACAATTATTTCAGATGACCAGATAACAAGGTCAGATCGTCCTCAAGAAAAATTACAAATATTGTTAGTTTTAAATCTTTTAATACTCAACTGTGAATTCTCTAAGAAGCATCATATAGACCATATGGTGTAGGATGTAAGTTGCAAATAGGTGCAAAAGAAATTTGAACACTTCAAAGGGCTTGCTAAGTAAATGATCTCTATAATATTTACTTTGTTTTTGTACATCGGCGTACAAAAACAAAGTGCATAAACGAGTTCGTATGCATGTCGTTTGCGCATACACTATCCTGAATAAAACCAAATATTTTGAACTAATCAGAAAACTTTCTGGATTTGTTTCTGTTTCATCTTGTCGGAATATTTCTATAATTTTCGTCATCATCATATGTGTGTATATATAAATATATATTTAAGAAACTCGTTTCTTATCGTTGAGCACTTTTCTGTTGAATTAAAGTCAGTCAATTTAGCTCTTATGAATAGATCATTGTATAACGATTAGATCACTGTCTGACCGACGTAAAGAACATTTTAACGTTATTTCACGCGGTTAATGGTAACCGAATGGATACGGTCTTTGCTAATCGAGCCAGAGATGGTTCGTGTTGCCGAGTTCGAATCTGTCAACTGGTGTTAATCGTGACACCCTGCACTGAAGATTCCCGAAAGGATGAAACACTAGTGTCTGTAGGTATTTAATTATTATAGTAAAAAGAAAAAAAAAAATTTATATATATATATATATATATATATATATACACACACACACATTATATAATTGCTCTCTTCAAAACTCCATGAAATAAGAATTTTTCTTGTTTTATTTGTACTCCTTGTCGAATAATTAAAATTTTGGGTATTTTTTTTTTTTTTACGACACGCCTCTACGTAGTATAAACACCCCCAACCACTCATAGTTAAGAACGGCTTTCGGAATACCCCCCCATGTTAAGAACGGCTTTCGAGGTTGGGGTGTTTATTCCAAAAGCCGTTCTTAACATGGTTGGGGTGTTTATAATACGCTGGGGTACGTCGTAAAAATTTATCAAATTTTTTATACCTTCCTTACAGGCTTGTAAATTTTCAATGTGAAGATTTTTACGGGCGCGAAACAAACAAAACATCACTCAATTATAAACAAAAGAAAATATAAAACGGTTAAAAATTTAAATAGGACGAAAAACAAAATCGAACTATTTTTGACCGGGATTTAAATTCTAACAATAAGAAACGATTGCACTTTTCCGTGTTATGGTAGGTCGTCAATGACATTTTTTTTTTTTTTTTTAAATGAAAAACAATGGACAGACGAAATTCGGATAAACAAAACAATAAAATAAATGCACGCAAGTATTTCGTTTTGTTTGTAAACACGGGTGGTTACAGCATTGATAAAATATATTGTTTATCATGTGGTAATTATGTTCATTATATAAAAATATATTGTTTATTATGTGGTAATTGTGTTCATTATACAAAAATTAATTTGTAAATGTCAGAAATTTACTAAGAATTGTCATATCATAGAATAGTAATGATAAAGTTAGAACTAAAATAGAGGGAAAACAAAGCTACCCTTTTGATCATCCGTAGTGTGAATTCAAAATAAAGAATCGTTTTCTTCAAGTTGTTCAGAAGCGAGAAAAAAATCGTTTTCATTTCTTTAATATTTATGTGATCAGAAATAAAATTCGATACATTTTATAAATTGAATCTTAATATTGTTTGTGGATAGTAAAATAATTAAGATTCTTCTTAGTTTATTTTGTACATAACAAAACGCGTTTATTATCATGCATACATCTGTAACATTATTACGATTGTTTAATATAACAATGCGAAACTATGGATGGGCAGAATGCATATTTTTGCATAAATGCATTAAAACGTTAGAATGGTCCTGAAATATAGGGATTAATGTTAAATTTATATGTAAAACGGATTCTCTAGGTGTATCAGAATTTTTGTAGGAATTTTTGACACCCCTAACACGAAACTGCGAATAAAATATAATTAAAAAAAAACAAAAAAAAAAAACTCTTAATTTTTCTTTTAAAAGTGGGTGGTTTATTTTCTTTATGGATTATACTTCCAAAATAAACTATTAAAGTTGTATAAAAAGTAATAGAAATAGTATTTTTTATTTCTAAAAAAAACTAATGAAATTAATTGAATTTTACGAGTTCAGTATTTTTCAATTCTTAAAAATCTATCAAAATTTTTCTATTGATTCTATTTTTACGATATTTTCAGGGTCAATGTGAAATTTTATGCTCTTTCCAATAAACCGAATATAATATTTTAGACAAACGTTTTTTTTTTTTAATTCACGCCCCCCCCCTATTTTTATATGTCTATTAAAAAAGTAAATAATTAATTTACTCAAAGTTTTATACATCACAAATTGAAGATAAAAGATCAATAAATATATTCTAATTAAAAAAAAAAAAAGTTTTTTTTTTGGAAATTTACCTGTAAAGTCCGAAGTTTAAAACTTTTTTTTTTTTTTTAATAATGAAACCTATAGTCCTTGCCCCATTAATTGAAAACAAAATTAGGGCTTGAATTACATCTTTCGAATAGTTATAAGCTTGGAAAGACAGGGGGTCGAATTATTCAACATTTTTCATGAAGTTTCTGACACACCTAGCGCAAAACAGAAGACAATTCAATTTCAGAAAGGAGAATGAAAGTTGGCAAAATATATTTAAAATTATTATTATTATTATTATTATTATTTAAAATATATTATTTAAAATTATTATTATTATTATTATTATTATTTAAAATATATTATTTAAAATTTATAATTAGTTTGGAGTTAGTTTGGAGTATATGTGACTCCTCTGTGCTTCTGAAACAAAATTATTTTGTGTATTAGAATTTTCTTAATTTTATTTTAATTCAATAAAGGTCCAGATAATGTTTTATTTTGTATTATTGTTGTTGACATTTTCGAGTCTCCCGGTAATGAAATTGCATCATCTCCCCTTGTTCTGCGCTCTTGTACGTGAAAAAGAAAGAAGAAAAGGTTGTTCCATAACACTAATGCACAAGTGGCAACAAAAGATACCGTGCGTAACATGTGAATTTAACTTAAAAAAAGTTACCTCCAACTTTAGTCCCCGTTGCTGACAAACAACTGTCAAATCATTTCTGCGGACCTGTCAGCTACCCGGTGAAGACTGGAAAATTCCTTCCTTAAAATGTTTTTACTACAAGTCTTCTTTTTTTTTTTTTTTTTCAATGAAAGGAGATTTTGGTGCTTCTTTATTATACAAACGAAAAAAACATTGAATTTGAAGTAAAAACAAATGGTATTTATGTGATTGTCATGTCGAAAATAGTATCATAGCAAAAAATTATGAGAAACGATTGGGTAGAAAAATAATTATTCATGAAAAATTGTTTCCGATAAAGTTTGTGTGGGAAATAAATTTTGTCCCACATTTTGAATTAAGTTCGTCACGTGATGTAAGCAACAGAACTTAATTATCTCCCCTGTTAACTTATGATTTTAAAATGATTTTGCTTCCTTTCTAAAAATTTCATTAATAAGTATTTTTTTTTCGTAATATTGGGATATGTTACTATTTGAGATCTGATAATTACGCAGATACGATTTGTTTCACTTGAAATTCAATATTTTTTCGTTTGCACTGAGATTTTTTTTTTAATGTTATAATAAATATTTTATTTTTACTCTTAAAATATTTTTTTAATTAGACAAACTATCAAAAATATTTTTTTAACGCAGTTTACATAAAATAGTCCTTATTTGAACTGAACTTTTATAATAAAAACATTTATGAAACGGGTTTTTTTTTTAAAATCAAACGCCATTAAAAAAAATAAATAAATAAATTAAAAAAAGAGAGAGAGAAAAGAAAAGCCTATCAAATACAGAATATACTTAATTGTCATGTTGAAATTAGTTATATATTCCAAAAATTACGAAAATATATTCCAAAAATTACGAAAAATCATTAAGCAGAATAATTGTTTTTGAATTTTTAGTAAAAAAAAAAAAAAGAAAAGTTTATCACTACGGGCTGAAACCCGTCAGTCATTAAAGTGGCGAAAAGGGAAGTATGTCCCCTTTATTCGCAAATTTAAAGTTGTTCACATCTAGGGAAATGCAATTTCCTACATTTTCCGTAAAAAATTGCTTTTAACCATAAATAACTCGATGAATTTTTGCAATTTTTTTAAAATATATCACTATTTTTGACATGGCAATTATTAAAAATAAAATTGATCTGTCGACTATTTTTTTTAACCAAAAAATAGTTTTTATTTGAATTTTTAAAAATAAAAACATGGTTAGGTCCATCTCGTTTTCATTTTGTAGTAAAAGAAAGAAAAAAGATAAATTTTAAAAGCATTAAAAACTACGTAACACAAAAAAAGAACCACTTTTTTTTAACTTATTTCAAATATCTGCTAAAGATTCCTCCGCGATGTGACAAGTCACTTTACTACGCACGCGCAAACGCATCATGGAATACCAAGGTCTCATGTATGATATGGAAAGAAACTGGAATATTAAGGAGATATACCAGTTATTATAGGTGCCACAGACAGGGCTTATAAAAAAGAACCTGAAGAGTGAAGTCCTACCTAACTAATATTCCTAGTGAACCAAGTGCAAAAGAGATCCAGACAATTGAAGTTAAGAGAACAGCGAGTATACTATAAAGACCTCTCGGCTGGTTTCACTAAAAAGCAGGGCAATGTTGGCAGCTGTTTGGTTGCCCCTACCAAACGTTACAATCTTCAAAGGAAGAAAACTTTTAAAAAAAGAAAAAAGAAAAGCGTTAACGGAGACACGAAATAGTCCCAGGGGTTAGAGCCACTGTTGTATAAAAGAACATTTCTTTATTTGACCATTTTTTTTTTTTTTTTTTTTTTTAGTTCTGGAGTCTGGACTTGCACCATAAAGGCTTCTATTAATTAACGTAAACAGATCAGAAATCCATGTATTTTTTAAATTTTTTATTGATTAATCTCTCAACTGCATTTCTTTAACAATAATCTATGCCCCTGAAAGTGATGATCATCGATTTATTAAAATTAGTAAAATTCCTCTTGATTGAAATTTTTTTTTTAAAATGATGAATAACGATAAAAAAAAAAAAGAAATACAAAATCAAAACATCGCTTTACAAAAACAAAACAAACAAAAAAACGATGGAACAATATGAATACGTACTGTCAGTACGTCGTACTGATACAGAATATGGACCGTGCTGAAATATTAACGTTTTTACTTTTAAATCTCATTCTTAGCATTTTTTTTTTTTAACTATTCTGTACTTTCATCGAACAATTTAATAAATAGAAAGGTTATCTTCAACTGTAGTCCCTCGTTGTTGACAAATGATTGTAAAAAGGATTTCGGTAAAATCCATTGAAAGCGGTCGGTGGTTCTAGGAGAAAATAAAGCTGTGTCCGCATTATGAATGTTTCTTTTCTGTGTCTTATGTTATACATTAGTACATTAGGGGTCATTTCGAGTTAAAAGTTTATTTTCTGCACTCATCTGGACTAAAGAAAATCATGATTTAAATGTGTATGTCTCGTCTAAATAACTAACGATAATTCTCTGATATGGCCGACAAGACGGGTGATCAAAAAGTCAGATCGATCGTACCAGAAAACGAAATGAGGTCTCATTTCGTTAGTCTCATTTCGTTTTTCGGTACGCGGTACGCTTGATCTGACTTTTTGATCACTCGTCTTGTCGGCCATATTAGATATTCATCGTTAGTTATTTAGACAAGACATACACATTTAAATCATGATTTTCTCTAGTCCAGATGAGTGCAGTAAATAAACTTTTAACTCGAAATGACCCCTAATGTACTAATGTATAACATAAGACAGAAAAGAAACATTTATAATGCGTACACAGCTTTATTTTCTCCTAGAACCACCGACCGCTTTCAATGGATTTTACCAGGATTTCTGTTGATTGTTCGGTGAAGACTCTGAAAATACCCTTTTTGTTTTTGTTTTAAATTTTTACTGCAACCTTAACATTCATCGTTAAATTGACGACGTTTACGTGTTTTCTAGTATGCTGAAAACGAATATCACATTTCTATTTAGAGCAGACATGTAGTTTTCTGGATATTAAGACATTTATTATCCAATGTAATCCTTATGTTTTCACTGACGATCATGTTTTCCCCCCAACTGAATAAGTACTAATACGCATGCGTGTTAAAAGACACCCGTTCCATAATGGCGACGACCACAGAAATTCATAAATACATTGGAAAAAAAAGTCTAATATCTAGACAACTGCTTGACTGTTTCAAATTTGATATTCGTTTCCAGGATACTTGAAAACCTGTAGAAGTCGTCAATTTAAAAAGGTGAGTCAAAGTAAAAATTTATCTTTTTGTTTTCAAATATTAAAAGGAGTCTTTTTTATTAAGTTTTCACGGGCGGTCTACAAAAATGTTTTCCCCCAATTTTTTTTTTTTTTTTTTTTGGGGGGGGGGGTATTCAATTATAGAACTTGTATATTTTTTAACATGTGCTTCTACAGTTCAATTAACCATTTTTTTCCGTAAGTAACGCGCCGACATTAACCGAGCAGAAGAACCGTTTAATATTTCACACAAATTCTGTTTACATGATGGGGGGAGGGGGCACGCGGCCGATCTTCCACCGCCCTCAATGTAAACAGAATTTGTGTGAAATATTAAACGGTTCTTCTGCTCGATTAATGTCGGCGAGTTACTTACGGAAAAACGGTTAATCACACTGCAGAAGCACCTGTTAAAAACAATACAAATTCTATAATTGAATAACTTCAAAAATGTTTTTTGTAAACCGCTCGTGAAAACGTAATCTTTTAGACCAATTAAAAAGCATTAAAAACTACATAACACAAAAGATGAACCACTTTTTACAAAACTTATTTCAAATGTCCGCTAAAGATTCCTCCACGATGTGACAAGTCACTTTACTACACGCGAGCATTCGCGAACGAATTATGTACAAAAAGAAAAGCGTTAACGAAGGCGGTGAAATGACGCAAAATAGTCCCAGCATGCAAACGGTAAATTTGCGACGAATTTAAATGCTAGATTCGTTTTCATGGCCTCGATCGATAACCCTTAAAAACACAAACCAAATTGCCGGCGTCGTGTTACAGTTAAAAATAAACATTCACCGAAAAGGTAATTTTTATGACTTCTATCGTCGGGGATCAGTTTTCAATTATAACGTCCTACTAAATTGAGCACGTACTTTGTGATCACCGAGAAAAATATTGCGACTTTAATGTACCTATTTACTATGCCTCCCCACGGGACAGAGTTAGACACCAGGGTCGTTTTTTAACGTGGAGAAAAGGTACAAAAATAAAAATTGTCTCAGTCGTGAAGGATTTCTCCTCCACCGAAAGAGAACAAGAAATAGAAGTGCAGCATCTGAAGAACAGATACTACACTTTGATCATGTCCCGAGGGCCATGTTGCGACTTTAATGTAACCGGTGATTATTCCAGTCTTAAAACAAAACAAAAAGGGGGGGGGGCGTTAGAAAGGGAACTTTTTCATTTACTCCATCTCTCTCATCCATCTAATCTGCGTTGTCTCGCTTGAAAGAATTGCAACTATAAGAAAATGGTCACTTGAAGAATGGACCTTTTGCAAAATTTTACGGAAAATAATTTGTTACAATATGCACAGGTAAAATGTCTTGTGGCAAGCAACAAGTTGTGTTTCGTGGACACGTCATGACAAGGTCTGTTGAAGATGCCGGAAGGGCAGAAGAATATCAATAAGACGTGGAACATTTTTTTTTACACTGGAAGCAACATTACAGATAATGTTTGATTTTGTTTGCCAAACGCCTGTGACCATTTCAGTTGGTTTGAATGGAATTATGACTTCTGCTATATGGAATGAATTTTGCCAAGACATTACTACGGCATACTCGAAAACCGGGGAATGTGTAGTTTAGCGGCGTAAATTATTTGACAGACAAAAAAATTATAAAAACTATTTATTTTTATATAAAATACATTAGACCCAAAGGCGGAAGTAAAACAAACAAAAACATTATTTTTTCAACATTTTTTATTAGACTAAATGTACGAAAATCGAGGCCGCCATATTGTTGTTAAAATTTGTCTTTTCTTAGGTTTTACAGATTGGCCTTTTAAAGGCCAAATTTGGCCTATTTTACGCTCTTTCATTACAAAAATTGCGGCCAAAACATTTCCAAGAGCGTAAAAAAGGACAGATTTGGCCTTAAAAAGATCAATCTGTCAAACCTTAGAAAGGCTAAATTTTTAAAACAATATGGCGGCCTCGATTGTCGTACATGTGGTCTAATAAAAATGGAAAAAATAAAAATAAAAATTAGTATTTTTCTGGTTCTATTTCAGCCTTTGTGTCTAATGTGTTTTATATAAAAATATAGTTTTTATAACTTTTTGTCAGTCAAATAAATTACGTCGCTAAACTACACATTATTCCGAAAACCTGTAAAAGTCGTCATCGAGTTGGAAAGAAAGTAAAAATTTACCCTACCCCCTCCCCTTTTTTTAGACGGGAATAATCATCTGTCACGTGAGAGAGTAGTCGCAATATTTTTGCAGTGATGGTCACAAAGTACGTGTTCAATTTAGTAGAACTGATCCTGGACAATAACATTTTTTGGTCAATGTGCATCGGTTGTTCAACCTGCAAAAGGTGTTTATTTCGAAAGCCGTTCTTAACATGGGGAAGTTGGGGGCGTTTATTCCGGAAGGCATTTTATTTTCAACCTCCCCATGTTAAGAACGGCGTTCGGAATAAACACCATTTGCAGGTTGGACAACCAGGGCTCATTCACCAATTTTCTTTCAATCTGAAAGTGAAGGAGATTAATGTGAAAAGGAAAAAAAAAAGTGTAAACTGTGGAATTTAGAGGTGGGGTGCGGGGGTCAATTTCCTAGACATCTAAGTTTGTTTTTTTTTTTGTTTTGTTTTTTTTACTATTAAGAATTTTTGAAAATAAGTATTGGATACGTTTTTTTTTTTTTGTTTGTTTGTTTTTAGTCTGACAGGCCCGCAAGAAGCGCCCGGGCCGCCGGGGTACTTTGCTTGAAGTATTTTTTTTTTTTTTTTATCAAGTTTTTAGTTGAAAGTACAGAATAGTTACAAAACACCCTCTCCATGGTAAGAATGGCTTTCTAAATAAAGTTACGACTTCAGCACGGTACTTTTTCTACATAAGTACCTGCGAGACAGACAAGTATGAACGTTTCTGCATAGCTTACTTGCCATAAATATTTTGGTACTAATGCAGTTGCACTAATGCAGACAGTGATTACTGATTCGATTGTGCTATTTTTTAAATCGTATTTCCACGTTTAATATGTTTTTTTTATTCAATTGTAAGGTTAAAGTACAGAATAGGTACAAAACACCCTCCCCATGTTAAGAATGGCTTTTTAAATAATAACATTATTTCAGCACGGATCAATAAGTGCACGAGTACCTAAACTTGAAAATACTATTTTAAAAATAGCGTGGATCAATGAGTGCATTATTGCACTAGCACAAAAAAAAAAATTGGTTTTCAGTTCAAGTCATACGTAAATAATGTTATTTAGAAAGCCATTCTTACCATGGTAAAGGTGTTTTGTAACTGTTCTGTACTTTCACCTTAATAAACAAAAGATACCGTTAGACTTGAAAATAACATTTAAAAAATAGCACGGTACATTCTCTACATACGTACTTTTTGGTATTTGATTAATTTATTTATTTTAATTAAATAATAAAAAGATGTTTGCATTAGTTCAAGTATATAACTAAAAACCAATAATATATATATATATATATATATATATATATATATATATATATATATAATATATATATATATGGGGGGTCGCATTGTTATTATTTTTAGAATTGTTTCCTAGTATTTTGTTCAAAAAGATTGCAAAAACAAATACAGTTTTTGCGTGACTGGAAAAAAAAACATTAAAATTAAAGAAATTACAAAAATTAATAAAAGCAACTATTTACAACGAAAACATTGCAACAGTCTTAAAAATCAGTAAAAGACTGGATATTTTTGTGCTTCCGTTTCAGGAACCCGAGTTTAATTCTTTGTAGTTGCTTTTCGGGTGTTTGTAACTAGTTATCATATTTTACAATATTATCAGCCATGGGGGCTGATCTATACGAGTAACATTATTATGGTTACTTTTTTTTTTTTCTTTCTACTAAACCAAAATTTAAAAAATTGAACATTATTTCCAAGAGAAATTCAAATTTCTATAATAAAAATAAATAGGTGCTTATTTAGAATTAAATCTCTCTCTCATATATATATATATATATATATATATATATATATATAATGTGTGTGTACAGAAACATATTCCAAACATCACGTAAATTGATTAAGTAGTTTTTTTTAGTATAAAAGCATTGTGATATTAGCGATTTTGATAGGATTTCAATAATAATCAATAATTACAGGGCTGATTTTAATCTCAATCATTAGAATTGAATTGTCTCCCCCTTATTTATAAAACATGGCGGATCAAAACATAACCTTTCGCTTAGTCATAAAATTTTATTTTCTTAGCTAAAAAAATAAAAAATAAAATACTCGATAAATTTACGTAATTTTTGGAATATGACATTTTCGTTCCGTGGACGGGCACGTACGTATAAAAATTTGTATTTTTTTTAATTTTATTTATTTTTATTATTATTATTATTTTATTTTATTTTTTTTTTTTCTGCAAGATTTTTCTGTATTTTTAGTTTAAAAATAGGTTGGATTCTAAATAAGCACGTTAAGTAATAATAAATTAATTAAATAACCGAATTAATAATGATAAAGGAATGTACTTTACCTCCGCCAAAGAGCACCTGCCGCTTAAAGAAATATTCCACCTCGGCGTTGTAGTGTTCCGTATAAGAGCCGAGCCGACTTCCCGTGGATCGGGATTCCGTCCAATGGACTTTGGCCACACCCCGCATAAAAACCCGAAGGGAGCGCATTTTCATGTCCCCTTTCAGTTCGACAATCACCTGGCCCGTGACCCTCTCCCCTGGGTGATAGACGGACTTGTTACTGTCTAAAAAGATCTCGAAACACTTCAGTTTGCCCATTTTTTTGTCAACATCGCTTCTTCATTTTTTGGTTTCTTTTGCACTTTTTCTCCTCCATAAAAAGGCTTTTTTTGTTTTCTTTTGTTTTTGTTTGTTTTTTGTTTTTAAATAAAAAATAATTAAAAAAGAAAAAAAAGATGCGCTCAACTGACCGTGAGACCCACAATAGGGTCCACGGTGTAAACAGCTAACTCGCACCCTTTTAAAAAGGAATTAAATTAAATAAATAATTTAAAAAAATTAAAAAAAATAGAGGACTAACCGACGACCCTAGGGTTTAAAGGAAAGGGCCAGGGAAGCTCTGCCCGTCGAGGTGCAGGAACTTCCCAGCCAGATCGTCCTCCACTCGGACAATGGTGGTCACAAAGCAACTCCGTTTAAACAACATTACACCCTCCTCATTCCTGGCTCAGTCCGGAACGACGAAAATGTTCGGAGTTAAACTAACCTGTTCGTAAAACCACATTCTGTTATTCCGCTGTTCGCTTATACCGCAGTAACTGTCAGCTTGTTCGTTTTTAAGCATTCTCAGTTCGAAAGAATAAAGATTACTGCTCAATTCCATTCGCACATATGAAACTGCACGAGATTTATCCGCCTACGATCAAAGTGTAGTATCGGGGCTTGTACAAAATTTGGAAAAATGTAACATTTATATTATTTGCAAATAAATAATTCAAAGAGTAGTATCTGTTACAACGAATTTGTCATATATATATATATATATATATATATATATATATATATATATATATATATATATATATATATATATATAAGAGGTATCTTTGGTAACAAAAAAAAAAAAAAACGGGGGGAAAAGTGCTCAATACTTTAATAGAGCTAAATATGATTTTATTATTTCAACCTCGGGTTTCTTTTTGTCTGTTTTTTTTTTTTTTGTTTTTTTTTTTTGCTTAAATCATTACAAATTGTTTCAATCGACACGACAATAATATTATCCTGTCGATATCTTCAGATGATTCAAGTCAATATATATATATATATATATATATATATATATAGTTATCCACAAATTCTGCGAGTTTTTTCTTTTGTTTGTTTTTTTAACTTCCGGTTTCTGTTTCACAGTGAATGCCCTGGAAAAGTCCATTTTGATTAATGTTTAGTTCATGTTGTAAAATTAGAAAATGGACTGTTTTTTTAACCTTTTATAAAATGATTTCATTATTATTATTATTATTAATAATAATAATATCTCTCTCTCTCTCTCTCTCTCTCTATATATATATATATATATATATATATATATATATATATATATATATATATATATATATATATATACGTGTGTGTGTGTGGTTTCAATTTTCTTATCAGTTTGTTCAAACCAAACATTCACTCGGTATCTTATATATAATATTCCAACCGAGAGATCTTTTTAAGATTCTGACCGTCCTTTTAAGTACAATTGTTTGAATATCTCTTGTACTTAGTTCACGAGGTATATTTGCTTGGTAGTTTTTTAAATTCTTTTTTATGAGTCCAGATGCTCCAAGAATTATAGGAATGATGGAGATCTTCCTATTATTTCGTTTTCACTGTACGTAGCTGTAGAATTTTTTTTTTTTTTTTTTCTTCCTTTGAAGATTGTAACGTTTGGTATGGGGCAGCTAACCCATCTGCCAACATTGCCCTGCTTTTTATTGAAACCAGCCGAAAGCTCTCTTTAGTATCCTCGCTGTTCCCTTAATTGTTTGGATCTCTTTTGCACTTGGTTCATCAGGAATATTAGTTAGGTAGGACTTCAGGTTCTTCTTCATAAGCTTGGTATGTTTTAATTTTAATAAAATATGTTACATGGAAATGTTTTGTTTTAAATGGTTTTAATTTTAATAAAATATGTTACTTTGAAATGTTTTTAAAATGGTTTTAATTTTAATAAAATATGTTACTTTGAAATGTTTTTAAAATGGTTTTAATTTTAATAAAATATGTTACTTTGAAATGTTTTTTAAAATGGTTTTAATTTTAATAAAATATGTTACTTTGAAATGTTTTTTAAAATGGTTTTAATTTTAATAAAATATGTTACTTTGAAATGTTTTGTTTTAAATGGTTTTTATTTTAATAAAATATGTTACTTTGAAATGTTTTGTTTTAAATGGTTTTTATTTTAATAAAATATGTTACTTTGAAATGTTTTTTAAAATGGTTTTAATTTTAATAAAATATGTTACTTTGAAATGTTTTTAAAATGGTTTTAATTTTAATAAAATATGTTACTTTGAAATGTTTTTAAAATGGTTTTTATTTTAATAAAATATGTTACTTTGAAATGTTTTTTTACAGAATGGTTTTATTTTAAACTAGCACGGAGACCCGACGTTGCCCAGAATTTAATAATGATCAACAAATGTTTAACAATCCCATATTTTTATTGTCATGGAAATCAAATTGATTGATTGCTTACTCTAGTTTGAGACCAATTGTACTGCCCCAGGAGGAAGGTTCACATACCTTTCCACAGTGACTTAGTCCATAATACATTATAGTCTACATTGCATGTAGAGAACCTACTGTTGCTTTATTAAATTATTTTTTATATTTAACTAGCCTAAGTACCCGACGATGCCCAGGTGTTCGGTGAGCAAGAAAAAAAAGTGATAGTAGACAGGCAGGCTCGAACTCATGACACAAAGGCAGAAAAGAAAGTCAAAGAAAATCTGACATCTTACCGCTACTCCATGACGCAACCAGAAGTCTAAAGCATTCAAATTTAACGTAGTCAATCCAAACAAAAGATGACTTGCAGAAATGGCATTGTTTTTAAACATTCAACGAAAGCAAATTAGACACAAGGGCGTTTTTAGGGGGGGAGACCAGCTGCCCAAAAAGGGGGTACTCTGGCAGTATCCAAATGAATAGTAATTGTCTCAGTATGAAGGGATTCCCCCTACATTTACTCAGGACCAATTGCAGAATCGATACTACACGGCTTGGAGGCCAGACGGTTGCGTTCGAATAGTTTCGCTTTGTTTATACAAAAAAAGACAAACAAACAGTGTAAACGATGGCACAGTGGGAATTTTGTTTAACTCGATCCAAAAAAAGATAGAGACAATGTCCATTTGCGAATCTGAGATATTACGATTTGGGAACTATGCAAAAACTTCTCACAAAATGTAACTGACGTGAGAACCCCCACCGGAAAGTCCTTTCATGGACACAAATGCTCACATCCATTTTGCCCTTTATATAATAGACTAGCGGGGGGTACCCGGCGTTGCACGGGTGTTTGTAGGCGTGTGTATGGAGGGGGGGGGGGTAATTAATAATCCTGCTTAAATATTATAAAAAAGACGATGTAAAAAAAAAATCCAAAACCAAGACATACACGAAATGATCACACACATTTTGCCTTTTATATAATAGACTAGCGGGGGGGGGGGGGTACCCGGCGTTGCACGGGTGTTTGGAGGTGTGTGTGGTTTTGGGTAAGTCAAAACAAAAGAATAATAAAAAATCGTTGCCCGGGTGTTTGTGTCGGGGTAGGGGAGGGGTTAAAATTTTTAAAAATGTTTTGGTAGGTAAGTATGAAGAATTGAAGCCGAACCCTTGAGGCAAAGTTGGAAATTAAAGTGTGAAAAAAAAAACGCGCGACGTTAACCACTGGGCCACCACGAAATAGTAACGGAAACAGGTTTGAATTTATTTAAGTATTAAGAATTGGCAGGTGCCCGTACTTAATGACTTAATGAGGTCAACTTTCACTGTGGGGCAGTATTTTATTTACTGTGGGACAACTTTTTTTAGTTTTTTTTTTTGTTTCCCCAAGATGTTGGGGGAGAAACCAGCTCCCCATCAAAAGGGGATTGTCCAAATTGAATAGCAATTGTCTGATATAAGGAGAAACTCCACATTGATCAAAGCTGATTGCTTTTCGACGTTCCCGGCGATCGCACCAAGAACAATATCTTAAGCTTCATTTCGTTTTTATTATTATACGAAAATGCCCAATCCACACGCGGCGATCAAAAAATGTTGAATATTTAGCTTTTCAAACTCAGGCAAATTAAATAGACAGGCGTTGTTAACTCGTAGATATTATCATTTAGAAGTAAGATAAAAAGTTTTAAGAAGAAGTGAGCCGACCGATCGCTTCTCGGAAAAAGACTTTCTCGGACATACACAAAAAACAAACATACATACACACATTTTTGCTTTTATATATATAGAAGACTAGCGGGGGTGCCCGGCATTGCCTGGGTGTTTGGAGATGTGTGTTGGGCCGAAAAAAACAAGTGTTAGTAGGCAGGCAGGCACGAACTCGTGACGCGAAGGCAAAAAAGAAAGTGAAAGAAAACCTGACATCTTACCACTACGCTATGATGCGACAGGAAGTGAAAAGCATTCAAATTTAGCGATGACGATCAAAAAGTTGACTTGCAGAAATGAATATTAAAGTGATTGAGTTTACGCAGATGCAGAAATGAACGACTGACTGGAGGCCAGTTAAGCTTCCCGCTTTCTGTCGTTTTATTTATTTGTTTCCCTACCATGTTGGGGAAAAGCAGCTCCTCCAAAAAGTGGGAACTCTGGCAGTGTCCAAATGAATAGCAATTGTCTGATATGAACGGTTTCCCCTACATTGATCAACGCTTCAAGATATGCTGGCCTGGAAGGGCCAGGTGGTATGCCTTCGCTTCGATTAGTTTATCTTTATTTATACGAGAAATACAAACTAACACTTGAAATCAGGGATTTTTTAAAAACTCCATCAAAATAAAAAATAGAGACGATGTCCATTTTCAAATCTAAGATATTAAATTGGAAAAACCAAAAAAAAGCAAAAAGGAAAAAAAAGATGTAAAAGAGGAAAAAAATTTAGGTAGGAAGCTAGTCTCGAACCCGAAGCATCGAGGCTAAGGCGGAAAAAAAAAAAGCCTGACACATTGCCCCTACGACAAAGAGACATACAATTGAGAACAGATAAAATTAAGCCTTTAAAAACACTTGCAGGTGGTTTAAACTAACGTCAATTGTCATAGTAGCAGAAGGAGAGAAAATAAAGGAATGATTTTTTCGGCACCCTCCTTGTAGAAAAGGGTCCAGTTTAGGGTGAAGGAATTAATGTTTTTGACCAATTTTTCGATATTTTTCATCCAAGATGCCGGACTTCAAAATGATACCAATCTCGTAAAAATCCGAGGGGGATGTACCCGGCGTTGCCCGAGTGTTTGGAGGTGTGTGTGGTCGGCGGGGGGTGGGGGTGTTAATCAAACCTAAGAATAAGCGAAATAAAAAAAAAACAAAAAAGAAAACAGAAAAACGAACGTTAAAACTTATCTGAAAAATACAGCGGGGAAGGCATGTGCTCGGGCGGTGGGGGGGGGGGTAATCAAAACATAAGAATAAGCGAAGTAAAACTTAAAAAAATCGAAAAAAAACACAAAAAAAACTAACGTAAGGCAAACGAACGATGGTAAATGTAAAAATCAGAAAAACAAAAAAGAAAACAGAAAAACGAACTTTAAAACTTCTTTAAAAAATCTGAAAAATAAAAACCAAAAAAAAAAAACATGTGAAAAATGGCTTCAATATTATGCTTCAATATTAAAATTTAAAATATCTGTGGGTACCCGGCGTTGGCCGGATGTTTTTGGGTGTGTGTGGTCGGCGGGGGTAGGGGGGGTGTTAATGAAAACCTAAGAATAAGCGAAGTAAAAAAAACAGAAAAACGAACGTTGCGTGAAAAATGGCTTAAATAACCCTGCTTCAATATTAAAATTTAAAAAATCAAAAAAAAAAAAGACGTCTCACACCACGATTTGAACCCAAAACATTTAGATAATGACCCAACACTCTAACCAACTGAGCTAACACGACGTACATGAAATTATGTCAGTTCTTCAAATATTTAAACTAAATCAGGTTATGACGTCGTCTGACGCATGCGTAGAACCGATCGCATCATGAGAGGACGGTTTTTGCTGACCTTCTCCTGTAGAAAAGTGCTGATTTCAGGGTGAAAAAATTAACGTTTTTGGCCAATTTTTCGATATTTGTCGAGCGAAGGATGGGGCTTTCATATGAGACCAAATTTGTGAATTTTTGTTCTGTCTGTCGAAAGTTTTTAGCAGACATACAAGCACACATATATACATACATTTTCGCTTTTATATATATATAGACTAGTGGGTGTACCCGGCGATGCCCGGGTGTTTGGAGGTGTGTGTGGTTTTAGGTAAATCCAAACTCGGGGGGGGGGGTAAAATAAAAAAAAGTTTTGGTAGGTGAGTATGAGGATCGAACCCGAACCTTTGAGGCAAAGTTGGAAATTAAAGTGTAAAAAAAAAAAGTGCGACGTTAAACATTGGGCCACCACGACATACAAGGGAGACACGTTTGAATTTATTTATTTAACTATTAAAAACACGTGTCCGAAATAAAAGTTAACTCTGCTGCTTCCATTTGACCTAATTAAGAAGGTCAAATAGAAGTCACGCAGTTAACTTTTGCTGCAAGGCAGCGTTTGGGTTTGTTTACCCAAATTTGACTGTTTTTTTCCTCAACAGATGTTGGGGAGAGGGAAACCAGCTGCCAATTGTCCAAATTGAATAGCAATTGTCTGATATACAATATTGACTAAAGCTGATTGCTTCTGGACATTTCCCGGCGCGATGCCGAGAACGCTCCCTTAGGTTTGAATTAGTTTCGCTTTTTATACGAAAAAGCCGAATCAACACACGAGAAGCCAAAATAGCAATAATTTTATAAAAGTCGATGTAAATAAATCTAGACGCGATGCGCTTTCCCAAATCCTAGATATTATAATCTACGACCTATATAAACAGTTGTAAGCGATCGTAATTCCCCTCCCCCCCGGGGACGGTGTGCGAGAAAATCCTTTGTGAGACATACACAAAATGGTCACACACATTTTGCCTTTTATATATATAGAAGATTAGCCTGGGTGCTTGGCATTGCCCTTTGTTTGGAGGTGTAAAAAAAAAATACATACATACATGCATACATACATTTAAACAGATAAGATTCAGATTATAGAAGTTTTTGCAAGACATACAAACATACATACATGCATACATACATTTAAACAGATGAGATCTTGATTATAGAAAATGGCTTGGATAAAAGTTTAAAATGCAAATGTCAAGTATCATGCTTCCATTAGATATACAGAAGTTTAAATGTAATGTAAACCAACATCTTGTTAATCTTTCCTAGGCATGGCCCCCAATAGTAGCCCCTTACGTCCAAGTACCAATATGCTTTGTAAGGGGTGAACATAATAATAAAAAAAAAAAATGAGTACCCTTTAAAATGGGCTTCGAAATCTAGTAGGTGATGCCTTTTTCTTCGACTTGCAACTTCTTTCTCACAAGATGAGAACAATAGTCCGAATAATTCAAATAATGCAAATTATCAATCCTCATCTAAAAAAGATTCACGCGTGATGCAATGTGTTACCCCAATTGCCAACATCATTACCCCAATTGCCAACATCACTGACTCCAAACGTTGTTTCTGTAGTCTTCTTTTCCCCTGTCTTCTCTTCTGGCCATGTCTTCGTCTTTCACATTGACAGCTGCCGAGGGGTGCACACAGGTTAACAAGTATAAAAAATTGGACCATAGCGGTCCAAATCTTGAATTGTGACCAGCCCCAGTTGATAATCACTGGACTTTAAGGATTGGACCAACAGCATCTTGCAAGGGAAAAGTTTTAAGCTGAGCAGAGACAAATATGTCCTAAAATGGAGTACTGCTGCTATGTTTGGTAAGGAGCTCACAAGAGGTTTCTCCAACCCTCAATATCCATGACAAATAGTACCCTACCTGAGAATTCTACCTTCAAACTCTTTGGCCTAACATTTGCAGGCAATATGAACTGGAGCAAATATATAGAGGCCTTTTGACCACTGTACACTCTTTAACCCTTATCCTCGAGTGGGATCTGGGCCTTGATAAGTGGTGATTCCCTTGCAACAAAAAATAAAAAAGGATAAACTTGGTCGCATATTCGAAAACATTATTTTGTAAGTTTAATCTCAAAATTTAGAAAACCCACTGTTGTTTTGATCCCCGCCCCCTCCCACTACTACCACTTTTTTTAGGGGTGGGGGTGGGGGTCCTCACTAAACCACCTCCACACACCCGGACACCACTAGTATTAATAAATTAATATAAAGATGCATTATTGTAATACTTTTGGTAAGGGAGATTTGGAAGGGAGTAGTTTGTGGGGACTAAGGTGGAGGTAAACTGCTGGGTAAACAGATCATCTTTCTCAGTTGCATGTAAGCGACCTCATGGTTGTTGGATAGTGGGAGTATTGTAATAGTTTTGTGTATCCCTGTGAGGATATTGGAAATTGGAAGCTTCTATTTATATACAGGGGTGATAAAGCCTTACTAATAAGATGGAACCACACACTTCTACCAACCAATCAGAAACCGAATCATTCCAATTACATTGTGAAGGCTGCTGCAAAGAAGGTGAGTTCCCTCTATCGAGCTAGAAGACTACTCACACCTGAGAGTATTCTGTACCTCTACAAGACCACCATTAGATCCTTCTTAGACAATAGGACCATCCAGGTTGTCATTAACATACATCCAAGCAGAATAATATTAATGCAAGAATGCCTCAGGAGTCGATCCTTGGACCACTATTATTCCTGATATTCATAAACGACCTTCCTGATAATATTGTATCCAAGAGGAGTATATTTGCTGATGATACAATGCTCTTTAACATGCAAGAAGGAAGAACAGATGTAGATATATCTAAGACAATGGGAGAATCGTTAGAAAATGACGTCCAGCCCATAGTGGAATGGGGTTGTAAATGGGTGGTAACATTTAATGCTAGTAAAACTAAGCTGCTGTCCTTTAACAATTACAAGACACGTCTCCAACCGCCAATATCCATGACAAATAGCACTCTATCTGAGGATTCTACCTTCAAACTCCTCAGCCTAACATTTGCGGGCAATATGAACTGGAACAAATACATAGAGGACATTGCAAAGGCTGCTGCAAAGAAGGTGGGTTCCCTCTATCGAGCTAGAATACTACTCATGCCTGAGAGCATCTACCACTAGCCTTTCCCTCTTCGATAAAGTCCAAAAAAAGAGTTGTCAATCTAATCGGTCCCACTTTATCAACTAAGCTCCAGCCCCTGTCCCATCCCTGCAATGTTGCATCACTGTGCCTGTTTTACAAATATTTTAATGGAATGTGTTCTGATGAACTCCTTTCACTTGTACCCCCTCGATGTACATATCCCCAAATCTGCTTAGCAATAACTAACCCCCTCCAAACAATTAACAACAAAATAAAAACTAAAAATAAATAAACCAAATCATAGTCCCCCCCCCGCCTCCAAACATAAGCGAACACCCAACAGGTCAAGACATACTTACCAAGAAATCATCTCACCAAGGAGACGCATAAAAACTTTAACATTAAGACTCGAATTTTAAAGTAACCTCCCTCCTCCCACCCCACATATTCACCTTCCCCTCCATGTATCCCTATGCCCTCGGCCACACCAGAAATAAACTTCCCAGACCCTCCCCCACAAGTTCCTTAAACCCCAAAACTAAAACATTATAGACATACCAAGCGCTCCCCACCTTCCCCCCTTGTTCCCTTCCTCTATCTCTTCCGCCCTCCTCGCACCCCCCCCCTGACCTCATTCACTCTTTCATCCCAAAATAGCAACATTTCTGTAAAAGTCTGAGGATGCTACAGACGGCCAAAAAAACGGCCAAGTAGCTGAAACAATAATGTAACTTAACAGAAAGATACGGTAATAAAAAATAAAACGCAAGGTATATATATATATATATATATATGATTATTATTATTATTATTATCAGCGGCGGAGTTTTAAAAAAATAGCAGACGAAACCAGTAAGCGTTTCTAACTGAAATCATAATTTGAACCTTAAATTCATGGTTAAACGAGGAATTGTCTTGCACATGTTCGGGTGTTTTATGCTTATGTTTTTGTGTAAATTTTTCCGGCCAAAAGCAGCATCAGCGGCGGAGTTTTAAAAAATATAGCAGACGAAACAAGTAAGCGTTTGTAACTGAAATTATAATTTGAACCTTAAATTCACGGTTAAACAAGGAATTGTCTTTCACATGTTTGGATGTTTTATGTTTCTGTTTTTGTGTACATTTTTTTCTGGCCAAAAACAACATCATCAAGGAGTTAAAAAAAAAAAAGCAGATGAACAAAGTAAGCGTTTCTAACTGAAATTATTATTATTATTATTATTATTATTGTCATTGTTGTTGTTGTTCTTCTTCTTCTTATTATTATTATTATTATTTTATTATTATCATTATTATTATTATTATTATTATTATTATTATTATTATTATTATCATTATCATCATTATTATTACAATTATTTAAAAAAATTTACTTTATTGGTTATTACTATTATTACTAATATTATTGCTAGTAGTAGTAGTAGTGGTGGTGGTGGTAGTAGATGTGGTATGTTTTTATTATTACTGTAGCTGTAATGGTAGGTATCGTTTTTGCTGTCGTTGCTATTGTTGTTGTTGCTGTTATTATTATTGCTACCGATATTAGTGTTGCTATTATCATTGTAGATTTTATTTCTATTATTGTTGGTGGTGGTAATGGGAATAGTGGTTGTGATGGAGGGGATCTTTTACCTTGGTGGAGAACCCTCCTAGAGATAATGTCTCAATAAAACTATCGGTGGTGGTGCAACCTTAAATTCACTCCATTTATGGGAGAATGTCAAATCAAAATATTGAAAATAATGACGTGAATGAGGCTGGAACATCTTGCGATGGTCTCACGTCTGGTAGGTGTCCCACTGGTCAACAGGGTGGGTCCTGTCGTCATCATACAACTGCTCGAAATTCTGAGGATGTGGTTGGATATAGGGGAAGTGAGAATTGCTAGAGAGGGTCCCAAGACACAAAGGGAGTTGGAACAGGAAATGTCAAAAAACCATGAACGGATGAGGAAAGAAGAGTACTTTGTAAGAAGTGGAAGTACCAAATCTGGTGGATATATCCGAAAAGTGAAGGAAGAATGGGAATCGAGAAGAAGAGGAGCTAGAAGTGTTGCGAGTTTAGTATCCCAGTTAAGACAAATTAAAAATAACAACCTACTTTCAATGATTGCAAGAAAAGGGATTAAATGGATGATTAGGAATGAAATGAATAACGAAAGTAAAATTGATGAAACTAGCTCTGATGAAAGAACTGAGAGAGTGGAAGCACAGAAGGGAGGTATGGAATCCTATCGTTAGGGGAAGTAATGAGAAAGAGTTTGAAGGATTTAAGGCAGATGAGATCATTGACTCTGAGACAATGGAACCAGTGAAAGGAACAGATGTATGGAGAAGTGGTGATGAAGCTCGAACTTTGACTTCTGTAGAAAAAGTACTTCAGAAGTTAAGAGAGGTTCTTCTTAGAGACGATATCATAGAGATTCCAAGTATAAAGAGTAGTGATAGGCGGAAGGTGAAAAACGAGGTCAAAATAATTCAAGGAGTAATTCACAACATCATAAGAAAGAACATATCGATTACGGAACTTAACAGGCTTCTGTATGCAGCCTCATACATTATTGCAAATCGTCTTGGCTTATTACAGAAGAAAAAGAGAGAAATGGAGGATAGAAGGCCACACTGGCAGAGGCAGCTTGAAGAAAGTATTAAACGGTGGCGGAAAGACATTGGTAGAATCGAAGAAATAAGAAAAGGAGTTAAACTAGGACAGAAAGCTAAGGACGAGATTGAAAGGCGGTATAGATTGCTGGAAAAGGGAACGATGAACATTCTAACAATGTTGAAAGAGAAGGTCCACACTGGGGTTATGAAAATTAGGAACTTTGTCGGAAAAAGTCTCAGCTGTATAAAGAATTAAATGGTAGTAAACAGGCGGGAAATAACAACACTCCAAATGCAAAAGATGGAAGAAGTTCTGGAGTGGGATTTGGTCTGTCGAATGGTGATATAATGAGAAGAGGCTAGCTGGTTGGGAGAGGTCAGAGAAAGGCTATCAGAAATGCAGCAGATGAAGAACGTTGAGATAATCATCGATGACTAATGTCAGTTGGCATACGAAGGATGACAAACTGGAAGTCACCTGGTCCAGATGGAGTGATGGGATTCTGGTTTAAACAGTTTCCATGCCTTTATCCACCTTTAGCTGCTGCTCTGCAAAGGGTTGTAGAGTCGGGAGATATCCCTGATTGGCTTGTGAAGGGAAGAACAACACTGATTAGGAAAGATCCTGCAAAAGGAACATATGCCAATAATTATAGACCAATTACATGTCTGCCATTGATGTGGAAACTGTTGACTGGAATATTTGTGGAGAAAATTTATGAACATCTTGAGAGTAATGGTGTTTTTTCTGACGAACAAAAGGGGTGCCGGAAAGGCTCGAGAGGTACTAAAGAGCAACTACTAATTGATACAGCGATAATGCAGGATGCAAAGAAGAAGAGGAATCTGAGCGTAGCATGGATCGATTACAGAAAGACTTATGACATGGTGCCTCATTCATGGATACGTGAAACACTATTGGTGATGAAGTTTGCTGAGAATGTGGTAGGGTTTTTGGAGACAAGTATGGCTCAATGGAAAACAGTGCTGACAGCAAACAGAGAGGAGATGGGGCAGGTTGGCATTAAACGTGGGATATTCCAAGGAGATTCATTATCGCCACTTCTCTTTGTAATGATAATGATGCCACTGAGCATCCTCTTGAAGAGAGAAAAACTGAGGTATAACTTTGGATCTGGTGACAGATGCCTTAACCATCTACTGTTTATGGATGATTTGAAAATATTTGGTAGAAATGAAAAGGAAATGGAGATACTGGTAGAACTTGTGGGGGCATACTCAGAAGACATTGGGATGGAGTTTGGGATTAGTAAATGTGCGGTGCTGGTGATGAAAAGAGGAGTAAAGGTTCATTAGAATGGAATAGTGCTGCCAAATGGAGAAATAATGAAAGAAATAGAAGATACAGGATATAAGTATTTGGGAGTGCTGGAGGGTGTAGGCATCATGAACAGAGAAATGAAGGAAAAAGTCAGGAAGGAGTATCTTAGAAGAGTGAAGCTAATTGCAAAGTCGAAACTGTATGGAGGAAACCTAATGAAAGCAGTAAATGCATGGGCAGTCAGTGTTTTGAGATACAGTGTTGGAATTTTAGAATGGTCTCACAAGGATTTGCATGCCATGGATATCAAAACAAGAAAAGTTTTAGCAATGTTTGGTATATTTCATATTCGAAGTAGCGTAGCAAGGCTGTATCAAAAGAGGAAAGATGGTGGGAGAGGATTGAAAAGTGTAAAAGATTGTGTTAGAACCGAGGAGATGTCGTTGAAGGAGCATGTGGTTAGAAATGAGGAGTGGATGCTTAAGGTTGTGGCCAATGAAGTGGAGGTATGTGAGACCAAGGCTGATTATGTGAAACGTATGGATAGAGAAAAGGCAGAGGAACTGGCTAGGAAGAAAATGCATGGAAGTTTCTTCCATGATATATAGCAGAAGTGGCTGATGAAAGATCATGGCAATGGCTTAGAGCTGGGTATCTGGCTAAGAGTACTGAAGCTTTTGTTTGTGCAGCACAAGAGCAGGCATTAGGAACATGATTGTTCAAAAAAGTGGTTCTAGGAGAGGAAGTTGAAGCAGAATACCGGATTTGTGGTAAGATCTCAGAGTCAATTGGGCACCTTGCAGCAGGGTGTAGTGGACTGGCCCAGAAAGAGTACCACAAAAGACACGATCGCATGGGATGCTGGATATATTGGGAGGTGTATAAGAGGGTTAGGGTGAAGTGTGCTGGAAAATGGTTTAAGGAGGTGCCTGATGAAGTGAGAACAAGTGATGATGGCAAGGTAGAGGTATGGTGGGACAAAAGTGTCATAACGACCAAGCAATTGGAACATAATCGTCTGGATTTGGTCGTCATTGACAAGGTCTCAAAAAACTGGCAGATTGTAGACTTCTCAGTGCCCTGGGACAGGAATGTGAGAGAGAAGGAGAATGAGAAGTGGAGCAATTATGCTCCATTGGCCTTGGAGATAAGGCATATACACGGGGTTAAAACACAAATAATCCCGGTCGTAGTTGGTACACTAGGAGTAGTATCAAGTCATCTGGAAGGACAATTGAAAAAACTACAAATCCCCGATGTTTTAGACGACCTTCAGACCTCTGCAATTATAGGTACCACCAACATCCTTAGGAAAACCCTTGATCTTTGAAGTTCCTGGTTTGAAGCCAGGATTAAGGGAAATCCTCTAGAAATGAATCCCATCCTTTTCCAGAGAGACGCTGATAAACGAAATCAGAATTATTATTATTATTATTATTATTATTATTATTATTATTATTTATTAAATATTTAAATATTTTTATTTAAATATTCATTAAAATATATATATATATATATATATATATATATATATATATATATATATATATATATATAATAAAAGTTACAATAAGTTTACCAATGTAATCAAAATGGTAAACTTAAAATATATTATAAATATTAAAGAGTTAATATTTACAAGTAAAATACACTCAGCCAGATGTAAAAAGCTCAATAAAACCGAAAAGGAAATAGAGCTTATAATATGAACAAATGATTAATAAAACATGTTAAAAGACATCTTGAAAAAGAGTTAAAAACATATTTAATTTCAAAAAAGGAAGCACAAGATAAGTGGATAGTCCTTAATCCGCGGAGTTTCAAAGAAATACTCTCCTTATCATCAGAGTATGTGTATGTGTATGTATATACATGCATACATGTGTATGTGTATGTATATACATGTATATACATACACACACGCATGTGAATGTGTATACGTGTATGAATACATATACAATAATACTTTTTTCCAAGGAACTCTGCCTTTTGGATTATTTTGAACCATTTGGAATTTACCCATTGGATTGAAATTTTAAATTCGACCGTTTTGGATTTTACCATTTTTGGATTTTTACCCTTCACCGGACTATCCATTCATGTGAAATCTTTTTATTATTTTTCTTTTGCCTCCTGTTCCCCTTACCTCACCCTTTTTTTAACCAAGTAAGATCTTTGACTTACTTGTAGTTTCATTAAATACTTTTATATGCAAAATCCGATCCTGCATTTTGCTAATTCCAGCCCTCTGATGAGAAGGAGAGTATTTCTTCGAAACTCCACGGATTAAGGACTATCCACTTATCTTGTGCTTCCTTTTTTAAAATTAAATATGTTTTTAACTCCTTTTCAAGATGTCTTTTAACATGTTTTATTAATCATTTGTTCATATATCTATATATATATATATATATATATATATATATATATATATATATATATATATATATAATGTATAGATACGTATGTGTGTGTATTTGTGCGTATAATAATAAATTTAAACTATAAAAACATTAATAAAATATAAATAGAAAAAAGGTTGCCTTTCGGGCCAAGATCAAAGTATAGTATCTGCCTCCTCTCTTGTTTTTACGGCAACGGCTGCTGTTGTTGTTGCTGCTGAGTGCTGCCTTGGAGCAAATGTTTATTTCTGCTTTGGTCGTAAATTTTCTGAGTGAATAAAAAAATATATAACTCAAAGTGTAGTATCTGTTCTTATGCTACACTTTAATTTTTGGTCTCGGTTAATGGAGGAGAAATCCTTCATGACTGATACATTTTTTTTATTTTTGTTACTAACCAGAGTGCCCCTTTTTGGGGAGCTGGTTTCCCCCACATTAAAAACCGACCCTGTGACTAACTCTGCCCTCGTGAGGAGGCAAGTAAAAAAAAAAAAAAAAAAAAGAAAAAAGCACGCATTTTTTTTTTGGCATGGCTTCAAAAGTTACGGAAGACCCTAAAGACATAGGACAACCTTGTCGAAACTAATTAAACTCTAACTAGTTTTGTGAATAGAATAGAAATTAGATAGGTTCCGTCATTTCTTTTCTATAAGAAACGCGGCGCAACCTTTTCAATAAATAAATAACATTAATATGAATAAGATGAATAAGATTATATATATTTTTTAAATTATTTTATTCTTGCATGGGCCACCTTACTTAGCGCGTGCTGAAGTTATTTGCGTTATCTCCCCTTGATTTCATCCGCTCTTCAATTGTTTGAAACCAGTTTTCGAATTTATCGCAACTGAAATAATATGAAAACTTTCGGCGCAGATTTTTAAAATCCTTATAAACATTTTTCTGAAAAGAAAATTGAAAGAAAGAAAGAAAGAAAAAAAAATACCGAGTAAGTTTTAAGACGATAATTTTTCCATTTTATTTCAGAAATATTCAGAAATAATTTTTATGTTAAAATAAATGGTTACGCATTTGTTTTCGTGACCGGCTTGTTTGTTTACCGTTACATTTTCAAAATTCTGTTGTAAATATTTGATATATTTTGCAAATTTTATTGTTTTAAGAAATGTTAAAATAATAATAAAAATGGTACTCATTCAGAATACGGACCGTGTTATTATTTAGATAAAATTTTCGATACTTCTGCATTTATATTACTGCGCTGAAAAATGTTATTTCGAAAGCCCTTCTTAATATGGGGAAGAGATGGTGGGTCTGACCTTAATCGGGGTTGCCAGATTGTAATAAATATTTAAAAGCAAATCTTTCAGAAACAAAAAGGCCAAATTGATAACTCTAGCCAAATTTTCACAAACAAAAAAGCCAAATTGAAAAAAAAAAACAAAAAAAACAACGAGCGTGCGTAAATATATAAACATTTTTCACGTCATTGTTATTTTTTTGTGTGTGCTTGTGTAGATTGGTGATGTTTTAAACCGACCTATTTCATATATCTATATTTATATATTGAAGAGTTTGGCTCCCAAATATTTGCGTCGTTTTTATTAGGATTTTTTCCGGAAAAAAAAAAAAAAAATAAATATGCGGTAGTTTTTTTACGACCTATCCCAGCAGCGTAGTATAAATACGCCAATGTTAAGAACAGCTTTCGGGATAAACACCCCCAACCTCGAAAGCCGTTCTTAACATGGGAAGGTTGGGGTATTTATAATGCGCTGAGGCACTGTGAGGCGAAGCAATAAGCATTGAGGCAAGGCAAGGCACGTAGTAAAAATTTACCATATACGCAAGTTTATTTGTTAATTATTTTATCCTTTTCATGCGATTTGACATTTGCAGGTTTTCTGATATTCTAAAATAAAAATAAAAAATTTTGTACATCACCACTTACTAAGGCCTTGAGGCCACTCGAGGATAAGGGTTAAAAAGTGTACAGTAGAAATTGGGGGTTTGTATTACTGTACACATAGATTCGAAAAAGTTGTCAAAAAACAAATATATAACAAATAAATGTTATCAAAGGCAAGATAAGTTACTTTTATACCTAACTGGATATGTTTTTAGTGTTTTTATTTAATGTAGCATGTTTATTCAGCTCGAAAAACATACAGTGTTTACCGATGTATGTATTGGAAGATTCAAGATGGCACCCGACTCTCTCTTTAACACGGTAAGTTTGGGAAAAATATAAAACTAGACAAAATACTGTTAGAAACTTGCTCAATATATGTTACCGTGACATAGGTTGACATATATTCGGTGTTTTTTAAATAGTATTTTGTCTAGTTTATTATTTATAACACCTTTTCCCAAACTTACCGTGTTAAAGAGAAAGTCGGGCGCCATTTTGAATCTTCCAATACATCGGTAAACACTGTTTTTCGAGCTGAATAAACATGTTACATTGAATAAAAACACGAAAAATATATCCAGTTTGCTAGAAAAGTAACTTATCTTGCCTTTGATAACATTTATTTGTTCTATATTTGTTTTTTGACAACTTTTTCGAATCTATGTGTACAGTAATACAAACCCAAAACTTGTTTACGTTAGACTTGAAGACAACTATATTGTAATCAGCTGGATGAATATTGCATGTAAAATTGTCGCCGACAAATGGAATAACGTTATGCGTTCCGACGGCAAGCCAAACAACATACGTGCCCGCGTTGTTTTGCTTATGGCAACAAGCAGTGACAATTTTACATGTTATTCCTTTTCAGAATACCCGCAAACCTAATTATACCATCAAATTAAGGTGCATATGAAAGGCAGCGAGAAACAACAAATTGACTTTAATAAAGAAAATGTTTTTTTCTTTTTTTTTTTATGCTACATAGAGAAAAGTGTAAATGCGCGCCGTTTTACAAGTTGTCATTGTGCGGAGGGAGACAACTCTCTTTTACTAAGAGATCCGTTCGTTTATTTATCTCCTAATTTAGGACGCTTGATGCAGTATTTTTTATTAAATCAAAACTTTAAAAAGAAAAAATAAGCAAAAGTTAACATTAATAAAACAAAATGTAGTTTTTACGCGACTATTAAGAGAAAACCAACAATATTTTCATTAGATGAAAACATTAAAAAAAAAAGTTGCGCAACTTTTTTTTTTAATTAAAAAGGATGCTAGTGCAGCTGCAGAGAGTGATTGGGTAGCAGTGTCAGAAATTTCGTGAAAACTATTGAATAATTCCACCCGCTATCTTTCGAAGCTTATAACACCTCGAAAAATGTAATTCAAGCCCTGATTTTATTTTTTCAATTAAAGGAGCAAGGACCAAGGTTTCATTAAAAAAACAAAACAAAAAAACGTGTTTTAAAAAAAAAAAAAAAAAAAGGTTTTAAACTTCGGACTTTACAGGTAAATTTCTAAAAAAAAACACTACTTTTTTTATTTTAAATTTGAATATATTATTTATTGATCTTTTATCTTCAATTTGTGATATATAAAACTTTGGTACATAAATTATTTACTTTTTTAATAGACATTTGAAAATGGGGGGGTGGCGTGAATTAAAAAAAAAACGTTTGTCTAAAATATTATATTCGATTTATTGGAAAGAACATAAAATTTCACATTGACCCTGAAAATATCGTAAAAATAGAATCAATAGAAAAATTTTGATAGATTTTTAAAGTTTAAAAATTGAAAAATATTGAGTTCGTAAAATTCATTACTGTTTTTAAAAAAAAAAAAAAATATTTCTATTACTTTTAAAACAACTTTAATAGTTTATTTTGGCAGTATAATCCATAAAGAAAATAAACAACCCACTTTTAAAGGAGAAATTACGAGTTTTTTATATTTTATTCGCAGTTTCGTGTTAGGGTGTCAAAAATTCCTACAAAAATTCTGATACACCTAATACTCTACAACTATTGTCACATTTTCATTTATTTTTTTTTAATGGACTTTGTCATTTCTTTCTTTCTTTTTTTTTTTACGTCTGTTAAGGCCTTAAACTGCATCGTTTGTTCATTTTCACCAGGAGCTGACGTCCTCTGGGAAGTCATTTTTTTTTATGCCTCATTTACTGTGCACTTATGGGGGACCATGCATGCTTCACTTGTTTTCTTCCAATTTATTAAAAATCGTCTGCTTCCATTTCCGATGGAGCTTTTTCATTGGCTGATCCACTCGGTATACCAGAGTGGCTTGCATCAATTGCCGATTGAGTCCAAGCCAAGTCTTGCATACATCCGGGTCAGCACATGCAGAAATACTTAATTTTACTTTAAAAAATTTTGCATTTTGCGCACCGGATTTCTGTGATGTTGGTTCGGTCTTGTCCGGTGACTGATGTAAACTGCCGGAATATGCCAAACACCGATCCAATTTAAAAACATTAGAAAACAAAAAATAGCATTTATCGGATAATAATTACTATCCCAAAAAATGGAGAAACAATAAAATATAACAACCTACATAAGTTTTCTAGAAGTGTAAGCCATTTTGAGTTTCAGAACAGTTTCAGATGGTTCGCTGTTACACGCAAGTCCTGGGAGGTGACTTGTTTGTAGTAGACAGTTCCACAGAACAAAATATTCTTACCATGTCGAAACCCAGGAAAAGAACATGTGAAATTGCTCCAGAAAAGGTTTAATATTTATGAAGCAATTCTGGTTTCTGATTGGTTGGTAGCAGAACGTGAATTAATTTGATTCGTCAGTTCTTAGCAGCATCGTTTATAAATAGAATCGTCCGACTGTGTGGGATCATACCCCATTACCCTCCTGGGATGATGGGATGTGTCTCCTAGCGGCCTCGGCTGCAGGGAGACAGGGTAGTACACGTCAAGGATTCGTCACTTGACACTCAGCCCAACAGGTGAGGGGCCGGGAACCGGCCCAGCACCTGTTGGACTGAGGTACACCGCCTGGGTAATACCTATGAGGTCCACCCTCCCAGGCCTTGCCACCGGGCTTTCCGGTGGGGAAAGTTTATTGACCGGGGAATGCCGACGGGGTTACTCAGGCAATTTTTAAAATTGCAGGAGTGCCCCTCCTTTAGGGGAGCCTGCGGGTATCCCACTTTCCAGGCCTTGTGCCAAATATTGCCGATGTGGGCGGCAATTAAATATATACCCCATTACAACTCCAAAATATTGCAACAAGTTTCATAAATAAATATTTTTTATTTTTTGTTTTAAAAATTTCTCCCCCCCCCCCCTCCCAAGAGAATTTCAAAGAAAAATTTTACTTTTTTTTATAAGTTTTTAATGTTCCTATTTACAATGCCTCCCCACGGGACAGAGTTAGATACCAGGGTCGTTTTTTAACGTGGAGAAAAGGAACAAAAATAAAAATTATCTCAGTTCGTGAAGGATTTCTCCTCCACTGACAGAGAACAAGAAATTGAAATGCAGCATCTGAAGAACAGATACTACACTTTGATGTTGTCCCGAAGGCCAAGTACAAGTTTTTAATGTTTATTGCTAGGAATTTTTGAATTTCTTTTTGCTTATGTTTTTCTTGTTCAAATAAAGTAAGAATTTTTAGAAAACTGTTGGACTTTTTTTTTTTTTTTTAAGTTAGGATTGAGCTGATTAAATTTGGGCATGATTAAATTCTTGGCATTTTTTTTTTTTCTTCCAATTCTGGTAAATGTGCATTTCAGGTTAGTAAATTATAAAGCAATAAATTAATAAAACACATTAGATCCAAAAACTTAAATAATTTGTATTGTTATTATTAAAAATACTTAAAAATATTAAAAATAGCTTTTCTAAATCTAGTACTTTATGCACCTGTAATGCACATTTACAAAAAATCGTCTGCTTAGATTCATCAGGAAGGCAGAAAGCTTTTTTAAAGCCTTTGTCAACATGGGGATGCTAAACTTGAAGATAACCATAAGTCCTAAGTTGTTCACAATTGTATTTTCAGTGCCGCCCGCACTTTAACCTCCAGAAGAATATCACTTAGAACTGAATTTTACCAAGTACTTTATCTGTTACGCCAATTCTGCTGAGGAAATCTAAAATTATGAGGTGCCTTCAATAAGTTTCCAGACATTTTTTTGTAAAGGCGTTTAAAATTGTTGTAGACTCTTGAAAATTCAGTATGTTATCGCTATACATCTTATGAGATGACTCACCAATTTTTATGATTTTACATTCAAATGGAACAGTTACAGTAGGGATTGGAATACACCCTACTAAAGCCTGATTATCACGGCTGGTGAATTTCAAAAATGCGATCTGGTCGTAAAGACTCTTTAGAAGAACGATATGTAATAAAATTCTGTTTTAAACATAGAAAAAATGCCACAAAAACGTATGGAATGCTTCAGACTAATTGTTACCATCTTGCATGAATCCAACATGTTTTTGAGTGGCATAAGACATTCAAGAAAGACAGTCTGTGAGAGATGAGAGGTGTGAGAGGAATAAAGAAGTCAGAACACTAGAATTGATTGGCCAAATAAAGAATTTCATGGATAAGGACCATCGTGTGCCTATAGAGACAATAAATACAGTTTGATGTCAGTGTGGGAACTGTACACACAATTATTCACGAGGAACTGAAGATGTGGAGGATTTGTGCAAAGTTTGTCCCAAGGGTACTCCGTCCTTGTCACAGACTATTTGACCAAAATGGGCACCAAGACAGTTCCTCACCCTCCCTATAGTCCAGATCTTTTTTTGTGTGACTTTTGGTTATTCCCTAAGCTCAAGGAAAACCTTAATGGCTTTTGTTATGAGACAATTGAGATTAAAGGGGCTGTGATGAAGGTCATTGACAGACTCACACAAGAGGACTTCCATGAGTTCTTGGAATGGTACAACAAATGCATTGCAGCTGGAGGAGATTACTTTGAAGGGGACTAGCGTTTCTTGTGTGTACTATTAATAAAAGTGCCCATACGAAAAAAGTCTGGAAACTCATTGAAGACCTCACGTAAATGTTTTATAATAAGATTGAAAACAAGTGGGGGAGCTTTGCTACTTCTGAATTATAATGCATTTTCTTTTTTTTTTTTTTTTTTTTTAGCAATGGCCGTGAAACTGAATACGTGTCAAGAAGCTGCCATATTTGAAGATGAGCGTGAAGGAAAGATTCGTGAAGTTGGCAATCAGGCTGTTTGGTCTTTATCTTCGTGTAAACCTGGTAAGACAGTTTTTAATTGCTCCCCCCCTCCTCTTTTTATTTCTTTGACCAGTCATCAACAAACTATTGCATACTAGCAGGGAGACCCGACATTGCTCGGGATTGAATTACAATCAGCGAATGTTCCACACTTCAATACTTGTCATCAAAATCAGTGAAATCAACCATTTTCAATCAAATTGATTGCCTGCTCTAGTCATGGACCCACTATGATGTACCGGGGGAAGCTTCACATGCCACTACACGGTGACTTAATCCAAAATACACTAGTCTACATTGCATTTTAGAGAAGCTACTGTTTATTTTATGAAATTTTTTTTATAATGGCTTGAGAGACATTCCAGCTTACATCGTCCAACTCTGACACCACTACCCTTCAGATTTTTTTCTTATGAACACCTCATAAAATTTAGGTAAAAACTAAGAGAAATCTGTATTTCAGCTTTATTTGAATAGAGGAATCCATTTTTCCAGAGGAAACCTATTAAAAAAAAAAAGTACATTTGTGAGAAATTTTTAAAAAATCAGTCCAGGCGTTATAGAATCTATAGGGAATGAAGTCTCACACACACACAAAGTGCCTTTTATATAGAAGTAGAGATATAGACAAAATAGAACAATAAAATTATTAATTTATGATGAGCTGTTTAAAAAAAATAGGCAAATAGAAGTATACAAACGATTGTTTTTGGATTGTTCCTCACTTATGTATTAGTACTACAAATATTTTTTTTCATATTTCCAAATATGATGATAATATAGGAGTGATAGAATAATAAAAATATTTTGGTATTTATTTAATATATATACTAGCGGGGGCTATCCGGTGTTGTCAAGGTGGTGTAGTAAGGAACCCTGAAGAAAAGGAAAAGTGGTAGTAACAGGGAACAGGGGGTGGGGAAGGGGGAATCAAAAGAACAGTAGGCAGTTTGGGGGGGGGGGAGAGGTCTTTGAAAAAAAAAAAATAATAGTTGTAGGCAAGCAGGCTCGAACCAGTAACGTGAAGGAGAAAAAAGGTTAAAAAAAAAAAACGTAAGTCTTAGCCGATGCTCCCATGGCAAAACTGGATGTTGTGGACGTTGAAATTAAGGCTAGTCAATCAAAATGAGACGATGACCTGCGAAAATATCAGCGAAAAAAGCGACCCCCTCCTTGTAGTAGTAATACACACGGACGAAAAAACGCTTTGGATAATCACAGATTTCAAGGTAGTTCTACTAAAATAGCCATATTTTTTAAACCAAAGCACTTCAAGTCTTCAAATTACTACTGTTTTGTTCGGAAATGAATATACTTTCAAATGAATTAATAAATATGAATGTACATTATATATTTTAAGAGTTTTAAGCAAATAAAGTGATAAAAATGTGAACGTCATAAAATGGCGTTTTCGGTAAGGTTTTGTAATGACCCCCCCCTGTTTTCTAAAGGTCCGTACCGTGATTGTATGAAGAATTTCGTCATGAAATTTGGGAACCAATCAGTAGAGTTGTTAATCTTAATACTGTCAAGTGTCCGAAATATTTTTGACCATTTCTTTTTTTGTCGTGTTAAAAATAAGACTTTAATATGACGAGTATCGAACATTTTGAAAAAAAAATTCTTCGGACACCCAGTAGTAAGTAAATCAATCTTTTTACTATCTTTATCAATTAAAAGTATTATTTTATGTTGAGTAGGACCGCGGTAATTGATAATTTAAAAGGACCTACCCGAAAAAAAAATTGTTTCTATTTCTCAAATTTGGTCAAATGAAGTTAGTATTACTAGAAGCAGCAGCAGCAGCTCCAGCCTGTAGAATCAGCGATAGCACAGTGTAAACAACACACGTTCTTTAATTTTTATTCCAGAACGAATTAAGAAAAACATGAAAATATGAATATAAATGTTCTTATGTTTAATTAGAGCTATTTTGTTATCAGAATAACATAAGTTTAGAACTATTCGGTTTTCAGAATGTATAATAACAACAATCCCAACCAATTCGGCATTATGAATCTGTTGCAATTTCTCACATTTCTCGTCAAATGTAAAAACATGGTTAAAAAAACAAAATAAACTTTTGTAGATATATAGCTTGCATGCACTTTTATTCTTTAAATTAGTTCTGAACAGCGAATTAAAACAATGTTTTACTGCGAACAGCCACAAATGTTTTTTTTCAAAATCAAAATAAGTATCAAAATCTCGTTTATACATAGATTCGAAAAAGTTGTCAAAAAACAAATATATAACAAATAAATGTTATCAAAGGCAAGATAAGTTACTTTTCTACCTAACTGGATAATTTTCTAGTGTTTTTATTTAATGTAACATGTTTATTCAGCTCGAAAAACGTACAGTGTTTACTGATGTATTGGAAAATTAAAAATGGCGCCCGGCCCGACTCTCTTTGACACGGTAAGTTTGAGAAAAGGAGTTAAAAATAAAAAAAAACTATACAAAATACTGTTAAAAACTCACCGAATATATGTCAGCCTATGTCACGGTAACATATATTGAGGGAGTTTCTAGCAGTATTTTGTTTACTTTTTTATTTTTAACTCTTTTCCCCAAACTTACCGTTTCAAGAGTCGGGCGCCATTTTAAATTTTCCAAAACATCGGTAAACACTGTTTTCAAGCTGAATAAACATGTTACATTAAATAAAAACACTAAAAAATTATCCAGTTAGGTAGAAAAGTAACTTGCTTTTGATAACATTTATTTGTTATATATTTGTTTTTTTGACAACTTTTTCGAATCTATGTGTATAGTAATACAAACCCTCAAAATCTATATCAATATTCTTGATATTTTAAAAAAAAACACATCAAACTACAATTAGGAAGCTTTTTATTTCGTTATTTTTTTTTTCTACTTATTAAGCGAAAGATATTTTTACAACCTGCTCCAGCGTAGTATAAACGGCCTATGGAATTAACACCTTCAACCTCGAAAATAGAAATCAACAAATTTATGGAATTTTCTTTGAAATTTCGCAACGCAGTTTCTTATTAAATTAAAACTAAATATAACATTTGCTGACTTATTTACCTGT
Source organism: Euprymna scolopes (assembly GCF_053919585.1). Lineage (NCBI taxonomy): Eukaryota > Metazoa > Mollusca > Cephalopoda > Sepiida > Sepiolidae > Euprymna > Euprymna scolopes. The sequence continues at coordinate 38,002,771 of NC_136516.1, forward strand.
CGAATACACACACACACACACACACACACATATATATATATATATATATATATATATATATAACTTTATGTAAAATATTTATTTGAAATGGAAACTGCATTTTGCAGTTAGGACAACTAAACAAAAATGAAGTAACGGTTCGTATTCCTAAAACACTCTTTAACCTTAACAATAACACTAAGTTCGAGTGGCAAGCCCCCCCCAACAAAATACCTCTGTAAGCCACATACAAGCATCTAAAACAAACAAACAAAAAATAGATCCTTCCTTAAAGAAAAATACACATAAAAATAAATTGGTTAACTGTCCTAAAATGCTAGAATGGCCAGGAAATGGTGAATTATTTTACATTAAATTTTTGTGAAACTAACCGCTCCCCCCTCTAATATTGTTTTTGTTAGCTTTGTCTCTGTCAAGTTTTCAGTATGTTCACACATAATTTTCCTTAGCCTCTACAATTAATTCAAAGTCCGAATGGCAACCCTCCCCATATTCTCATTGCATAGAAACCCTCTTAAAACTACACATAATCATCTTAAAAAAAAAAAAAAAAAAAAAAAAGCATGCATATTTTCCCATAGAAAAAAAAACAGTTAACTGCCCTAAAATGCTAGAATGACCTATATTAGGAAATTATTTTACATTCAATTCTAAAATAATTTGTTATTAAAGTTTTTCATGGCATTTTATACATAATTTCCTAAAAAGGTAGAATCACATTTTGAAGGAGTTGAGTGGGGTTAAACAGAAGGTGTTAATCTACAATAATACCAAAGAAATATTGCAATATATTCATTTTCAAATGGTCTTATGTTTAGATTTAAGTTTTTTGTACATAAAGCACATTACAATTCAACTTTGAGTTCTCCAACTTCTTTTCTGTTTATGGATACATGGCATTTTTAAGGAATTGCTGCATATTTATGTACATTTACTGCAGATTATTTGGAAACCATAAACTTTGGGAGATTTTCAGTTGCATATTCTGATTCCTTGTACAAAAATACACTTATATGGTACATTTCATTTCTTAGTCTTGTGTTTTAACAAAGATATGACATTTTTACTGAAAAAGTAGTGTAAAAAATGTGACGAAACGCATATGGTCTTAAAGAGGGAAAAATATCCAAACGTGTGAGGCACAAAAATAGCCATAACTTCCTTAATTTTAATCAGATTTTAAAAATTTAAAAAAGATTCTTTCTTAGCTCATCAAGCTCTTTCTATGCATACCAATATTGAAATATTTCAATTTTTTCATGTGTATTGCTACTTGTAGAAAACGGGCCAGTTGAGGATGAAGGAATTAATGTTTCAGGCCAATTTTTGGATATTTGGCGTCCGTAGGGTCGAGCTTCAAAACGATACCGGCTAGACGGTAGCACGATTTTCTACTGCAGATATTTTAACAGTAATCTCTGAACGCATATACCATGCACTGGATAAGCCAGACGAAGCCAGGACTGTAGCCCTTGATATATCCAAAGCCTTTGACAGAGTCTGCTACAAAGGGTTGCTAATGAAAATTAAATCATACAGTATGACTGGACGTATCCTAAATATAATTAGATCCTTCTTAAACAATAGAACCATCCAGATTGTCATTGGTGGATGTACATCCAAGCAGCATAACATTAATGCAGGAGTGCCTCAAATGTCAATCCTTGGATCACTATTATTCCTGATATTCATAAACGACCTCCCTGATAACATTGTGTCTGAGATGGGTATATTTGCTGATGATGCAATGCTCTATAACATAAATGAGGGAAGAACGGATGTACATAAATCTAAGTTAATGGCAGAATCATTAGAAAATGACCTCCAGACCGTAGTGGAATGGGGTCGTAAATGGATTGGGACAATTTATGCTGGTAAAACTAAGCTGCTCCTCTTTAACAATTACAAGACGCCTCTCCAACCATCGATATCCATGACAAATAACACCCTACCTGAAAATTCTTTCTTCAAACTCCTCGGCTTAACATTCCTGGGCAATATGAACTGGAACAAATACATTGAGGACATTGTGAAGGCCGCTGCAAAGGAAGTGGGTTCCCTCTATCGAGCTAGAAGATTAGTCACAACAACTATGCTACAAGGCTGCCATTTGCCCATGCATGGAGTAATGTTGTAACATCTGCGCTGGTGCATCTACCACTAGCTTCTCCCTCTTGGATAGGGTCCAAAAAAGAGTTTTCAATCTAATATATCCCACTTTGTCAACTAAGCTCCAACCCCTGTCCATCGCTGCAATGTTGCATCTCTCTGCCTGTTTTACAAATATTTTAATGAAATGTGCTCTGCACGCCTGTGGAACTCTGTTCCGTCTGCCTGCTTCCCACCGGACTACAACTTGGATGTCTTCAAGTCCAATGTTAACAAATTCCTAATGAACCGCCCCTTTAAGTAAACACTTCATCAAATCTCCACACTAACGTAATGTACTTGCAGTAACCCTTATCCCTGAGTGGCTTCCGGGCCTTGATAAGTGGTGATCACTGTGTAAAAAAAAAAAAAAAATGAACTTGTTGCACTTGTGCCTCCACAATGTGCATATATCTGACCAACTTGCTTAGCAACAAAATCTCACCCCTTCACTGTTGAGTTCCCTAAATGCCAGAAAGCTTTCTACTCTTATAGTTTCTTTTCTGGAACAACTACTTTGGATTTCTCTTCCTGCTACCTGCTTCCCTGACTGTACTGATATGCAGAAGTTTAAATGTAATGTAAACCAACATCTTGTTAATCTTCCCTAAGCATGGTCCCAAATATAACCCCTTACGTCCAAGTGACAATATGTTTTGGTAGAGGGTGAATGTGAGTAAAAAAAAAACAAAATTGAGATTTGGTAAAATCCGATTCATTGGCAGGATGTGCATCTGTGGAACTTTGAATATTCAGATTGTATAGATCTATATTAACTGATTAAGATGAGGTGGATGCTGGGAAAAAAAACAACAAAAATAAAAAAACCTGCACTTTATAGTTTTGACCTGTGTATGTATATACAGGGTGTCCAAAAAGTCACTGAAGGGTTGAAAATGTTTGTCATTTTATTATTAAAGATTATTTTTTTCTCTATTTCAGATGTTTTACAGATAATATTTTGGAAATTAATTATAGATAAGCATAGAATTATAGAAAGATGTCAAAAAATAAAGAATCTATTAAAGTTCAAAACCCTTCAGTGAATTTTTGGACACCCTATATATATATATATATATACTTTTTTCAAACTTTGATGCTTTCAATTTTTATGCTAAGTAGTAAAATCTATATAAAAGTTAGCTGTTTTTTCTCTGAAGAAAACATCCAATTTTTGAAATTCTCAACAGGGGCGAGGGGGGGTCAACAAAAACGCATGCGCCAGATGACGTCATGACCTGATTTACTTTAAATAGTTGAAAAACTGAACAAATTTTGTGTGCGTCGCGTTAGGTCAGCTGATTAGCGTGTTGGTTCATTATCTAAACGTTTTGGGTTCGAATCGTGGTGTGAGATGTCTTTTTTTTTTTTTTTTTTCGATTTTTTAAATTCAAATATTGAACCAGTGTTATTTAAGCCATTTTTCACGTAATGTTTGTTTTTCTGTTTTTTTTTTTTATACTTCGCTCATCCACCCCCGACCACACACTCAAAAACACCCGGGTACCCACCGATTTTTAAAAATTTTAATATCGAAACAGGCTTATTTAAGCCATTTTTCGCATGTTCGTTTTCTGTTTTTATCATTCGTTTGCCTTACGTTAGATTTTTTTTGTGTTTTTTTTTCCCCGCTTAAGTTTTAACGTTATTTTCTTTTTTTACTTTGCTTATAACAAACAAACCTACGTCGTCGTCACGCTCGACGACTTCCGAGCGCGCACCTGTCAGTTTCGTTCTCACTTAAATAAATTCTAACATCTTTCACTTACTCATTCTGGTTGGCCGATTTTATTTTCAAACTTCGCCTCAGGGCTTCGGGTTCGATCCTAGCCCCCCCCCCTCCCAGGTTCTTTTTTATTTAACACCACACATACCTACAAACACCCGGGCAATGCCGGGTACCCCCGCTAGTCTATATATATAAAAGCAAAAATGTCTGTTCGCTTTTTGTGTATGTCCAAGAAAGGCTTTTTTTAGAGAAGCGGTCGGTTGCCTAACAACTTTTTAAAACGTTTTATATCACATGTAAATCGTAATATCTCAGAGTTAACAACGGAGCTCGCCTGTCTATTTAATTTGCTCGACTTCGGGAAGATAAATATTCAGCAGTTTTCATTCGCCGCATGTAGGTTAAGCCTTTTCCTATAATGTTTCCCCCTACCCCCAACGTCTTGAGGGGGAAAAAAAAAAAGTATTCCCGCACTAAATGAAATGCTACCCCACAGTCAAAAGTTGACCTCATTAAGTCATTAAAACGCGCACCTGCTAATTTAAGTTATTAAATAAAATCAAACGTGTTTCTGTCAGCATGTCGCGGTGGTTAACGTCGCACATTTTTTTTTTCACACTTTAATTTACAACTTTGTCTCAAGGGTTTGGGTTCGATCCTCATACTTACCTACCAAAACATTTTTTTTTATTCCCCCTCCCCCGGAGTTTTGATTTACCCAAAACCGCACACACCTTCAAACACCTGGGCAATGCCGGGTACCCCTCGCTAGTCTAATATATAAAAGGCAAAGTGTATGTGTGTGTGTGTGTGTGTGAGTATGTGTGTTTGTATGCTGCCAAAAACTGTCAACACGGGCCACGGATTTTCATGAGTTCGGTATCATTTTTAAGCTCCACATCTTGGACGACAAATATCGAAAAATTGGGCAAAAACATTCATTCCTTCATCCTTAACGGCTCTCTTTTTTACAAGGAGGGGTAAAAAAAAATGGTATCTTCATGACAAGATTGCTTTACGCATGCGTCATTACACGCAAAAGACGTACATTGAATTTGTTTTAAATCTTATAAAAACCGACCTACTATGATCCACGTGTCTGTAGCGCGATGGGTTAAGTGACAGCGTCGTTATCTAAAGATTTCAGGTTCGATCCCGGTTATCAGATATACTTTTTTTCTCGATTTTTAAACATTTAATATTGAAACTAGGTTATTTATACCATTTTTTTTCCGCAATGTTTTTTTTTTTTTTTATTTTTTTTTTTATTTTTTTGGGGTTTTTGTTTATCTGATTGTTTTAAAGAAGTTTTACGTCCATTCGCTGTTTTATTTTTGTTTTTTCCGATTTTTTAAAAAAGTTTAAACAGGGTTATTAATTCGCTTATTCTTTGCCCCCCCCCTTACATACACACCTCCAAACTCCCGGGCAACACCGTCCTTCATTTGGGGGAGGGGGTTTGTTTTTCTGATTTAAAAAAAAAAAAATTTTTTTACGTTCGTTGGCTGTTTTTTTTTGTTTGTGTTTTCCGATTTTTTAAGAAGTTCTTTAGCCCCCCCCCCACACACACACCTTCAAACATCCGGGCAACGCTGGGTACCCCCAAACAGGGTATTAATTCGCTTATTCTTTGTCCCACACCCCCTACATACACACCTCCAAACACCCGGGCAACACCGTCCTTTTTTTGGGTGGGGGGGGAGGGGGTTTGTTATTCCGATTTTTTTTTTTTTTTTTTTTTTTTAAAGAAGTTTTATGTTCGTTGGCTGTTTTTTTTTTTGTTTGGGTTTTTCCGATTTTTTTAAGAAATCCCCCTTCCCTCTACACACACACACACACACACCCCTAAACACTCAAATTTATATATGTTAAGGCCTAAAGCTGTACTGTTTGTTCATTTTCACCAGCATTTGGGGACTTTTGGGGCTAAATGGGTGGGATGGGGGAGGGGACAAATGCTGAACTTAGTTATTTTTTTATGTCTCGTTCACTGTGCACTCACGGGGACCATGCATGCTTAACTTGTTTAGATGTGAAACTATATTTCTGTCTCCTGAAGAACATATCAAGCATACTGAAACTACATATTATTGGATTCTTCTTTTATAAAATGTACTAGCAAGCCGCCCGGCATTGCTTGGTCATAAAATATGCTTAAATATGATATTTTAATTCCTGCAGATTCTGTGTTTATTATTATAAAGCCAATTCTCTATTGATTCTTATATTGTACACAATATATAGTAGTTACTTTCTTGCACCATTGCAACAGTGATCAGACATTATTATGATATTTGAAAACGAGCCTAGATCAAAGGGAGATCACTCTTATATTTTTTTGTCAGATTAACCTTTTTAAAGACAAATTTTATGAATTGGCCCTTTTTTTGAAGCAGTTTAATCTTCAAAAATGTATTTGGTCTTTTTCAAACCTTAATGTATGAACAAAGGAAGGAACAAGCCGAATAATAAATAATAATAATAACATTGGTCAACAACAAATTTGTTGTCTACGTTTTTTCAGCTGAGTTGGAATAAATCTGATGCTTGGAATCTGAAAAGAAACCTCCCTGCTGATGTGTATTCCAGGAGTTTGAAGAAACGGAAGTTCAAGCCCTGAAGTTTGAACAATGCAATTTATATGTACTTCGCTTTATGAATGTCCACCATTACATTAATCGATGTTTGTATCAGGTAATCAATATTTGTTGTTGGCAAAGCATTTTTTTCTCTTAAAAACATTAAAGATGGTGACAAAAATCAGCTGATAATGCTTAAAAAAATGTAATCGATTTTATTACAAGATCTTGTTTTTTTTTCTTTTTCAAATAAACTTAGCACAAAACCTGATATGATAGAGAAATGGATGCCATTTCCTGATTCAGCAAAAAATAATCTAAATCAGTTGCAGAAATCTTTTTGCAACAGAAGTAAAAAAAAAATTGTTGCTCCGTGAATAGAAGTAAAATGATTTAATTGTGAAAAAAAAAAAAAAAAAAATGCCTTAAAATTTGTCACAAATTATTAATTTTTTTGATGAAATTAACGTAAAATATATAATAGACATTTGAATAAAAAAAAATATTCAAATGTTTAATAAAAAAAAAAAAGAAAATGAATATTAATTTTGAACAATATTTTCTGCAGTAGCGGTTATGAAATATTAAGTTTTAAACAAAAACAACCAAATACAGAGTGGAACTATAAATTTGTCGCGCTAAAGAAAACAACACTACAGCTTCATTTTAAAACTTTTATTGGAAAAATCAATTCAGGTAACTTGATGTAGTAGAGCTGATATCTATTCAATGTAGCCGCTTTCAGCCTCAATCACCATCTGGGAACATACCTTTTCCACAAGCGCTGGCGGATGGTGGCGATCAGGTTGGCTTTGTTGTGGTCTCAAGTGTTGAACCATCCAAATTTGCAATTTGAGGGTGCTGGCAATGGTCCTGTTGTCATAAATTGGATCAGTAGAGAGCAGTTGTACAGCTGCGCATCTCTGATCTCGCTCATTGAAAATTGTCACTGTCAGACATGATAGAAGGCTCCTATCCCTCTTGGGATTTGTACACAGCTGGCCAACTACTAGATGGTCTGCAGCAAAAAAAAAAAGAAGACCGATTTTCATCAAATGGAAATGGAATCATGTCGTCTTCTCTGGTATGACAATTTTATCATTCCACCCTATAATAAACAGTTACATATTAGGCATCGGAAAGTAGGCACATTTTTTTCTGATTCCAATACCTTAAAAACTAACGATTTTTTACAATTCCGATTAATCGTCCTAGCACTAATATATATATATATATATATATATATGCACTCTAGATGTTCTTATCAGTGGTAAAACACAAGACTGCCGATGATATAGTTGTGAATTCGATCTGTTTTTCCGCCATTCTCAGAGTAATCAATATGTTTCATAACGGATCCCTTTGCCAAAAATGTCGCCATACTGATGACTGGTGATAGTCAGAAACACGTGCTTTCTTTTCTTTTTTTTTTTTTTTTTTTTTTTACATAGGCGTCACCACTTATTAAGGCCGATCGGCCACTCAAGGATAAGGGTTAAAGAGTGTAGAGTAGTCAAAAGGACAATATAGTAATCAATAGTAATGGAAGTTCGGTAAATTTGTAGACTTGAGTGGAACGGCTCATCAGAAACTTGTTCACGTTGGACTTGAAGACAACCATATTATAGACAGCTGGAAAGCAGGAAAACGGAAGACAATTCCACAGACGTGCAGTTCTAAGAAAGAAGCTTTGATCATGGAATCTATGTTTAGGTTTAGGCACAGATAAAGAGTGGGGAAAATTATTGATAATGTTTTCAGCTAGTCTAGTGTTTCTTGTGAAAGTTTGGCGAGGGGGGACCATAGATTGAAGCTCAGTCGAACACTTTCCATGAAAATAACGATAAAGCAGAGACAAACTCGCAACATCTCTTCTGTGAGATAGAGGTTGCAGCGAAGAGAAAAGGACATCTCCCACCAGGCCACAAAGTCTATTTTGAACCCTATCAAGGCAGGACAAGTCTTATAGATAAATTTTATGCACGTAAAGATATTTAAAAAATATTCAAATACAAATAAGTATTTAAATATTTGACAAAACAAAAATAACTAAAAAAAAAAAAAAAAAAAAGAATTGGATAAAAAAAAATGCCCCATTAAAAAAGAGGCGGAGGCGATGCAAAAGAAAACAAAGGGAGGTAACTCTTTGGCGCTTAGGAAGTGAAAATTTAATACAAATTAGCAACATTTCAAAACTGCTTATATCGTTAATAAATAACAACAGATCATATATGTATATACTTGCAGGCCACCCAGCATTGCCTGGTTGTAAAATATGCTTAAATATGATATTTTAATTTGTGCAGATTCCATATTTATCATTATAGAGCCTATTCTCCATAGATTATTATATTGTACCTAATATATAGTATTAATTTCAAGTTTTAAAAAGAAATATGACTTGGCTGACATCAGCTAGAATCAAAACCAAAACATATATATATATACATACACACACAATATTTAAAGAAGTAAGGATGCCAAGATGGTCCACAGAGTTTTATAATATATGTATATATATATATATACTAGCGGGTCGACCAGGCATTGTTCTGGATCATAAGAAATTTCCGTCCATAATGCTCACTTTTAACCCTACCCGACCAAGTTACCGATATACCGGTCATTTCCAAAAATGCTATATACCGAATTACCGCTAACTGGTATTTTTCCAGCCACGTGTTTTGTGTTGTCAGGGAGCTAAAAATAGCTACCTACCTACCTCATCTGACCACATCTGTGCTGTGTGCATGGAAAAACACCTGAGCTACAACAGACATCACCCTGGAGTATCTTACAAAAACAACCCCCAAAAGAAGGTGAAGACAAGATTCTGGTGCACCCACTGCAGAAAGTACCTGTGCATCAAAGAGGGCTCCACCTGTTGGGCAGACTGGCACACGAAAGCTAAATACTGGTGGTAGATGAAAGGCAAAATATTCCTAACGCATTTAAAAAATTTTCACAATTTTGCCCAGGAGGCTAGACACAGGGGTAAATTCGGTTCAGTAGCTCAGGTCTGATAGGGTTAATATATAAATGATGATGATATATATATATATTAGGGTTAATGTATAAATGATGATATATATATATATATATATATATATATATATATATTAGGGTTAATGATAGGGTTAATATATAAATGATGATATATATTAGGGTTAATGTATTGGAAACAATGAAAAATCCATCTGAACTTTTAATTTTAAAGTTATTGCTCCCAAACAACACCAAGTTTACACACACCTGTTATAATTTAAGTAGTAGCTTTGATCTTTTGCAGATGAATCCAATTCTACGACCCATATGTAACAAAGTTGTATTTTCTTTTTAAATAAATAGGAAAAAGGGTTTTAAATATGAATATCCATGCACAAAAACACCAAAATTTATAGGAGTATAGATAGATATTTATTTGGATTTCACAAATTTACAAATGTACTTTCCTCCAGTTGGATTTATGGATAACACCATTGGATCGCTTACGATTCATGTGCCAACCATTCCCTGGTCCTGGATATGACCTTAAACTATATCCAATGGTGAGGCCCAGCTTGCAGGCTTCGGGGAGTGTGGAGCCATCCTTTAATTGCCATTGCTCCCAGGTCCACTCTGACCCAGAGTGGTAGTACCTGTTAGGGTCCCAACTATGGGTTAAATAGAAACCGATATGAAAAAAATAAATGTATTCTATTAAAAACGTTTTCTTCAAAATCACTGGATTCCGCATTAAATAACCTGAAAAGGGTTGATATGCCATAAAACAAATCAACGAACCAACCATTCCCACTGCATTTTTCTTCATATGTGGACTCCAAGTTGAATATCCTTTTTGATCTATATGGTTATATATTATCTCTCTCTATATATAAAATGAACTCATTTTCCCCCTCTGATTTTGACCTTAATAGGATTAAAAATCAAGACATTTCATATAAATGTACTATGCACAAACTGCAGCACAATATCTGAGATGTTATAGACCTATTACCTCTCCACTTCCTCGGTAATCGTAGATTCCTATATTTTTTTCTGCTGAGAGTTCACTGCTAAAATCGGTTACAATCAATGGAAGTAGTAAAATCTTTTCTCTCTAATAAATTCCTCCTTCCCCCGCCACCACTTACACCGTTGTGGGATCATTCACAAGGGACGGTTACGAAGGAACACTGGTTTGGGTTTTCTTTACTTTGTAGTTGCTTAAAAAACCTGGAATGGAATTTAAACGTTGCTTTTCGTTCTATGCTTTCTACTTGGTGAAACGCATCTTAACCGAATTGAAGGGTTATTTATGCCATTTTTTTTCGCTTTATTTTGTTTTGTAGTTGCTTAAAAACTGTGGAATGGAATTTGAACGTTACTTTTCCTTCCATGCTTTGTACTGGGTGAAACACACCATGGACTTAACTGAATCCAAGGGTTATTTATGCCATTTTTTTTTTTTTCGCTTTTTGCTGTTTCTTTGTTTCTGTTTTTCCGAACACGTTCATCATTTTTTTCCCCCCAATTTTTGTTTTTGGTTTTCCGATTTCTTTCTTAAAAAAGTTTTACGTTTGTTTGCTGTTTTTTTGTTTTTTTTTTACTTTGGTTTCGCCGATTTTTTTTTTAAAGAAGTTTAACATCGTTTTTTTTGTTTTTTTTTATTTAAACAGGGTTATTACTTTGCTTATTCTTTACTTTACCCCCCCCCCCTTACACACACCTCCAAACAACCAGGCCACGCCGGGTACCCCCGCTAGTATTTAATAACATTATATCGTCCATACTCTGAAGTTATGTGCTAACCAGCAAATTATAGCTTTCAATATATAATTATAATTATTATAAACTAGCGGGACTTGAGGAAATTCCATAAAGGACTCATTCATATGTAATATATTTATGTTGGCATTCTGTAGATGTTCAGTGTAAATGGAGGTGCTCTGATATTATTGTAGCTTTTTTGTTAATCTCTGAACGTATATACCATTCACTGGACAAAGTAGGGGAGAGTAGAGCGGTAGCTCTAGATATATCTAAGGCTTTTGACAGGGTATGGCATGAAGGTCTTCTCAGGAAAATCAGAATATACGGTATTACTGGACGAATACTTAACATAATTAAATCCTTCTTAGATAAGAGAAAAATCCAGGTTGTCCTCGATGGTCGTACATCTAAACAATATGATATAAATAAGGATGTGCCTCAGGGGTCTATCCTTGGACTTTTATTATCCCTAATATTCATAAATGACCTCCTTGACAAAATTGCCTTTGAGATGGGTATATATGCTGATGACACCACACTCTATAACAGGCACGACAGGAAAACAAATGAACACATATCTGAAGAAATGGCAGAAACACTAGAGGATGACCTCCAATCTGTAGTGAAATGAGGACAAAAATGGATGGTCACATTCAATGCTGCCAAGACTAAACTTGTTTCCTTCAATAATTACAAGAAACCTTCTCTACCACCAATAGCAATGGCCAAAGATTCATTATCTGAAAGTACTTCTTTGAAGTTCCTCGGCCTAACATTCACAGGAAACATGAGTTGGAACAATTACATTGAGAACATTGGCAAGACCGCTGCAAAGAAGATAGGCTCTCTCTACTGTGCTAGAAAGCTACTGACGCCCGAAAGTATCCTGTACCTCTATAAGCCCTCCATTCACCCATGTATGGAGTATTGTTGTCATATTTGAGCTGGTGCATCTGCTACTAGTCTCTTACTCCTAGACAAGGTCCAAAAGAGTCTCCAACCTGATAGGTCCTGAACTGTCATCTAAGCTTCAGCCTCTGCCCCACCAACAAAATGTAACATCCTTTTGTCTGTTCTACAAGTATTTTAATGGTGAATGCTCTGACGAACTGCATGCACTTGTGCCCCCATAACGTAAATTCCCTCAACAAACCCAACAAGCAGCTAAATCCCACCCCTACACAGCAGAGATCCCTAGATGTAAGAGAGCTTTCTACTCCAGTAGTTTCTTCCCCAGAACTGCTAGACTCAGGAATTCCATTCCAGCTCCCTGCTTCCCCAACTGTACTGACATGCAGAAGTTTAAGTGTAACGTGAACTGACATCTTACCACCCAGCTCCCTATATAGTACCTCATTAGCTTATGTCCCTGATAGTAGCCCCCTACACCAAAGTGGCAATGTGCTTTGTTTGGGGTGAAAATGTAATAAAAAAAAAAAAAAAGAAGTATTTATCTAAGCTAGCATGAACACCCGGCAAAGCCTGGCTGCAAAGTATGTTTAAATATGGTATTTTGATTTGTGCAGATTTTGTATATATTATTATAGAGTTAATGTTCTATCGATTTTTTTTCTTCTTTTTTTATATATCTATAAATATAAAAGCGAAAATGTATGTATGTGTGTTCGCTTTTTCTGTATGTCTAAGAAAGGCTTTTTCCAGAGAAGCGGTCGGTCGCCTAACAACTTTTTAAAACTTTTTATATCACATATAAATCGTCATATCTCAGAGTTAACAACGAAGCTCGCCTGTCTATTTAATTTGCTCGACTTTGGGAAGATAAATATTCAACATTTGTCGCTCGCCGCATGTGGATTAGTCTTTTTCCTATAACATCTTGGGAAAATAAAAATAAAAAAAAGCGTTCCTGCAGTAAATGAAATACTATCCCGCAGTCAAACTTGACCTCATTAAGTCATTAAAACGTGCACTTGCCAAATCCAAGTAATTAAATAAATTCAAACGTGTTTCCGTTAGCATCTCGCGGTGACCCAATGATTAAAACCGTCACACTCTTTTTTTTTTTTTTCACACTTTAATTTACAACTTTGCCTCAACGGTTCGGGTTCGATCCTCATACTTACCTACCAAAACATTTTTTTATTTTTTATTTTACCCCCCCCCCCCCCAGCCCCGGAGTTTTCACACACAACTCCAAACACCCGGGCAACGCCGGGTACCCCTCGCTAGTATATATATGTATATATTATAAAGTTGTGATTTCAAAAATATCCACAGGTCCCATTAGTTATTATTTGCATCTTGTTTTTGTTTTGTTTTTACAGCAAAGCAATTCAATTTAATAACCCAGCAAATTTATATAATTAAAATAAAATTTAAACATTCATAGAAGGAATGCACATAATAGTTAACGAAGCCCAACACCCTCTCCATGTTAAAAATATTTTGTTCTTACATCGTTTTCTGATTTTACCTACCAATCATCGACTATTTTCAACTGTTTATGAAAACTTTCAAGTAGCATGTTGTATACTAACAATGAACTGATATAATTTGGCTTTGTTTAAAATCAAAAACCTTTTGTTGTCTTTTAATTTGCAATACATTACAAGGAAAATATTTGAGAAAAAGTATACCCGAAGCCGGGGATTTATATAATAATTTGAAAATTTACAAAAAAAACAAGTATCTAATTAAATATTTATAAATATTAAAGGAATCGGGAATCGAATCCGAATCGGGAAAAGTTTTGGAATCGTCCCACCACGAAAATACTAGCAAAAGTACCTCTCATTGGCTGGGTTCAAAAACAGCCTACAGAAAATGGAATCTGATTTATGAAAGTATGATAGGTTATGAAAAAGAACGGTTGTAAAGAGATAGCTTCAAATTTGGGGGTATCAAAACCGAAGCAAAATATGATGAAAGTAAAAATAAAATAGATAAACCCCATAATTTATTATACCATACCTGTTCACACTGAAACATTTATCACAATATTCTGTGGATCTATATTAAAAAATCTTGTTAAACTTTGTGACATATTTCCATTCTATGAAGGTCAGGCGCAAACGAACACCCCATAATTTTATTATACCATATTTCTTCAAACTGAAACATAATTATCAAAGTATACTTACGCAGATAGATATTAAAAGTCTTTATTAAAGTTTGTGCCTATTTCCATTCTATGGAGGCCAGGCGCAAACGCAGACCCCACAATTTTATTATACCATCCCTATTTAAGCTAAAACATACTTATCAAAGTATTATTATGTACATCTATATCAAAAACACTTGTAAACGGTTTTTTTTTTTTATTTTTAAATTATTTCCATACTTTGTGGACCAGGCGCATACGCAGACCCCACAATTTTAATGAATCATCATTATGCCAGATCAAACATACCCATTCCTGTGTCTCGATATATCTATCATTATATGTGATCAGTTTTCTATAATAGTCAACCATATAAGAGCCTACTCATGACCAGACACACACACACAGACGTTCAGCTTTATATTATAGATATATGGCGATTAAGCTACACTGAATATTCCGCGTTTCATCCACTCTAGGATTCTTCTTTTTTGTGAAAAAAAAAAAAAAAATATCTATATATATATATATATATATATATATATATATATATATATATATAATCTCATCCAAACACTTCCGTGAATATATGTGTCAGTTTTAGTCATTTAGAACTGCTTTAAAGCTTCACCACTCATTCATTTTTCAACCAAATTTCAAACAATTATTACACTTTTTCAGCTATATTCTATATAGCTATATTTCTCACCTTCTCAGCTATATTGTGAAAAAAAATTTTCAGTTTTTGTTCAGGAAAACAAAAGTTATGATGAATTTTCTGGTGTTCAAAATCGTAAAAATTCATAAGGAGGTGAGCAACGTTTTTTATGACTGGTTTCCATAGCAACCACATCGCTTCAGGGGAAAAAAAATAAGACTGAAATTAAACAAAGAACAAATGAATTTACTGGAAGCCTGGAAAAATGGATTACAATAGAAAAATGCGAGCATTATCTTTCATCCAGCAATTAATGATAAAATTTTCAATGATTTTTTTAAAAAAAGTGCAACAGAATGTACATTACATAAAATAAATCCAAGGTAATTTTTTGATTCAATTTAAATTAAATTAAATTTTTATACCTTACTTTGAAAAATTTATAAAAGTGCACTTTGAAGATAAATAAATTTCAAATTGAATCTTGTACCTTTATTTTTAAAGCCTATAGTAAGAACATTTTGTTTAACAATTTTCATGCCTTGGATGAAATGCTTTTCTAACTTGTATAATCAATTCTTAATGCTGCAATATGTTAAGTTATAAATTTATATTTTTTACTAGAATATCTTTTCTTTTCCATGTTTAAACTTAACCATATTACTTTTCATACTCGCGTTCTCCTATTCTAATATATATATATATATATATATATATATGTGTGTGTGTACACACACACGCGTATGTCCGTGTTTTCAAAATTGTCTTATTACATATTTTTATTGCTCTCTACTTTGCTCTGTAGGATTTGGTGTTGAGCAATTGAGAGACGAAGACTTTGATACATATTGGCAGTCTGACGGACCCCAGCCACATCTCGTTAACGTTCAGTTTCGAAGGAAAACAATCATTCAAGATATTTGTTTGTATACAAATTATAAAGCCGATGAAAGTTACACACCCAACAGGTAAGTAAATTCGATTTATTCGTCTGAGTGATTGATCCACTTTTTTCTTTTCTTTTTTTTCTTTTTTTTTTTTTTTTTTTTTTCAAATTTAACAATATGTTCGTGTTTTTAACGTTATTCAAAGTAAATTTACTAATACAGTCCTGCATCTGTATAAGTCAGGTGCATCCTAAGACGGAGTGTTGTTGTCACGTCTGCGGATGTGGCTTTATCTCGTCTTTGCGTATTCATTTTAACGCCTATTGAATGGCTTTAAGAAATTGACTTCCATACTAAGCTATCTCTGGCCAGGTCTTTATCCGTTTTCATTGCTCGATTTAGAAATCTTGAGAATGGCTATAATTTGTCTGGTTGCCAAGTGGTAATCTTGTCCAACTACGGCTTGCACTTGGTCATCTTAAGCATCTCTCACCGAAAATTTCCTTTTCAGAATCAAGCAAACTATTTTTGGTACACCTGTTCTGTAACAGCATTCTCCCTGTAGACGTAGCATATCTTTACGCAGATGTCTGTGACAGATGTGTGACAATAATATTGTAAATACATAAAGAAAATTAAGGTGAAAAGCCCCCCCCCCCCCCAAATTGTTTGTTGTCCATCCATTCGTACTTAATCACTAGCAGGACCAGTGGAAATTCCACGGAATGAGAAAAATATTTTATCAAAAAATGTTTTATAAAGCTGATATTTTTCTGCATAGCGCAAAAACCTAGTTTTTTTTTTTTTTTCTTTTTTTCACAGAAAAAAAAACAATAGCACGTAGCAAATATGAGTTTATTAACATTTCTATGAAAATAATGTCCATTGTATTTTAAATGTAGAACTGACTCAAAATGAGATAAATCAATAAATACTAATAAATACTCAGAAAGTAATATTGTGCTACATAGTTCAATACAAATAATAAAATCATATTGTAAGAAACAATCGTTAATTTATTCCTTCAGTTTAGCACCACTTGGCAGACAATTTTTGCCTTGTTTCTTTCAAATTGTTTTTTTTTTCTTTTATGTAATGTTTAGTTGGCTTCTTTCTTCGGTGAATAACTGCTGCATGTCAAGATTATTTTCTCACATACAACAATGATTATATTACAGGGTGACCCCTCTCCCTCCAAAAAACGGGCCCCAACTCTAATAAGGGCCCCGTTTCTTAGATTTTTGTCCGAATGAAATGAAACTTTGGTCATAACTAGTTTATCATATTCAAAACATCACATCAAAACACTAGGGTCTTTGGCCTTTTTTTCTCCGTTCTACAGCATATGTTCTAGATGGCCTCCATTTAGCCCCGTGCATTTCTTGAGGCGCAGCACGAAGTTGTCCATATCGTTCTTACAGACCGAATTGGTAATGGCTCTCATCTCCTCTCTGATGGCTTCCTTGAGTTCGGTGATGGTTTTAGGTTTCCCTGCGTAGACTCTGTCCTTAAGATAGCCCCAAAGAAAAAAATCTGGGGGGCTTAGGTCCGGGCTATGGGGTGCTCATTCAAAATCAGTCTTGAGACTGATCACTCGGCCTCCGAAGTTCTCTTTCAGCCAATCTCGGGACAGGTTTGAGGTGTGAGAAAGCGACGGGTAGATGGTCTGGAGCTCACTCTTGAAGGTTTTGAGGACCTTCACATACCGCTCCTTGGTGACTGTTACTGCTGCGCCAAATTCTTTGATGAAGATTGATCCAATGATGCCTCTGGCCGAGATTGCAGCCCACACTGTGCACTTAGGAGAGTGCAGAGGCTTGGTGGCTACTTCATTGGGTCTGGAGGACCCCCAGAAGACATTTGTCTTGGAGTTCGCCTTTCCATCAAGATGGCAGTGGGCTTCATCTGAGGTCCAAAGGAGGTTAAGGAAACTTGGTGTCTCCTCGATCTTCTCGACTGCCATAGTCCTCCTCTGCTTCTTGTCTGAGGCTGTAAGGGTCTGCAGCATCTGTATTCTGTATGGGTAAGCCCAGATATCGTTCACCATCACTCACCTGCAAGTCTCACGGGACATACCGAGGGTCTTACTTCGCTTACGCATAGAGCGTTTCGGACTCTGCTGGAGAGACTCTCTCACTCTTTCGACCAGCTCGGCTATTCGCTTCTTGGGACGTCCCGAGTGGCTTGGACAGTTCTCTCTGACAGTGTTGAGGTTCTCCACAGTCCCATACTTCTCGAAGTGGTCCACCCAGTTCTGAATTCTGCTTTTGGAGTGAGCCTTTTCACATTCGAACTGACTCATGAAACTGTCCTGGGTTTTCTTAAACGAGCCTGTCTTGTAGTAAAATTTAACACAATGTATTCTTTGTCCCAGCTCCCACTGGGGTCTTTGTGTACTCACGGTCATTGATTCTGCCATGTTCTGTAAAATAAGGGCAATCGATGAAAAATAATATAGATATCATAAAGTGTACACGGGGCCTGTATTTTGGGGTCACCCTGTATTATTATAATATTCAGAGCTAGATCAAAGGGAGGCCACTCATATTTTTGTCAAGGGTTGTCAGATTGGTCTTTTTAAAACCAAGTTTTTCGAATTTGTTCTTTTTTGAAACAGGTTTGCCTTTTTCAAAGCATAACATACAGACTAAATAAGGAATAAGCGGAATATTATATAGATTATGCCAATCATTTTTATTTGGGGGGGGGGGACTTTTCTGGGACTTTCAGTGTCAAATGCCTTTTTCAAAGACTTATTTTCATTTTGCTGGCTGAATTAACTGCGAACGGTCAGCCTCTCATGGAAAGAAAGAAAGAATATATATATATATATTTCCAGTGTTTTTGATGGTTGTTGTACGTCTGGAATTGATTTGTCTGCGTGATTGCACAGATTTTTAAGTGGAAAGAAGTTTATTCACGCCTTTTAAGATGTGGGGGGGGGGAGTTTTCTTGCGATGATCAAAGAAACGAGAGAATGTCGTTTGAACGTAGAAATACACAGTGAGTAGGTTGAGGAGCAATTCTGGTTGATGGAGCGGATGGTTGAGCAAGAAAGGGATTCGAAGAATGATCTGCCAATGCTACTCGATGGAAACTGATGTTAATGATGAAGGTGACGTCACCCAGGATTTACCAATTAATCGTTCAGGTTGATCTTGGCCAAAAGGCCAAGAAAAGCTTAAAAAGCTAAGAACAGCATCTATTAACAACAGACCAAGCCAAGCACAAAAGTGTTACTGACAGACGGACCGACTTATAGAGTCGCTTGCACGCAACTAAAAACAATCAGCAGTTGGCAGTTGCTTGCTGTGCAAGTAGTCAAATGTCGCTAACACTTTGTACAACATTTCAAATTAAGTTAAGACTGCTCAGGAAAGGTTTGCAAGCTTTTTTTGTTTTAAAAAAATTTTTTTTTTTCTACAAATTTAACCATACTTGGATTAATTTTCATAGTTTTTCTTCATGTTCGTATTTTTGTTGATTTCCAACGATTACTTGGTTCTGGATACGACCTTAAACTATATCCAGTGGTGAGGCCCCAGCTTGCCGGCTTTGGGGAGTGTGGAGCCACCCTTTAATTACCATTGCTCCCAGGTCTGCTCTGACCCGGAGTGGTAGTACCTGTTAGGGTCCCAACTATGGGTTAAATAGAAACTGATTTGAAAACAACAAATATATTCTTTTAAAAAAATTTTTCTTCAAAATCTTTGGATTCGGCATTAAATAACCTGAAAAGGGTTGATATGCCGTAAAACAAAAACAACCAACCAACCAATGATTACTTCTTTCTTGCCTCATGTTTTCAGTTATCTTAAATGAATTGGTTGGTTTCTCTGACTAATCTACTGTACTGTGGTCTGTTGAAAGCAAGCCTAAATGGTGAAGGTGATTGGAATGGTAGAGGAGGATTAATTGTCGGGATTCGCTGTACGCTACAGACGAAAAAAAAAAAAAAAAAATGCCATTTTTCAACTTAATATCCTATAAATAATATCTATGAACACAATTTTAATGAGAAAAGAGAATGGATCAATTCCAAGCGTATGGAATATCATTTATCTACAAAAATCAGCAATATTTCCTCATCTTATCCTGAAATCTCAAGCTTTGCCAGTTTTTGGGGGGTGCTAACCACCAAACATTGACTTTTTTCAAAAATTCCTTTTGAATTTTACCCAGAGCACTAGTTGACACCAAAAATGAGACTGTACTCATGAATTTGAAAATGGACCCTATTTTTGACTTAATACAGCCTACTTCTACCAAATGTTATGAAATATTTTATTAAATGACACTCTATGTATTTTTTCTCTCACCCTGAGGGGTCAGCCAATTGGGTTAATACCACCAACAAAATGAAGTGAAAAAAGCTCCCCCCCCCCATGGAATTTTAACTTTGGTCTTTTCAAGACTAAGGTTAATCGGCATCTCCTGTCTTTACGATAATCATCTTTCATTCTTGTTAGCTTTTTATATCAAATGGCTTCAGGCCTTGTCTGAAACTATTTCCATAATTTTTTTTTTTTTCATCCCAAGCTATGTGGTTAAAAACTTAATGCTCAACAGGAAGTTGGTGATCATTTCTTGAGTTGGGAGCTATGTTTAGTTTCAGAACAGTTTCCGATGGTTCGTTGTTCCAGACAAATCTTGGAGATGATGAGTTCTTAGACAGCTGTTCTGTATAGGTTCCGGACTTTATAATTTTGTAGCCACAGAGCAAAAGATTTTTCCCGTGTTAACACGAAGAAAACATATGCAAGGTTGTTAAAGAAAAAGGTTAAATTTTTATGGAGCAATTCTGGTTGGTAGCAGGATGTGAATTAATTTGATTCGTCAGTTCCTAGCAGCATCATTTACAAATAGAATCTCCCAACTGTGAGGGACCATACCCCCATTATAAGCCAAAAATACTGCAACATCATTTTATGTTACATAATAAATTGAATCCAGACTCTAGTTTAAAATATTTTATTTATTAAAAAAAAACAATATTCTGGATATTTCTGGGTTGTTGTTATTTAATTGCACAGAAAAAAAAAAAGTAGAATCTCATTTTAATTTTTTTTTTTTTTTTACTTTGGCAGCATGGGAGCAAAAGGATAAAATATTACCATATTATTAGATATTCATATTATTTGGATGCTTCCGACTACTGTTTCCATTTTGAATGTTATTTGCACAACATTTTGCTCGATGTAACCTCCAACATTCTTCAGGTGTATCTTGTCAAACTTTGGAATCTATACAGAATTTCAAATGGAACCCTTTATTTTAATTCATGGGAGTAGTATGTTCTCGTTCCATCAGCCACGACTGGGTAGAAATCCTAAGTAATTCACAATTGTGTTTTTTAGTATCGCCCGCACTGAGGATTAAACTTTTTTAACGTCCAGAAGAGTGTAACTTAGAACTAAATTTTACCAAGTACTTTATCCATTATGCCATGGGTCCTCGTAAATTACTCAGTACTTCTACTCATTCATATCTGACAGCACGAAAGCATGCTACCGTCATGGATTAAGGGTTCGGTTTGAAATTCTGTTCAGATTCCCTGGTTCGACAGAAAGATTCCTGAGGTCGACAAGATACACCTAATAACGGTTGGAGGTTACATCAGCTGAAACGTTGTGAAACCTCATTTACATATTACATTAAAACAAATCATTTTGATAATTAGCTTGATGGAATTGTTTGTTGCAATAAAATCATTTTAATTGTTCTATTTAAAAATATTATTTAAATTTGATTTAATTTATTTTATTTTCCTTTATTAATAGTTCAGAACAGTTGCATTTAAAACCAGAAGTAAACTTATTTATTTGAGCTATGAGAGTTACTTCGCATTTGATTTTCATAGACTAAGATGGATGTGTTTTATGCTTCCCGAAATACATGTGGTCACTTTTCGTAACAAGTTAGGATATTCGGTGTATCTTAAATAGTATTCCACTAATGCATCCATGCAGCAATATGTTTCGACCGGGCGACGCCGGATATATACAGCTAGTCTCCAGTAATTCCTGAGATACACGGGTTACGAAGTCGTGAAATTTTGAACTCATTTTCTGATGTTTTATTTTTAAGTATCGTTTAGAATCATACGTTACTGTATGATACTGAGAGCTTCATATAACGTTATTCTTTGCTATTGGGGCTATTAACAGAGACAGAAAGATGAACAAGTTCAAAAAAATATGTCTAAACAAGATAAGAGGTTACATCGGCTGAAACGTTGTGTGAATAAGACACAAGATGAGAACAGTAGTCCGAAGAATTCAAATAAGAATAATCGATCCTCATCTCAAAACTTCAGAACCATAAAATGCTGGATGTTTCGAGATGAAGGAAACAAGCATTTTTCACTTCTGCTAACTGCTTCCTTTGTTTTGTTCTAGGATTTCCATCCGTGCTGGCAATAATTTCCACGATTTGGTGGAACTGGAACAAGTTGAATTGATAGAACCGGTCGGGTGGGTAAAGATCCCATTAAAAGACACAAACGACAAACACATACGGACATTCATGATTCAAATTGCAGTCTTGTCCAATCATCAAAACGGACGTGACACGCACATACGACGGATCAAAGTCAGGTCACCCGTCATGGACACTTCCATACACCCAGCCCCGAAATTCACAAGTCCACAGATGATTCAGTACGCATACTTCAAATAAATCGCGGTTGTCTACATGAACGTTTCGCAAACTTTCTTTCTCTCCTATCGCACACACACGCACGCACACACATGTATAGTTCTCTCACACACACGCACACACACACACATGTATAGTTCTCACAAACACACACACACATGTATAGTTCTCACACACACACTCCTGCATAATTCTCTCACACACACACACACACAAAGTTCTCACACACACACACACAAAGTTCTCACACACATACACACACAGTTCTCTCACACACACACACACACACGTATAGTTCTCACACACACACACACGTATAGTTCTCACACACACACACACACGTATAGTTCTCACACACACACACGTATAGTTCTCACACACACACACACACGTATAGTTCTCACACACACACACACACGTATAGTTCTCACACACACACACACGTATAGTTCTCACACACACACACACGTATAGTTCTCACACACACACGTATAGTTCTCACACACACACGCACACACACACGTATAGTTCTCACACATACACACATGTATAGTTCTCACACACACACACACACACACACACACGTATAGTTCTCTCACACACACACATATGTATATACTTCAAGTTGTGTACATCTTTTATAAATAAATATTCTGCTCTTACCACAATAATTGAGCACTGTTTCGGATTTCTTTTCACATTCTCGAACCACCAGAAGAATTATCTGTATTATATTTCTTTTTGTCTGTTTGTCCGTTTGTCTTTTTGCCCATTTTCACTTTTATTCTTGAACTAGCTGAAATTTTTTGTGAATCTTTGCACAGCACAGAACTAAGTAATTGCACTTAAGGGAACAGCGAGGATACTAAAAAGAGCTCTCGGTTGGTTTCAATAAAAAAGTGGGGCAATGTTGGCAGCTGGTTTGGCTGCCCCATACCCGGCATTACAATCTTCAAAGGAAGAAAAAAAATAAATAAATAAATAAAATATCCATTCGATGCAAAGTTAGGGATAAATAGGGCTTAGTATTTAATGAAAAAAAAAAAAAATGAACACAACTTCAACCATCAATTTGGCATAAAGCATTAATTCTAAGCCAACGGACTATAACATTTGTCGTTTTTTTTTTTTTAATGAGTTAAAAAATCTAGAATATATTTTATTTGTATCTTAGTCTGTCTGTCCGTCTGTCTGCCCATTTCACTTTTTCTCGGAAACTACGGAGCTGATCTAGCTGAAATTTTCTGTTGTACAGTACAGTGCACTATAATGGTATCCATTCGATGCAAAGTTACGGATTAATAGGGATTAGTCAACATTTACTCGAGAAGTTTGGCATAAAGCATGCATTCTAAGTCAATGGGCTATAACTTTTGCCCGTTTTTAATGAGCTAAAAGTCTCATATGATATACAGGGTAGAACAATAAAATTGTCACTATAGAAAAGACGACGTGATTCCATTTCCGTTTGATGAAAACTGGTTTTCTTTTTATGTTGGAGACCATCTACTAGTTGGCCAGTTGTGTACAAATCCCCAAAATGATAGGAGCCTTCTATCATGTCTGAAAGTGACACAATGTTCAACGAGTAAGAACGGAGATGCGTCACTCACGCTCTCTACTGATCCAATTTATGACAACAGGACCATTGCCAGCACCCTCAAAATGCATCGCTGGATTGCCACGAATAACAGGGACGTGCCCAGAGAGATGAAAACAAAGTTTCCGGCCACGGTTCTGGTCTTTGGTTTGGTTTCAAGTAAAGGCCACATCATATCTTCAAAGTCAGCTTGAAAGTCAACACCAAAGTGTACCTCGATGTGCTGGAGAGTTGTGGCAGCAGGATTCTGCACCTGCCCACAAGTCTAAAGAGACCCAGGCTTGGCTTCATAAGGAGTGCTACAACTTTGTACCCTTCTCTTACTGGCCCTTTCCTCCCTTGACCTGAACCTGCTGGACTACTTCGTTTGGTTATAAGTCGAGAACATCACCAACATGACCTCTCACAGCACCAAAGCCAGTTTGATCACTGCCATCTGCCAAGTATTCGCCAAGCTCCTGCCAGTGCTTGTGGAAAAGGTGTGCTCCCAGTTCCAGACCTGCATCAAGGCAGTCATTGAGGCCGAAGGTAGCTACATTGAATAGATGTATTATTACTACATAATCAAGTTATCTGAATTGATTTTTTTCATTAAAAGTTTTAAAATAAAGCTGAAGTTTAGTTGTTTTCTTGCGGGCAACACTTTTATCGTTCCATCTCGTATATCAGCAGAAAAGTCTGCCAAAATGGTAGATTATAAAAACGAACAGAATATGCATATACTTACATCTGAGAGTATCTTTTACCTTTACAAAGCCATCTTCGCCCATCTATGGAGTATTGTTGCCACTTTTAGACTGGTCCATCTGCTACTAGTCTCTCCCTCTTAGACATGGTTCAAAAGAGAGTCGCCAACCTAATAGGTCCCGCACTATCAGCTAGATTTCAACCGCTGTCCCATCAATGAAATGTTGCATCTTTCTACATGTTTTACAAGTGTTTTAATGGAACTACAAACCATTGCATGCTGACAGCTGAATTTGTAAAATGTGCATTAAAACATATATTTCTCTTTGCTCTTTCTTTCTCTCTTCCTTTCCGCACTCTTTCTTCATCGAAAGAGAGGAGCATGGAATTGTATTGTAGAACAGTTAAATCAGGATCGCTTGCCTCGGCGCTTTTATCTGTTTGGGCTGTGGTCGACAATAAATTTCAAACTTAAAATGCTCCGTAAGTCTCAATAATAAAATAATTTTATTTTTATTTAAAAAAAAAAAAAATGCCTTTGTTCGCTATTTTGTGAAGTGTTCAGTTTTCAGAGAAGCGGTTCCCTGTCATGGAGAATGCAGACGATGGAAATGTTGCCAAAACAACACAAAGAAGACTCAACAACCAAACCTGCCAGTCGATTATATCCCACGCCATATCGACCCCCCCCCCCTTGATGTAAGGCGGTGTGTCTATCGTTCGATCGTATTTAACACTCGGGGATCTGGTTGCCATTCCCAGGATGTTACAATAGTTTTAAGAAACGTCCATACAGCAAACCAAGTAACTATTTTCTGCAAATGATCGGATCATATTTTGGTGACTTTCGACCCTGGATTTGACTCCGGGAAATCTTTCCTGAAAGATTCAACTCTGAGCACATCGATAACAAAGAAAGCAGCGACCCGGAAAGATTTCCACAGTGCAACACTCACATTTAACCTGAGCGCATCTAATACGTAGAAAGCAGCTAATCTGATGGATTTCCACCAGACATTATCCTCCAGAGATCCACAACTTCAGGTAAGTGACTATTTTCCTCTGCTTCTCTTCATTCTTGGCACAATTAGTTCGTTCACATACTCTTTGTAAATTAATCCTAGAAAAAAAACTTCAAGGGTGTGAGTTCCATATAGAAACGTTGACTTAATTTGAATAAAATAAAATATGCATCAAGTGCGCTTGAAACCAAATCAACATTTCAAAATATAACCGTTTGACCCCCCCCTCCTCCCCTTATGACTGCCATATACAGTGACTTACCACACTGTGACCGTTGTCCTCAAATTGACCAGGCGCTCACTCTCCATACATCTAGCATTATTTTCAGATAGCTACTGTCCTTTTGTACCTGATGAGAAAAAGAAAAAGAACAACAACAACAACATTAGTTGAAATTTTAAGGAAAATCTTTGAATGAGAAAATAAACCACATAAATCATGAACATTATTTTAGAATAAAACTAGCAGGCCGCACGGCGTTGCCTGGTCGTAAGAAACACTTAAATATGATATTTTAATTCATGCAGATCACGTATATATTATTATAGAGACAAATTTCTATCGATTTTATTGAACGTAATATATCATAAAGAGATCAAAACTTTAAAAAACAATATATGTATGACTTGGATGACATCAGCGACAACGCGCGGATCATTACAAACAGACTTTTCTTTCTCCAACTTTACAGCATTGCAAGAAAGAAGGAAAAAAAAAAGAAAGAAAACAACATACTGAGGATGGAGTATCTCTCCGAGAAATATTTGTTATAAATTTCAAACAAGTAAAATATTTATTTCTCGATATTGCGTTATGATTTGGTTTCAAGCACACTTGATGCATATTTTATTTTATAGAAAAAAAACTATCGTTTAAAGTCTGTTATTTGCATAGAACATACCTAAAACAAAATGGTTAATTCCAACTCAACCTCCTTAAATGCAGTAGTCCTTGGCAGATCAAAGATCCCAATCTTTACTGGTAAATCATCTGATCTAAGACACTAGCTAAATGCTTTAAAAAAGGAAGAACGAATTTACAAACTGACAGATTCAGAGCTAATATATCCAGTTTATGATTTTTCGGATCGGATGACATCAGAATGAATCGGAGAATATCTCGACGACCGTTCGAATACTGCTAGTAAGGAGTTGCTGGATCAGCTATCGGCACAGTACAGTGTTTACATATCGCACTAATGCTGTCCGAGCTTTAATATGAATAAAGCAAAATCGGGGAGAAGCACTTGCAGAATTAGTTAAGTGAATGAATTCACTTGCTAGGCACGCATATCGGGATGCCGAGCTAAGGTTCAACAGGTGCAACTCGATGAATTCTTCATTCATGTATTGAAGAACACCTTTTATCAAGGAAGATGTTGCAAGGGCAAATCCGACAACTTTATCAAAAGCCCTGTTGGTAGCTTAAGTGAAAGACTGAGTAACTCAGGAGTTGTCATCTATGATATAAATCTTACCTGTCTGTTTAAATGTATGTATGTGTGTTTGTATGTCTGCCTAAAACTTTTGACAGGCAACGATTTATGCGTGATCGGTATCGATTTGAAGCTCGACCCTTCGGATGACAAATATTGAAAAATTGGCTTAAAACATTAATTCCTTTACCCTCAGCTGGGCACTTTTCTTTAGGGAGGCATCGTTTTTTTTTGTTTTTTTTTTTGTCAATATTTTCGAAAGTCATCCCCTTTTTTCGATTGACTGGCCTTAATTTAAACATAGGTCACTTCTGGCTTGGTGACAGACGCAATGGCAAAGACGTCACATTTTTTTTTTTTTTTTACATTCTTTTCCTCCTTTGCGGTATTGCGTCAAGTCTGCCTGCCTACTACCACTTTTTTTTTTTTTTTTTTTTTTTTGTTGTTGTTCAAAACACCTCCAAACATCCGGACAATGCCGGGCACCCAGGCTAGTATTAAAGAATCCCTGGGTTTTAATATCAAATTCCAAAAATGAAAAAAAAATGATCCCGTAGAAAAATACAATAAGAAATAGGGTGGCACTTTTTTGAATTACCGTTATGAATGAAGATTAAAAATTTAATTTTAAGAAAGCTAAAATGTTTGGGGTTTTTTTCTTTAACATGGTTCATACAAACTTGAAAATTCTTGAATTTTAACTTTTGCCTTAAAAAGACCTTATTTCTATTATTTCCTTGAAAACAGAAAATGTCTTGAAAATCGTATTTATGTCCAGTAAAAATTGTGTCAAAATATTAAAAATAAAATCAAAATAAATACTATTAAATTATTTTTCAGTATTAATAAAATATGCCATTAAAATATTTTTTAAATACTGAATTTAATGTCGAAATACATTGTTTGTAAATTGCGTCATATTAATGTGGAATTACGTCCCTTTGTCACGAAACTTGCTTTTACTTTTAAATCTTGAATTTCTGGTATTGTGCAATCAAGAGTTGTCTCTTTATCATGAAACTACTCGATGCTTATTTTCATGGTAAAGGGAGATGACTCTTGTATCCACTGTTGTCCCAGACCCAGTATTTTTTTATTAGGGGAAAGACGGTTTTGGTATTCCTGTTTAGTACAGTAACTAGAAACCCGTCCTTCTCTTTGGGGTCATATCTGCCAAAGACTCTGAGCAGTTGCAGAACCTCCCAACATTATATTTCCTTTTGTTAAAGAGGGATGAGTGATTCATCAACCTCGGCTGTCCGCTCTGGGTCTCTGATCTGTCGAGGATTCCGCTGAAAATACTTAGAACATACATCTCTGCAAAAGTTTTTCCAGTCAAACATTGTATGTTCTGACTTGATGTTTTTAAATGTTGCCATCTCGTATGCCCATAGATATATTAATTCTATAATTTGTGCAATTGAAAGATGGGACCAGGAGAAAAACATCCTTCCCACAATGCAGTCCATATCTTGCATTTTGTATTACGGCATCTCCAGGCATAGCTTTCCCTAATATTTTTCTTTTTTTTATTTTCATTTTTTTTTTTTTTTTTTAAGAGATGACAAAGATGCTTACATGCCCACCATTTCTTCATTGTGCCAATCAGTTTCTTCTCTTGTACGAATTGGATAGCAGACTTGGCAGATGTCTACTTTAGACAGAAAATTTAGGAGATAGAGGCTCTAACTCTGACCTGACTCAGGAGGACGAAAAATAAATAGCACCGGTATTTTATCATTAAATTGAAATTCAATTGTACGATTTTAATTACACGTGTTACATTGTCGAAATAAGAAGTTTTCTTTTTAATAGTTTCTTTGTTGTTTTCCTTTTTTTGTTTTCAGTCAATTCTTTTCTTCTTATCCGTTTGTTTTTTTTTTGTTTTTATTCCTTTTTTATTTCATCTGAAAATTTAAATAACTTTTATTTTAAAACCTTTTTGTTTTTGTTTTTTATCCTTTTTTGTTAGCATTCTATTTTTGTTTTTATTTTCTGTTTTTTTTTCCTTTTTTGTTAGCATTCTATTTTTGTTTTCTGTTTTTTTATCCTTTTTTGTTAGCATTCTATTTTTTTTATTTTCTGTTTTTTTATCCTTTTTTGTTAGCATTCTATTTTTGTTTTTATTTTCTGTTTTTTTTATCCTTTTTTGTTAGCATTCTATTTTTGTTTTTATTTTCTGTTTTTTTTTATCCTTTTTTGTTAGCATTCTATTTTTGTTTTTATTTTCTGTTTTTTTATCCTTTTTTGTTAGCATTCTATTTTTGTTTTTATTTTCTGTTTTTTTTATCCTTTTTTGTTAGCATTCTATTTTTGTTTTTATTTTCTGTTTTTTTTATCCTTTTTTGTTAGCATTCTATTTTTTTTATTTTCTGTTTTTTTATCCTTTTTTGTTAGCATTCTATTTTTGTTTTTATTTTCTGTTTTTTATCCTTTTTTGTTAGCATTCTATTTTTGTGTTTATTTTCTGTTTTTTTTTATCCTTTTTTGTTAGCATTCTATTTTTGTTTTTATTTTCTGTTTTTTTTTATCCTTTTTTGTTAGCATTCTATTTTTGTTTTTATTTTCTGTTTTTTTATCCTTTTTTGTTAGCATTCTATTTTTGTTTTTATTTTCTGTTTTTTTTATCCTTTTTTGTTAGCATTCTATTTTTGTTTTTATTTTCTGTTTTTTTTTATCCTTTTTTGTTAGCATTCTATTTTTGTTTTTATTTTCTGTTTTTTTATCCTTTTTTGTTAGCATTCTATTTTTGTTTTTATTTTCTGTTTTTTTTATCCTTTTTTGTTAGCATTCTATTTTTGTTTTTATTTTCTGTTTTTTTATCCTTTTTTGTTAGCATTCTATTTTTTTTATTTTCTGTTTTTTTATCCTTTTTTGTTAGCATTCTATTTTTGTTTTTATTTTCTGTTTTTTTTATCCTTTTTTGTTAGCATTCTATTTTTGTTTTTATTTTCTTTTTTTTTATCCTTTTTTGTTAGCATTCTATTTTTGTTTTTATTTTCTGTTTTTTTATCCTTTTTTGTTAGCATTCTATTTTTGTTTTTATTTTCTGTTTTTTTTTATCCTTTTTTGTTAGCATTCTATTTTTGTTTTTATTTTCTGTTTTTTTATCCTTTTTTGTTAGCATTCTATTTTTGTTTTTATTTTCTGTTTTTTTATCCTTTTTTGTTAGCATTCTATTTTTGTTTTTATTTTCTGTTTTTTTATCCTTTTTTGTTAGCATTCTATTTTTGTTTTTATTTTCTGTTTTTTTATCCTTTTTTGTTAGCATTCTATTTTTGTGTTTATTTTCTGTTTTTTTTATCCTTTTTTGTTAGCATTCTATTTTTGTTTTTATTTTGTTTTTTTTATCCTTTTTTGTTAGCATTCTATTTTTGTTTTTATTTTCTGTTTTTTTATCCTTTTTTGTTAGCATTCTATTTTTGTTATTTTCTGTTTTTTTTATCCTTTTTTGTTAGCATTCTGTTTCTGTTTTTATTTTCTGTTTTCTTACTGTTTTTAATTATTATCGTAAAAAAATGAAAACCACCATCGTTGACACTGTAATGTCTAGTGCAGAAGTTGAAGAGAGGAAATGGACATTTACATGTATGATTTATTGTCAAGCTATGAGCTGCAGTTGCACACAGCAGCCTCATTAGGACTAGTAAAAAAAATAATAGTGTTTGCAACGTATGTGGACAAGACCGTATATTATATAAGACCGTATATTATATAAGAATGCTGGGAGGGGAGATGGTTTTGTGTGGCAATATTTACAATGTAAAAAAAAAAAGTTTCGCCAAGGAAGGGCTCCTTTCTGGAAAAAAGCCATCTCTCCATTAAGCAAATTCTAACGATATTGTTTTGTTGGAGCATAGATATGCCGCAGATTACCATTAGAAAAGAAGCAGGTGTCAGTCAACGAACCATCGTTGACTGGATGAACTTCATCAGTGAAGTCTGCGAGCAGGACATGCTCGATCATCCCATCATGCTAGGTGGGTTAGACGAACACGAAACCCCTAAAAAGTCGAAATTGATGAGTCTTATTTTTTTAAACGTAAATATAATAGAGGACACATCAAAATAGGGGTATGGATTTTTGGAGCAGTGGAACAGGGATTGAATTTGTGCAACCTGGCTATGGTCGAAAGCAGGGACCGACGCACCTTGTTCCCGATAATAAGATCTTGGATCTTGCCAGGGACAAGAATTATATCAGATGGATGGGCGGACTACGAAGGACTGAAAGATTTTCAACAAGGGATTTATGATCATGACATAGTGATCCATGAAGAAAACTTTGTTGACCCATTGGACTCTTCAATACATACACAGACCATCGAGGGCTTATGGGCTCACGCCAAAAAACATTTGCGAAAAGTTGGAAATTGGCGTGTTGTGTTCAGAATGCATTTGATGGAATTTTTGTGGCGAAAGAGAGAAGGGGGGAATTTTTTTCATGAATCATTAAATGCATTCGCAAACAGTATTCTTTTTAACATTTATTTTATTAAAATTATTTAAAAATCCTTTTTAATAAAGTTCTATTGTTTATAAATAAAATAGTTAAGTGAAATGTTTTTTATGAGAATTTCATTCCATAACGGGTACGTAGAATATAATTGTTTTTTGAAATTTTCGTTTTTTTAATGGATGACGTGAACTGCCCAAGTACCGAAAGTATTTACAATTCTTTCCTTGTTTAAAAATACGAAATAAAATACTTATTAACTCGACTTCGTTAGCATTAAGTTAACATGTAAACGAAAATAAAACTAGTGAATGTAACCATGGTTACGACAATGATAAAATACCGGTGCTATTTATTTTTCGTCCCCCTGAGTCAGGTCAGAGTTAGAGCCCCTGTCTCCTAAATTTTCCGTCTGAAGTAAACATCTGCTGCAGACTTTTCAGATCGGAGTTTTTCACTTAGCTGCGATAAATTCATTTTGGTAATGTTGACTTTGTTTGAACTTTGGCCAAAATTTTATTGAATTGAATTGTTTTCTCGTCTGCTAGCTTGAATTTGGTTGGCTAACACTCATGAAAGTTAGGATTTATTGCAGTAACAAAACTATATAAATACCATGATTTTTCTTGCCTATTTTTTTGTTTATTATGTCATTGTTTGAATATCAAATTTTATTTGGAGAAGGCCTTGAAAATCTTTGAACATCTGTACGAACCCTGCTTGAAAGAAATATTATTTCCTTTAAAGATATAATGCAAGCTTCACGTCTATCAAGGCCTTTTCAAGCAATTTGTTTTTATTAATCATTGTTTTTTTCTTTGAGAAGATATCTCAAAAACGTGCCATCCTATTTCTTAAAACATTGTCATATGCTTGCACTTAGAAAAGATTTTAGAACTGTCCATTAGTAGAGGGAAGATGGATCTACCAGTCTCTGAATTCATGACAGTCGAGAGCATTGCTAGCAAGAAAAAAACAAACAAAAAATATATTAGCAAATAGCGACGACTCAAGGACAATTATAAACATTTAAAATAATAATTTTTATTAACCAGAAAAGGATCATTTTTGTGTGTACTATAGGTGCAAGTCACAGTCCTTCTTAAATGTGCACTGTCTCGTCATGTGGGCGAAATTAAAAAGATTGGGGTCCATTAATGATATGGAGAAATGTGTATTTTAATAAGGAAAGTTTGGGAATATCATTCAAGCGGAAAAAGAATATTTGCATAATTGTAAAGGTGTTGCTGGAAGTTTCTAGTAACTGAAGAAATTCTCAGAGACTGAGGAAGTTATTAATGTCAGTGTAAAAGTTTTCTTCATTAAACTCAAAACTTAAATACTCAGGAGAAAAAGTTTGTAAGCATAGAATATTCATCCATAGTTGCTTGCATAAGCTTCCTTAGTAAGAGACAGATTATTTCGTCCGTTTGCAGTTTTTATACGACAACTTTAATTTGTGCCGCTTTTTGTATAAGCAGTTATGTCTATATGGTGGTAATTTCGAGCCAATTATTCAGGCTGCGAAAGACTGGCTGGAAATCATGGAATTGTTATTGGGACTTGCGGAAAGGTCGTCTGAACTCTGTGCCGTTTAACGTCCTTCGGACGTTGTTAAAATTAACATTACGTGCAGTGATAATGGTGACTTGTGGAAACACTGTCTAGACTGTTTTAATTTTGGCGCGTTTGCTTACATATGAGCTTTCTTGAATGTACTAACCTGTTTACTGTCTTCATATGCAAAGAGATAAAATTAAATCCTTCTTAGATAAGAGAAAAATCCAGGTTGTCCTCGACGGTTGTACATCTAAACAATATGATATAAATGCGGGAGTGCCCCAGGGATCTATCCTTGGACCTCTGCTGTTCCTGATATTCATAAATGACCTCCCCGACAAAATTGCCTCTGAGATGGGTATATATGATGATGACACCACACTCTATAGCAGGCACGACAGGAAAACAAATGAACATATATCTAAAGTAATGGCAGAAACACTAGAGGATGACCTCCAATCAGTAGTGGAATGGGGACAAAAATGGATGGTAACGTTCAATGCCACCAAGACAAAACTGGTTTTATTCAATAATTACAAGAAACCTTCTCTACCACCTATAGCAATGGCCAACGACTCTTTATCTGAGAGTACGTCTCTCAAGCTCCTTGGCCTAACGTTCACAGGAAACATGAGTTGGAACAATTACATCGAGGGCATTGCCAGGGCCGCTGTAAGGAAGGTGGGCTCTCTCTACCGTGCTAGAAAACTTCTAACACCCGAAAGTATCCTGTACCTCTATAAGGCCACTATTCGCCCATGTATGGAGTATTGCTGTCATATTTGGGCCGGTGCATCGGCTACTAGTCTCTCGCTCCTTGACAGGGTTCAAAAGAGAGTCGCAAATCTGATAGGCCCTAAACTGGCATCTAAACTTCAGCCTCTGTCCCATCGTCGAAACGTTGCATCCCTCTGCCTGTTCTACAAGTATTATAATGGTGAATGCTCTGAAGAACTGCAAGCACTTGTTCCCCCACGACGTGAACACCCTCGACATACCCGACAAGCTGCAAAATCCCACCCCCACACTGTAGAGATCCCTAGATGTAAAAGATCTTTCTACTCCAGTAGTTTCTTCCCCAGAACTGCTAGACTTTGGAATTCCATTCCAGGTCACTGCTTCCCCAACTGTACTGACATGCATAAGTTCAAGTGCAACGTGAACCAACATCTCGCTGCCCTAATCCCTACATAGTACCCCAGTAGATGTTTCCCCTGATAGTAGCCCCCTACACCAAAGTGGCAATGTGCCTTGTTTGGGGTGAAAATGTAATAAAAAAAAAATTAAAAAAAAAAAAATAGTCTCATGGATTTGTGTGTCAAGGTGACGCATTGTAGTCGCGTTTCTTGCGCAATACAGATTTGCATTTGCGTAGGTGTTTGGTGACAAAATCAAATTGTTCCTGAAATGAATAGATTCCGGGTGAATAGATTCTTCTGTTTACGTGACAATCAACTTAATTTAGCTGATTACTACATATTTAACATCATGACGGACTAATAACCAAATATTTAAAAATTAAAAACAAAACAATCAACGAAGAGAAATTCCTTGATCAAAGCGAAAGTTTGCGTCATAGATTTAAAGATAAATAAAAAGAAATATTTCTTTTAAAAGAAAAAAAACAAACATTGTTTTAGACCTTCTCAAATAAAAATGTTAATATTAATCACAAAAAAAAAATAAAATTTATCGAATTATACTAGGTAGGGGCAAAAATGGCCGAAAAGAAAAAAACAAAACAAAACATCCCTCTGCTTCCTTCTTAGGCTTCTCATAATTAAATTTTTTAAATCTTTTGATTGAGTAGTTATTTCTAGACTTGAATTATTCCCCTTTTGATTAAGCTGACGTGAATTATTCCCCTTTTGATTAAGCTGACGGGAATTATTCCCCTTTGACTAAGCTGCCGTGAATTATTCCCCTTGGACTAAGCTTATCTTGGAGTAAGTAGCCTTGAATTATGCCCCTTGGAGTACCTATTTAAGATACCTTCCCATGGGACAGAGTTAGATACCAGGATCGTTTTTTAACGTGGAGAAAAGGAACAAAAATATAAATTGCCTCGGTCGTGAAGGATTTCTCCACCGAGAGAGAACAAGAAGTTGAAGTGCAGCATTAGATGTGTCAGAAATTTCGTGACAAATATTGAATAATTCCACCCCGTCTTTGCAAGCTTATAACTCCTCGAAAAATGTAATTCAAGCCCTAATTTTTTTTCAATTAAAGGAGCAAGGACCAAGGTTTCATTAACAAAAAACAAAACAACAAACAACGTGTTTTAAAAAAAAAAAAAAAAAAGGTTTTAAACTTCGGACTTTACAGGTAAATTTCTAAAAAAAACACGACTTTTTTTTTGTTTCAAATTTGAATATATTATTTATTGATCTTTTATCTTCAATTTGTGATATATAAAACTTTGAGTAAATTAATTATTTACTTTTTAATAGACACTTGAAAATGGGGGGGGCGTGAATTTTTAAAATAACGTTTTTCTAAAATAGTATTCGGTTTATTGGAAAGAGTATAAAATTTCACATTGACCTTGAAAATATCGTAAAAATTTAATCAATAGAAAAATTTTGATAAATTTTTAAAGTTTAAAAATTGAAAAATACTGAGCTCGTAAAATTCAATTAATTTCATTACTGTTTAAAAAAAAAAAAAAATATTTCTATTACTTTTAAAACAACTTTAATAGTTTATTTTGGAAGTATAATCCATAAAGAAAATAAACAACCCATTTTTAAATGAGAAATTACGAATTTTTTTTTTTTTTTTAATATTTTATTTGCAGTTTCGTTTTAGGGGTGTCGAAAATTCTGATACACCTAGTGCAGCATCTGAATAAACAGATACTGCACTTTGATCTTGGCCCAAAGGCCAAGAAAATTTTCCCCTTGGAGTAAGCAGACTTGAATTTTTTTTGTCAAACATTAAAGAATGGATAAAACCGCAGTTTCATGAAAAATTATGCACATGCGATAAATATTTTTGTTTTTGTGAAATTTTAAAAAGTGAGGAACCATTTCGAGTTAAAATATGCTTGTCGTTAAGAATACGCTTAAAATGTGTATTTGAAATGCTGAAAAATTCATCACTAAAGACAAAACAATGGAGTTCTCATAAAAACAAAGGACATGGAATATAGATATTTGAATATTCCATTAAAGTTCCCCTTACCTTTCAAACATGGAGTTAAGAAATTATAAATGTTATTCTTTCTCTTTCCAATTGTCCAGTTAAATATAATAGTATGCTTTTCTTGGGGTCTCTTCATCTTAACGGATTCCAGAACAAGAATTCATCTAGTCTGGTGGAATGCCAGAAGCTATACACATTTTACAGTGATTATTTTTTTTATTTATTTATTTATTTATTTTTTTTTTGCTTTTTAGTTTTTTAGCTCCTTAGTTCAAATGTCTCCATGCCTTGTGTGGAGCGATTTCCATAAAAAAAAAAAATTCGACCACTGCAGATACACAGCTGAAAATCGCAGTTACAAATAAGTTAACAGGAAAAGTCTTTCATATACTTAGGTATCCGTCAAAAAGAGGTATCTATACTAAAAATTAGGAAAAATTATTCAGTGAAATTTGAATTAAAAGTAAAAATCAGTTTGACCATATTTAGCTGATCCGCCATTGATAAGAGTAGAAATCTGTGTTTGTAAGGATAGTCGACAGATCGAATTTTTTTTTTTAAATGTGGTTTTAAGCAAAAACAAAATTACGTACTTAATTGTTATGCCGAAAATAGTAA
This sequence comes from Euprymna scolopes, assembly GCF_053919585.1. Classification (NCBI taxonomy): domain Eukaryota; kingdom Metazoa; phylum Mollusca; class Cephalopoda; order Sepiida; family Sepiolidae; genus Euprymna; species Euprymna scolopes. Next base: position 38,039,765 of record NC_136516.1, read on the forward strand.
TATATCCAAAAATTATGAAATTTCATCGAGTAGAAAGTTATTTGTTGTTAAAAGTAATTTTTACAGACAACTGGTTAAAATCGCATTTTTTTTCTTAGACGTTATAAAGAAAACAGTAATAAGTCTACACGCAGGGGACATAACTCTGAAACGAATATTTGAGATTACTTGTTTATGCCTGCAATATTTGTTTATAGCGATACTGTTTCTACTAAAAACATATTAACAGTTGTTCTACTTGATGAATTTTCGTAATTTTTGGATATATTACTATTTTCGACATGACAATTAAGTATGTAATATGTTTTTTGCTTAAAACGATATATTTAAAGAATTGATTCGTCGACTACATCTTAACAAGCAACAAAATCTCATTAAGTAGGGGAAGATAATTCAGTTTGTCATTTAACCGAGTAATTTTTTTTTTTTTTAATTACATTTGACACATCGGTTCCCATCAGATCACTGAAGTTAAGCAATGGTGAGCCTTGCCAGTACCAGATGGGTGACCATTTGGGACTTCCAGGTGCTGTCTGTGCTCTCTGCTTATTTCAGCATTGTTTCCAGTCGTCTTGTACTTCTCCTTGCCACTGGACTCCAGCAGTGCCGATTCAGGAGGTGTGGTTGGGCATTGCGCAACCCTTGCCTCACAATTACATGCACAGCTGCCTCTACAGGGGGTATCCTGTGTCGTTCGAGGCTGAACAGCGGCATCGAATTAATGGTGGGGTTGGCAAAATACGAAACTGATTTTTATTTTTAATTAAAATTCTACTCGATATTTTTTTCTAATTTTTTTGTGAAGATATTTATTTATTGAGTTGAATTTAAAAAGAAAATTTTTTTTTTTTAATTTCATTGCATGGTTTTTCTTTTTCGGGTTTTTTTTTTTTTTTGGAAGATACTTATCTTTGCATGATACACAAGTATATAAAATTATAGCATCAAAATATGTGAAAAAAAAGCAATTGAAATATATAACAAAATTTCTATTTTTTTTTTTCATTTTTATTTTGAAAATATTAATCAACAAATAAAATCAAATGGTGTTTTTTTTCTTTATATATAAATGGAATTTATAAAAAGAATTGACAAATTAACAAATAATAAAATAAAACAAATTGAAATATATTACATTTTTTTTTTTTTTCATAAAATGAAATTGTTTTTTTTTTTATTATGTAACAAATTAAACCTCATAACGATGACATAACCAATACAATATATTTTATTTTCCTGAATTGGAATGACATTGTCTGATGATTGGCGATTGAGCCATGCCGCGCCAAACATCTAATGGTGTTAATGTTATCAGATGTTTGTACAGCTATATCTCTCATAGAAAGATTAAAAACAACAAACGAAACAAATTCTGAGGCTGGTATGGCTTCTTCAGAAATATAATTCATAATTATCACGTAGATATCCAGACAAAGTAAAAATAAAATTTTTTAAAATACAAAAAAATTACCAGAGAAGTAAATTTTTTTGTACTTATTACTTATACCAAACACGACTCGAAATGTTGCATTTTTTTTTTTTTTTTTGTGTAAGCTGCCGGAATATGCTGATGCAACATCCACGGAAAAACGAATTGTTCTCTCCATAAGTAGCCAAATTTTTTTTTTTTTTTCTAGTTCATTTCTATTATTATTATTATTCCTATTTACAATGCCTCCCCATGGGACAGAGTTAGACACCAGGATCGTTTTTTAATGTGGAGAAAAGGAACAAAAATTAAAAATTGTCTCAGTCGTGAAGGACTTCTCCTCCACTGATAGAGAACAAGAAATTGAAGTGCAGCATCTGAAGAACAGATACTATACTGTGATCTCGGCCCAACTCTATTATTATTATGATATTAATTTAATTTTTTTCTCTTTTTATCAATTCGTTTTGTTTTTTTTCTTATCACTTAGTTGTTTCGTTTCTCTAGTTTAAAATTGTGGATAGGGCTTAAATTGCGAAATGATAGCGGGGAGGTGAAGCCAGTGACGTGAGAATGATTCTCATTTTGTATGTGTATAGAAATTGATATGATTGCATGCTTTGTAAAATTGGGTTTTAATAAATAGATAACATTACTTATATATATATTCTAGATTTCACTCCAAAACACTTTATTATTAGGCAATTGTTTCTGTCTATTCAAAAAAAAAAAAAAAAAAGAAAGCATTTTTCATGGTATAGAAAATATAAAAGACTTGCGTACAAATCTTTGTTTTTTTCTAAATTTTTGTTTTTAATATAAGGGAGGAAATTCTGGACAAGAACCGTGAAATTCATAGCTTACCTCTAATCACATGTCATTCAAAGTTCATGACAATCCAATTTTTTCACTTTTTTTTTTTTTTCATTTTATACTCGATCAAAAAAAAAACATAGAATGTAAATATAAATGACTAAATAATTAACACCCATCACATTGCGTCATATTAATTGGCATGATTGTGCCGAATGTACACTGATGAAGCATTTTCGTAAGTGTTAACGAAATTTTGTATATCATGAAAATGATTGAAAAATGAGCAGAAAGAATTGTCTGATAATAAGACGTTTTAAGAAGAAAGTTGGAATATTTTCTGAAAATTATATCATATATATATATATATATATATATATATATATATATACATTAGTTTGTGCCTTGAATATTTTATTTTTGTTTATGTCCAATGCATTCATTGTTGTGTATTATATATATATATATATATATATATATATATATATATATATATATTTATATACACACACACACTCACATACACAATATTTTATGTAGAAAAATGGGGAAACTGGATTGACAAAAAATACAAACCAACTCTTATCGTGTGATTTTTATATTCCATCATTATCAAAAGTTTTCATCAGATAAAATTGTAAAAAAATGAAAAAAAAAAATTGCTTTATTTTAATATACAAAAATTTCAGACGTCAGCAAAACAAAAAAAAACGTTTCTTTATTTTTTGCCATTTTTATTTCGGAATATCTTCGCTACCATTAAAATATCTACAGACAATTTTTTTTTTTTTAATGAAAAAAAATCATTGCTTTATTTCATCCAACTTATAAGTTTGTGTTTATTAATGATTATTAATCTCATTCAATCTTGTCTCAATTAAATAAGATAAATTTTATATTCATTTTATTTGTAGATTCTTATTTTTAACAAATCTTCATAAGTAAGACGGCTAATTTTTACAATTCTTACAAACATGTGCCAGTCAGACTGCCAATTCCAAGTCTGACAGCCAGACTGCTTATCAATTCTTACAAGCCAGACTGCTAAGTATTACAAGTCTGACTTCCAATTCTTATACAACTTACAAGTCAAAATACAGATTCTTACAAGTTATTGTAAAATTAAACATTTTCCCAGACCTAACATTTTGAAACGTTTTTTTTTTTAATTCACTTCATCGCCTGACTTATGTGTGTTATGCTTTTTAAAAAGAAGGTTCAGTAGATCAATTTGACACACAAATCTTTTTATTAATGAAACATGCCTGAATATATATATATATATATATATATGTTAAGAGATTTATACGTAAGAGAATACTTCTTCTGCTCCAACTGTCAATGTTATTAACTTTTGAAGTCTTTTCTTTTTCGAATTTTCACTCGCAATGATGTCACACAATTGTCGTTTGTTGAAAAATAACTCACTTTGAGTAGTTGATCTGTCTTGCACAAGTTTTCATAAACGTTTTTTTTTTTTTTTTCTGCTTCATTATTTTATAATGCTTGGTTTCAAGTCTCTGTGGTTTATTTTGTTTAATTATACAACCAAAACAGGCAAGAATACTGCGATGACAATGTTGCAAATTTGTCCAAAATGTAACGATCTTATAAAGTTTATGCAAATAATTACAATAAATTGTCTTAATAAAATTATTTCATGCAGTCTTTTTTATAAAAAAAAAACTGTTGGAGAATTGATGATTAAAAACAAACAAATAAATAGTTTATTTTGAAATTTAGAAGGCTTTCTGTAGATTAATATTTGTCTTCAATATTTTCTACAATTAAAAAAAATCGGTTGTGTTCGGTTTTTAGTTGCATGCTTGGTTTATTAGTAAACCAACAAATTCGTTTTGTGAATTGAAAAAGTGGCTAGCTTACGAATGAAATGGTCAGATTTAATAAAAAAAATGTAATGAATTGATTGACCAATAGCATAGATTCTTTGCTGAATAATATTGACCAATCAGAATTGAGCATTTTATTTTTCTCTCAGTTTGAAAATAAAAATGAAAGAAAATGAAATAAAACTTTTTTTTTTTTTACATAAATCTTCCTTTTTTTTTTCTTTTTTTTTTTTCCATTCCTATTTCTGGTTTCTTTTTGCGTATTCGTTTCAAACCCTGGAGTATCAAATTAGACAGAGCTTTTTCCATTCTAAAAATGACGTTTTCCTTTTTTTTATTAATTTTTTTTTTAAGAAATATTCCAAAGAGACTGATCAAAATTGAAATTTTTGAAAGATTTAAAAAAGTTTAAGAAATTACACTATTAAAAATGTTTTGTTTTTTTTCTCAAATTTAAATTTTGTTTTAAGTATCAAGAATTATTTTTTAAAAATTCAGTATTTAACGATATTTAAAAAGAAGAAAAAAATTTCAAGAAAAAAAATTATTTAAATACAATTCAGCTTTGAAAAAAAATTTTCCTTGTAGAAAAATTTTACTTACTAAATTTATTTATTTTTTTTTTGCTTAAAAAAGAAAATATTGAAAGTCTTAGAGCAATAATAAAAAAAAAAATCCGTACAGAAAGTTACGGCAAATAGCTAAAGATGAGATAAAGTTAAAATGTCTGTTTTTGTTTTCTTTCTTTTTCAAGAAAGGGAACTTATTTTATGGGCACGTTTTACTATAGACAACAAACCGGAAAAGTGGTAAAAGCAATGCTATCTAATAAATAAATAATTATTACCAATGGTAAGATAAGTTACTCATCTACCTACTGGGATAAGTTTTTGGGTTTTAACTTATTTTGAAGTGTTTATTTAATCCGAAAGAAAAGTAGTGCCAAGTTGCCATATTTGAACAACAACAAAATTGCTGATATTACGACAGTCATCTAGGAAGTCTCGATAATCGCTGAAAACTCGAAAGTAAACAAAATAGTGATTGAAATCCACCCAATAAATGTCACCGAATTGTGTTTTGAATTTTATAATCACTTTAAAATAAGTTAAAACACTAAAAACTTATCTATATAGATCGAAAAGTAACTTTGCCTTTGGTAACATTTATTGATGATGTAGTTGCTTCTTTACCATTTTTCGATGTGTTGTTTATAGTAAACCATAGCCTATTTTACTTATACTGCCCAAAATTTTTTTTAAGAATTGCTTTTGAAAAAAAAAAAAAAAAAGAAGCATTTTTCCCATCGACCCGGATTTTTGTCAACAATGTTGTTTCAAGAAAGTCTCCAGCACAGTACTCAGAGTGATTTCACAGCAAAACAAAAGAGTGTGTACTCTTGTTTTTTTTCTTTTGGTATTGTTTTTTTTTTTTGTTTGTTTTTTTGGCGCTGTCTACAGCATGTGTCTGTCGGTGTGGGTGCTTAAAAACCCTCGAGGAATGGTGAAAGACTTCGATTTTCCAACAAAACCTGCTACCAATCTTCATCCCTTCTAAAAAGGTCATGAAACTTTCTTCTTTGCTGACATGGTATTCACATTTGTTTCTGGGCGGTACTCCCGTTGTTGAAACTGAAAAACACGCAGAAAGAAAAATAAATAAATATAAGAAAATCCAAGAAAAATTTTTCCAGATTACAAATTGATTGATTCGGTAAACTTAAAGCAAGTATAAATATTAATGACAATCGCAACCAGATGAAAGAGCTCAATATTTGCAATAGAGCAATATTGCTCAATTGAATTGAATTTAAACTATACACCAAATATTGAATTTAAACTATATATATATATATATATACATACCAAATATTGGATTGAATTTAAACTATATATAAATATATATATACACACCAAATATTGAATCTAAACTATATAAATTAAAATGTGCTCGCCATTAAAGATTTATAAACTTATCCAGATAAGTAGCAGAATAAATTGCCTTTGGTAACATCCATTTTAAATTTTTTTTTTTTTTTTTTTCTTTCTTTCTTTTATTGTTAAAAAATTCTGTTTAAAAATTCACAATTTCTTTTCTCTTACCAATTCTCGGTCGCTGGGAACTCGTGAAAGGAAATCTAAGAGTTCATTATTAGGAATGGCATTTGGAGAACGGATTTTCTTTGTGAACTTGTTGATTCCTGAATTTGTAAAAAACAAAAAAAAAAACAGAAAATAATGGAAGGTATTTTTTTTTTTTTTAAATAATAAAAAAAAAAATGAAGCAAAATGTTTGTTTCAAATGAGAAAGTTAATGATTTAAAATCTAATGTTGCTTTTTAATTAGACAATTTTTTTATACCTTGTGGACTTGTAAAAGGAAATAGTAAATGGAAAATAACTTTTTTAATTAAAGTTTTTATTTTGTTTTTTTTCTTTTTATAGGTAACTTGTTGATTTAGAGAGGAAAAAGAAAAGAATGTAAAACTGGAAAAGTTTTCATAGGACTTGTGGAGCGATAAGAAAGATACGGAAAATAACGAAGAAGAAAATGAATAAGAGAAAAAAATAAACGAGAAAAGAAAGAGAATGAAATAAAAACTGAAGAGAATGAAAATAAAGAGCAAAAAATGAAGAAACAAAAAATAAAGGAAGAGGATGAAAATAAAATAAGAAAGAAAAAAATGAAAGAAAAGGAAGAAGGGATGAAAATAAAATAAGGAGAAAGAAAAAAATGGAAGAGAAAAATTGAAGTGAAAGGAGAAAAAATAATGAATAGGGGAAAATAAGGAGAAATAAAAAATGAAGAAGAGAATGAAAATAAGAAAAAATAAAGGAAGAAGGGGATGAAAATAAAATAGGGAGAAAGAAAATAAATGAAGAAAATGGAAAGAAGAAAGAAAAACACCAAAGTAGAGGAAAGATGAATCTACATTAGAATTGAATGAAGAGGTGAAATAGTCGTTTAAAAAAATAGAAGAATGAAAGGAAAAGAAACAGATAAAAGACAGAACATGAAAAAAAAAAAAAAAATAGGGAAGACAAAAGAAGAAATTGTAATTGCTATTTCCCTGCCTATTTTTATGGCAAGACAGATTACAAAAAAGAAGTGCTTATTCAAATTGGCACTTTATGACAGCAATTAAAAGTAAAAATACAGAAAAGTCTGTATAATTTACGTACTTGTCAAAGAATGAAGATGTCATATTCCAAAAATGACATAAACCGATGAAGTATTTTTTTTAACCAAGAAAATAAAAATTTACAATTTTGTGGTTTTACTATTAAACTGTATTGAACGTAAGGCTAATTTTTTACCTCGACACTTGAATTTGAGTTGTTTCCCCATAATATATTTCATTGCATTCTATCATGACTGACAAAAACACTACAAATTGCTTAGTCGTAAAATTTGATTTTCTTGATTACAAAAAAAAAAAAAAAAAAACTACTTGATCAAATTACGTGATTTTTGGAATATGACATCTTTTTGTAACGAGTACGTACATCATACAGGCTTTTTTTTTTTTTTTTTTACAAAGGAGTCACCACTTATCAAGGCCCATAAGCCACTCGAGGATAAGGGTTAATGAGTGTACAGTGGTCAAAGGAAAAATGTTGTAGCAATCATTAGTAGTGGAAATTTGGTAAATTGGATTACTTAAGGGGACGGTTCATCAAGAATTTGTTTACGTTGGACTTGAAGACGACCATATTGTAGTCAGTTGGAAAGCAGGCAATCGGAAGAGAGGTCCACAGGTGTGCAATTCTAAGAAAGCAGCTTTGTTCATGGAATCTACATTTAGGTTTAGGCACAGATAAACATTGAGGAAAATTATTGATAGCGGTTTCAGCTAAATGAGTGTTTTTCTTGAAAGTCAGGCCGGGAGAACCTAAGATTGAAGCTCAGACGGGCACTTTTTTTGTATTTTCTTTACTTTTAATTGCCACCATAAGTGCCAGCTTGAATAAGCACCAAAAAAGAGAAAAAAATCCAACTTACCCCAGAGTAGAAGCAATATTCGCAAAGGAATGAAATAAAGTACAAGTGTGGCTAGACTTAAGAAAATAATCGCTAAAGACGAAAGCCATGGAACGCTCCAATTGAATGTGCTGGAAAAAAAAAAACAGAAAAGGAAAAGAAGTCAGACATTTTATAGCAATGATTACAAAGAAGAAAAAAATGATTTTTTGAAACTGGCATATATGTCCCTTTGTATGCACACAGTGCAAGGAGGGGATCAAACAAAAAAAAGTGATGACTCCCCCCTCCCACAAGATAACGATATCCCAAAGAAACCAAGAATAGAAATTTGAAAATATTCCAGAGAGATCTGAACCATTCCAGAAGAATATGAAGTATTTCCAGGGAGATCTAGAGCTATCCAGAGAGATCTAGAGTATTCTGGAAGGATATGGAACATTCCAGAAAGATCTAGAAATGTGAAAATTAGATATTACTAAAACCGATATAAATAGGCTACTTCAAAGCTGCCAGTTATTAGGTTGGTGCAAAAATAATGTTGCGTTAATGTTAAGTCAAAAACGACATCCAAATTAAGAGGGGTAGAGATATCCAATCAATTTGGAGAATGGATTTTCTTTGAACTTGTTGATTCCTGGATTTGTACAAAAAAAAAAAAACAAAAAAAAAAAAATGGAAGTTATCAGATTGGTAGGTGGCGGGCGGGGGGGGGGCACATAGTTTTACTATTAGTGTAAACTGCCAGAAGATGGCAACGCAACCCTGGATCAAATTCTGGATCAGTACCGGGACGTTAAACTGAACTTTATGATGATCCCGATGAGGATGATTTAAAAAGCTTACTTTTTAACTCGCTCGCCTAAACAGGCAATCATGTCCATCGCTTGTTGCACCTGGAGACAGACTTCTTGGATGGCTTGAAGTTTCTCCTTAAAGGATTTCTTTTCCTCCTGGAAGTAAAGAAAACAAATAAATTTGAGGATGCTTTGTTGAAATGACACTGTCTTGTTATCGTTTCTTCTATACTCTCTATCTCTGAGCAAAGGAGAACTTGACTCCAGAAATGCTGTCACTTTTTTTTTTCTATCAGGTCTAGTTTTTCTGCTTTGTAGGGAGCTGATAGCTACAATAAAAAAAAAAGAAGAAAATTGAAGAAACAATGTTTTTATGCAATTTTAAGACACATACGCATGAAATCACGCCAAAATATCCACAATTAAAACTTGAAGTTGTAAAAAATGCATTATCCATAAATTAACATTTTACTGATTTTCTAGAATCATCGTGCTTGATAGACCAACAGTAGTCTGCAAGCATGGTGGCATCCCAATGATCTTGATAGGGAACTTCCATATCACTGATGTCTTTGATGGAAATGCACCCCCCCACCTTGCGCGTCGCTTACATTGCTTAAATTTTCTGGAAAACGGGGAAGACATTTCTGATGTCACAAAGAAAGATAGATTTACTTAAATTTTCTGGAAAACAGGGAAGACAGCTATGCAAAAATGTAATTTGATGCTCATATTTGCACTCAGTTGATGGAGACTTATGATTAATGTTTCAACAAGCTCTTTGTGTTATATATGGAAGGAGGCATACCCCAGTAGCTAAAGAAAGACGTAAATAGGATTAAAAATATTTATAAAGAAAGGGCTAGAATTGAACCCAGTATTCAAAAGTTAAAATTGAATACATAATGCAATCTCGGGTATTTATTGAGTTAACCATTGTGTTTAGAAATAACTAAATAACAATACAACTAGTAGGTCAGATATCGGACGATGTAAATTAAGGAATATTTTTGTTTTGCCAAAAACGTGTTGGACATTTATGTAAATCCACATGAGAAGAGCACATTTCTGATGTCACAAAGAAAGATAGATTTCGATATATTCAGTTAAGAGGGTTCGAATCGGATCAGAGAGTAGCAGTAGAGAAAGATCAGGGGGTTGAGTGAGAGGAGGAGAGTTAGCTGAAACCCTTTTGGGAGCAACCAGAAAGGGGAAATAAGAAAATGTAATTCTAAAGGCAATTGAATTCTTGACCATCATCATCATCATCACCAGCTGGGAGAATAAAGGTCATCATGTATTTTATAAGTGTTCGTTTGTCATCTTCGTTTTTGTTTATCATATTTGTAAAAGAACTTAATATGACACACCCTTCCAAAGTGTAACTGAGTCCCCACTTCCTTAAAAGTGTTAACGGACTCCCCACCATTATAAGTAATTTATTTCCCTTTATGTGCAATTATTATAAATGTTATCTATTGTCCTCGATATATACGTTCTGTTATGTAACATTTGTCCAAAAAGCCACTGAAGCATTTTGAACTTCAATAGATTTTTTTTTTTTTTTTTGATGATATATTTCTGTATTTTAACACAATCTGACTAAAAAATTTGCAAATGTTAAAAAGAAAAAATGCAAAATTCAAACAATCTTTATTTATGAACAATAATGTTTTTTTTTTTAATGTTGCTCATTTTCAGTTTCGCCTATTATCTCTTGGTATTTTAATAATTTGGATTATTTTCGTAAAGAAAATAAAATAAAACGTCATTTTTGTTATTGTTAGATCGAAAAATAAAAATAATCCTTCATTTTTCATCAAATTTGATTCAAGAAAGGTTGTTTGATCTTTGTATGGGGCTTCGTTTTTTATTGTATC
>NC_136516.1:38055514-38140514 GCF_053919585.1 Euprymna scolopes
AAATGAACATGAACAAAAAACTTAGGCACAAGGCCAACTCAAAAGGGGGGGAAAATGGGGGTCGTTGGTCATCCTTGTCACTCTAGAACTAAACAAAAGTTTCTCTTAGTTAGAATCTTCTTTCACCATAATACCGCATTCGCCCTTTTGTACTTGGGGACACCCTACTTAGCACCCAATTTTTAAAACGTTTTTTATTAGCGCGTAAAAAAACAATAAAGATAACAATAAAGGTAATACAATAATTCATTTGTGTCGAGGGTGGGGGAAGAAAAAAAAAAAAATTCCAGTAGTGATTAGTAGGGCCCTCCCAACCCCGTCTAGTTGATAGACTGCCCGTTCCACTTTGGTTTGTAAAGGAACCTGAGCTCCTGCGGGCCGGTCTCTAAGTGGGGATGCTCTCTAGATGGAACGAAATGGAAAAAAAAAAAAAAAACACCAGTAAATTCATCATAACTTTTGTTTTACTGAACGAAAATTGAAAAAAGAATTATTTTTTTTTCACATCATAGCTCAGAAGGTGATCGATAAACTGAAATAATTGTTTAAAATTCGATGAAAAATGTGTGAGTGAGTGAGTGTATTTGTTTAACGGCATTTCAAACTCTAAGAGTCATTTAATGCCAAAAAAGTTTTGTTGATATAATAGATTTTCAGTTTCTTGTAAAAAAATTTTAAGTTTCTTGAAAAAGTTTATCTTTTGAAGCAAGATGTTTTAGGTTTTCTGAAAAATTGTTTTAGTTGTAAGAGATTTGTTTTTCTAAACTGAATTTTACTTGTTTACTTCATAGGAGTTTGAATACATTTGTTTCTTTTAAATAGTTTATGATTTGTTGGGGTTCCACTTCTTGGAACATTTTTCTAATGTTTGTTGTTTTAAAATATTTCTTCTGAGTGTGTTTGTGTTTTCTACATTCTGTCAGTAGATGTTAAATTGTTAGTTGTTGGTTGCAGAGTGTGCAATTTGGTGTTTCCTCCGCTTTGATTAGGTAGGAATGAGTTAATTTTGTATGTCCGATTCTTATTCGGTTTAGTACAATTTCTTCTCTTCTTCCTTTAAAAATTTTTTGTTTTTCGTTTTTAATTATTGGTTGATGTTCATGCAATTTGTTTGCAGTGCATTTGTTCCATTCCTCTTGCCACATGTTTTCTATATATTCGTTGATTTTTCTTTTTAGGTCTGTGTGTGGTATTTTAATTTTTTCCATTTGGTGGTTTGTGGCTTCTTTAGCCAGTTTGTCTGCTTTTTCATTTCCTGGAATGCCGACATGACTTGGTATCCAGGCTATTATAATTTTTTTATTGTTTTTTTCGGTTATTTCATTGTATTCTTGTATAATTTCTGTGATAAAAGGGTGTTTAGATTTTACTTCAAGGGCCATGATACAGGATAGCGAGTCTGTATATATTATGGCTTTTTGTTCGTTGATGTCTTTGATGTGTTTGAGAGCTATTTTGATGGCCTGCAGTTCGGCTGTATATATTGAAGCCTCGTTGGGCAGTCTTATTTGATATTGATTTTGTCCATCTGTGCACTTGTTCCGTTTATAGTTTTAGACCCATCGGTGTATATTTCTTTGTATTCTGCATATTTTTCTCTTAGTTCTCCAAAGTTGCTTCTGTTTGTTATACTATTTGTAATGTTTTTCTTGTAAGTAGTAAGTGTTATGTCGGTTTCTGGTTTGTGTAATGTCCATGGGGGTCTGTCGTTTGTTTTCTGAGTAATTATATTGTCGGGGTTTTCATTGATTTGATGTATTATTTCTTTAATTCTGTGTCCAAAGGAGGGTATACTTTTTGGTTTCCTTGAATAAGAGTTTGTACATTGTAAGTTGAAGGTAGTTTTGTATGTTGGGTTTTCGGGGTTGGTTTGTAGTTTTGTTGCGTATTGTAACGCTAGTTTTTTCCATCTTAAGTGCAGGGGTAGTTCTTGGGCTTCTACATGAAGGCTTTCCATTGGAGAAGTTCGGTAGGCTCCCAGGCTAAGTCTTAAACTTTGATTCTGTATTGTTAGTAGTTTGTTTTTGTAGGATTTGTAAGTAGAGCTGTATATGGCACAACCATAATCCAGTTTGGATCTGATATGTGAGCGATATATTTTGAGCATTGTAGCTTGATCTGCTCCCCAATCTAGTTTTGATACTATTTTTAAGATATTTATTGCTTTTAAGCATTTTTGTTTTAATTTGTTAATGTGCTCGTTGAAGTTTAGTTTGTTGTCTAAAATGATCCCTAGAAATTTGGTGTGTTGTACTACTGGTATTAATTGTCCATCTAGTTTGAGCTGTGGGTCAAGGTGGTATTTTCGTTTCCTACAAAAGTGGATACATGTGGTTTTGCTTTTGGACATTTTAAATCCATTTTGGTTAACCCAAAGATCTATTTTGTTAAGGCAATGTTGCATTTGTCTTTCAATAGTTGGCATACTTGGTGATGAGCAAGTTATTGAGAAATCATCAACAAATAGTGTTTTTTCGAATCCCATGTTAACATTTTCGATTATACCGTTGATTTTAATTAGAAAAAGGGTGGCAGATAGTACGCTACCCTGTGGTACCCCTGTTTCTTGTGTGTGTTGATCTGATGTTGTATTTCCTAAGCATACTTTAAATGTTCTGTGGGATAGGAATTCTTGGATAAATTTTGCTAGGTTTCCTCTGATTCCCATGTTATGAATATCTTTCAAGATTCCATATCTCCACGTGGTGTCATACCCCTTTCCGATATCAAAAAAGATTGAGACCACGTGGTGGTTTCTTATTAGACCGTTACGAATATATGTTTCTAGCCGAATAAGTTGGTCATTAGTACCTTGATTTTGTCTAAATCCACTTTGGTGTGTAGAAATGAGGTTATATTTTTCTAAATGCCACATTAGTCTTGTATTGACCATCCTTTCTGTTGTTTTGCATATACAGCTTGTTAAGGCGATAGGACGATAATTGGTAGGGTTGGAGTGATCTTTTCCTGCTTTAGGAATTGGGATGATATTGGAGTCGAGCCAGTGTTTTGGAAAGTTGTTAGTCCACCATATTTTGTTAATCATCTGTAAGAGAATGTTGAGAGATGTGTCTGGCATGTGTTTTAGAAATTGATAGTGGATGTTGTCTGGACCGGTAGCTGTATCTTTACTTTTATGAATTGCATTTTTTAGTTCTGTTATAGTGAAAGAGGTGTTATAGTATTCTTTGTTATTGGATGTGAAATTGAGTTTTTCTCTTTCTGCGTTGTTTTTGTATTTTTGGAATTTGGGGGAGTAGTGGTTGGATGATGAGTTTTGGCTGAATTCATTTGCGATTATGTTTGCTATTTCTTTTTTGTCTATAGTTTGTCTACCATTTGGTGTACTTATATTATTTATTGGTGTTCCAAGTTTTTTTCCAGTTATTTTTCTTATTATTTCCCATGTTTTTTTTGATGGCGTGTTGTTGTTCAATTTGGAAATATAGTTTTGCCAGGTTTCTTTTTTGCTTTTTTTTTATAATATAGCGTGCTTTTGCTCGTGCTTGCAGGTATTTTTGAAGGTTGGGTTTTGTAGGATGTTGTTTGAAGTGTTTTAGCATTTTTTTCCTATTGGTTATTGCTTGCTTACATTCTATTGTGAACCATGGCGTTGATTTTGGGTGTGGTTTGGTGGAAGATTTTGGGATTGTCTTGATTGCTATTTCGTTTAGTGTATTGGTGAAAGCTAACATAGGATCTGGTTTGTTAACTATTTCTTGATTAATTAGATTTGTGCAAAGTTTGCTAAATTCAGTCCAGTTAGCTTTATAAATTTGCCATTTTGGTTTTGATTCTTCTGTTGTAGGTCCTTGGGTTTTGAGAAAAATTGGGAAGTGATCGCTGCCGCACTGGTCGTTATGTACCTCCCATTGGAAGTCCATAAATATTGTGGGGGAGCATAGTGTTAGGTCGATAGCTGATGTCGTTCCTGTGCCTGGGTGAAGGTATGTGTGTGTTTTGTCGTTAAATATAGTTACTTCGGGTGATTCCAGTAATGATTCAATGATTTTCCCATTTTGGTTAATATTCTCACTTCCCCACATTTTGTTATGGGCGTTGAAGTCCCCCATTAATATAAAAGGTATGGGGAGTTGTGTTATCAGATCTTCAATTTCGGTTTTGTTTAGTTTATGTTTAGGTGGAATGTATATTGAACAAATGGTTATTGGTCGGTGAAGTGTAACTTTAATTGCTATTGTTTGTAGGTTTGTTTGGAGTTGTAATTTTATATGTGGTATCTGTTTTTTTATTATAATTGAAGTGCCACCTGTGGGTCGATTATCTGCTTGTGATCTGTTTGTTTGATTGTAGATGTGGTATCCTTTGAAGTTGATGGTGTCCGTTTCTTTTAGAAGAGTTTCCTGTAGGCCGATTATGCTGGGGTCATATTGTGCTATTATATGTTTGATTTCTTCGTAGTTTGGTTTTATGCCTCTGCAGTTCCACTGTATGATGTTTTTATTCATTTCGATAAGTAAGTTCGTTTATTTATTTTTTTTTTCTGTTTGGTTTTTGTTTAGGTTTTTATATCTATTATTCTATTGATTTGTTGTGTTTTGAGTGGTTTTTGTTTTGTGTTTACTTGAACTGCTTGGTTCCTCAGTCTCCATTTTCTCTTCCTGGTCAGTTCAATCAATTCAAATTTGTTTTCATTTTCGATTAATATTGTCTCTGTTTTTTATTTGCTTTGGTTTTTTGGAAAGAGGATTTGTGTTTTCCCGTTCTGTTTCCATCTTTCCAGATATTGTGTTTTTATCTTCTGCTTTTGTCCTTGTACGTGATTTGGATCTTTCACGGTTTCTTTGTGGTTTTTGCTGTTCGGGTTCTTTTTTGCTCTTTGGGACTTGTTTTAGATCATTTGGTTGAGTTTTAGAAGATACTGGTATTTGTTTCTTGTTTTCGTTTTGGTTAGTTTTTAAAGTTTCAATTAGATTTTTGAGTTCAGAGATTAGTTTAAGTAGGTCTTGGTTTTGGGTTGTTTGGTTTGTTTGGTTTGAAGTTTTTGTAATGTCTGCGTAAGTGTTTATTTTTTCTCGAGAGCTTGCTATTTTCCTTGCTTCAGGAAAGGGCACGTTTTGTTTGTATTTTATTTCGGCTATTTCTTTTTCTTTTGTGTAGATTTTGCATATTTTAGAGTATGCTGGGTGTTTTTCTTGGCAGTTTGGGCATTTTGTTTCGTTTGGGCATTCACTTTCAGTATGGTTAGGTTCTTTTAAGCCACATTTTCCACATACTTTCTGTCCTTTGCATGCTTCTCTGCTATGTCCATATTTATGACACTTATAACATCTCAGAGGGGCTGGTATATATTGTTCTACTTTTTCTATTGTGTATCCGATTTTTATTTCTTTGGGAATTTTTGGTGTATTGAAAGTTAGTACGTAGGTTTTTGTAGGTATGGTTTGACCATTCCTTTTTATGTTTATTCGGACGTGATCAATTACTCCCTGTTTTCTTAGGGCATTTTCTATTTCTTCTGCTGTAGCCAAGGTTAATTCATGGCTTTTTATAACACCTTTCGATGTGTTTAATCTTTCATGAGCATAACTTTTGCATTTATAGATATGGAATTTTTCCATCTCTAAGATGTTTTTTGCGTCTTTATAGTTGTCGACTGTGACAAGTCGATTGCCATTTTTCATTTTTTTTTTTTGGTAGTTTTTGGGTTGCTATTTTGAGACAGAATTTTTTCAATTAAGAATGGAGATAGATCGCTGATCTTTTTTCCTTCTAAGGTTTCGATTACTATGAATCTTGGATATTTTTCTTTATCAATTATTTCATAGTTATATTCTTGTTCACTGTCTGAGCTGGTTACGTCAGAGTGGGTTCTTTTCGATTTTGTTGTATTTTTTTGATTTCTGGGTTTTTTGTTTGGGTTTATTATATCCATAGAAGTTTGTTTAGATTTTCATCTCTCTTGCTCCCCACCCTCCTCGGAGCCCGAAATTGGGAGATGTTAGGGGGGAAACCCATTCGCCCTTTCATCCCAGGGATATAAAAGAGATATACTCAATTGATTGAGTTTGTTCCATCATTTCCTGTTTCCTCCTTTAGTTTCTTCTTTCCCAGTTTGATAGAAACGTTAGTTAGGGAGCAGTTGTGTGGTTTTTGTCTCATCAATTGATTGGCTCTTGCCATCGCCTTCTAACACTTAACTGGTTTGTCTATGTTTGTAGTAATGAAATGTATTATGTTTGGATTAAGTTTTTTTTTTTATTTATTTTTAAATTTTATTTAGATGTTATAATTGACATTTTCAGTGTAAGTGTTAGGGCTTGACATGACTAGCCGATTGGTTGGATCGGGCCTCTCCAACCGCCCGTCTAGCCTAGTACAAGGCCAAAGTAGAGTGTTGCTACAGAAACCTTTATTTTCCCTAGGCATCGGTTGCTCAGCCACCAGGATCCTTTTCCTAGGCATCACGGGTTGCCACCCACGGCCAACAGGTAGCCCCGTTGAGGGACTTTTACCCTCTGCAGGGGGGACAGTCGGCGTATTCTAATGCCCTGCCGACAGGGTCAACCGGGAAGTAGGGAAGGAAAAAAGGAGGGGGGAAGGGGAGGGGGCTGTTGTTTTTATTTTGTTTTTGTAGAACATAATTAAGTTTTACAAAAGAGAATAGAAAACAAAAACAGAAATCGATGTAGGTGCATTTCGTCTCAGGAAGCCAATAGGCAGCCTGATCTGGTAGCACCAGAAAATGTGTGAGAGATGAAGCTTTAAAGCAGTTCTAAATGACTAAATCTGCCACTTAACCATAGAGTCAAACAAATACTACCATGTTTGAATGATTACATGCATATTTTTTCCCCTTTTTGAAGTAAATGGTCCTGGATATGACCTTAAACTATATCCGATGGTGAGGCCCCAGGTTGCAGGCTTTGGGGAGTGTAGAGCCACCCTTTAATTGCCATTGCTCCCAAGTTCACTCTGATCCAGAGTGGTAGTACCTGTTAGGGTCCCAATTATGGCTTAAATAGAAACTGACTGGAGAAAAAGATATATATTCTATTAAAAAATTTTTTCAATCACTGGATTCGGCATTAAATAACCTGAAAAGGGTTGATATGCCGTAAAACAAAACCAACCAACTAACCAACTGAAGTAAATAAATTCTTGTTTTCTGAAGAGTCTACAATAAATAAATTCGGTATTGACATGCTGAGTCTACATAACGAAACAGTTGCTGTAAAAACATACAAAATTTTTCCCATGTTCAAAGAAATTAAAATGAATAATACACACACACACACACACACACAAAAAAAAAACACAAACCAAACCCTCTTTATGCAAATACCTTTTTTTTTTTTTTTTTTTTTTTTTTTTTTTACAAACAATTACTAAACTAATTAGCTGAGCAGCAAGATGTCTCTTCACATTACATTTAAACTTCTTTAAGTTAGTAGTAAGGGAAGCAGAAACTAGAAAAATAAAATAAAATCAAAACCAAAAAAATTATAAGCATGGGATAGGATTCTGAATAAAGTTAATAAAAACATTTTAGTTTATAAAAAATAACAATAAAACACTTGGTTTTCAGTTTCACGTTGAATCAGGTTGGGAGCATGTTTTACAACAAACCAAAAAAGTGGTCAAGGACAACTATATAACAAATAAATGTTACCAAAGGCAAGATAAATTACTCTTCTACCTATCTGGATAGGTTTTTGGTGTTTTAAATTATTTTAAAGCGTTTCTCTTTATTGGATGGAATCCATCCAATAAATAGAAACGCTTTAAAATAATTGCTGCCATTATTTTTTATTTATTTTTAAGTTGTGGGCGATTCTCGAGATGCCAGGGTGGAAGCCTCATGTTCGCCATCTATGTTGCGCTAACTTAAGCGTTCGGCACTACTTGCGTTTGAAACTTACTAAACGCTTTAAAATAAGCTGAACCACCAAAAACTTATCCAGGTACGTAAATGAGTAACTTATCTTGCCTTTGGTAATATTTATTTGCTATCATTTTTGTTTCTTGAGCAGTTTTTCAGTTTATTGTCTATTATAAAACACACTCGGTTTTAATATAGAATCTCGTTGAATCAAGCGGAAAAAAAAAAAAAACATATACCAAAACCCTCTTTACAAGAATGCGTTTCTTACATAAGAATAAGAAAAAATTCCAAACAAAAAACAACAAACCAAAATAAATAAAAAGGGGGCGGGATAGGATTTTGAATAAAGTTTTTGTTTTTTTAGTCGCGTGCAAGTGACTCTATAAGTCAGTCGGTCAGTTTGTCCGTAACACTTGCGTGCTTGGTCTTTTTGGTTAAGATCAAAGGTCTGTTGTTAATAGATGCTGTTCTTAGCTTTTTAAGCTTTTCTTGGCCTTTTGGCCAAGACCAAAGTGTAGTATCTGTTCTTACTACATGCTGTACTTATTGTGATATGAAGTGAGGGATCACTTTTCTGTATTAATTTAATGTAAAATGATCACCACTTTACAACCAGTCAGTCTCAAAGCCATTCAAGTTGTTTTTGAAGGATTCCAGTTATTTTTTAAGCATTCAAGTCATTCTTAAGGTCATTCAATTCATCCTTAAGTTCATTAAAGTCATTGTAAGTCATTTACTTTTTATTTATTTAAGTCATTTCAGCCCATTTTTCGGTCATTTTAGTTTATCTTTAAGAATTTCATGTCAATCCGACATTCACGCATTCATTCATTACACGAGAGCACGTGACTAATGGCTTTTTTTTTTCTTTTTTTTAAGCAGGGGATAGGATTTTGAATAAAGTTAATAAAAATATTTTAGTTTATAAAAATAAAACAAAAACAAAAAAACAAACTCGTCAACCAGTTAAGATTTCTTACCTTGGGCTGTTGTTCAAAGGAGGAAAGAAAGCGGTAGATTGTTAGAAAATTATAGATATTAAGTAATTCCAAATAAAATAAGAGTCTCATAAACAAACAAGAATGTCCATGTAAGGGGAGGGAGGGGGGCCTTTTAAGAATATTGTAAAAATCATGTTTCAACAGGTGTTTTCCACATAAGGGTAAAGTAAGTCTAAGAAATAGAAATTTCCATTATAAGTAGAAACATAGAATATGAATTCGTATTATTTTGATTCTTCGAACTACTGTTCTCATCTTGAGTGTCTTTTGCACAATGTTTCAGTCTGTAACCTCTACCTTTCTTCAGGGCTATCTTGTCCAACTCACAGGGGCTCGTGGCATAGTGGATAAAGTACTTGATAAAATTCAATTGTAAATTACACTCTTCTGGAGGTTGAAGGTTCAATCCTCACTGCGAGCGACACTCAATATATATATAAACGAGAGATTATTCCAAAAGAAAGGCCTATTTTTTAACTCGGAAACTAAAACATTGAAGAGCCACAAAGACGCGAGTGGTACCATCCAAATGAGCAAGTTTTTTGTGCTTCAGAATTTAGTTTTCTACATAGTCACCAGCATTCTCCATGCATTTTTGCCAGCCCCTTTTTGATGCCTCAATCGTAAAAATCCGGAATGCGCTTTGTCACTCACATCTCCGTCGCCTCTCTAAAACTGACGAGCCCATCTCCTATGCTGGCATCAACTGCACCAGCTCCATAAAAATTTAGCAGGCGCCGATAAATGTTGATCAGTTCAGTTTTTTCTGCATAGAGGAATTCAATGACACACTTTTGCTTTTGACGCACGTCCATGACAGGGGAGAGTGTTTTAGAGTCTCACACCATCAATATCTTCAACAGGGAGATGAAACTTTCAGGTCATGAATGCATAAGTTCAGTCATCATAACAATGTAATTTGCAATCCTCCTCTGATCTATTTGGAATAAAATGTAGGAGGTATTATTTTTGGAATGTTTCTTATGTGTGTGTATGTGTAGATATATATTAGTCTATTATTATACAAACATTATTGGGTACATATGTGCATACATGTTTCAGTTGAATCCTAATTCAAAGAGAACACCTTATTAGATAAAAAAATATCACTCTTTTTTATTGGTCTAATTGTTGTATTATGGTGTGGCTCCCAGGTTGGGAAATCGTAATAGTGCGTAGGACTCCCTGACAATGGTACATAGCAGTTGTAGTTACGTCGATCGTCCGTAGGTTCACTTGTTTACTAGGCGGTTGTGATGACAACGAGTTAAGACTAGTGAGTTATCTCACCTTAGACTGGCACTTTTTCCTTATCTTGCCTCTCGTCAATTGTCCAAAATGTCATAACAACGTTGAACCTGAAAAAGCGGTTGACGACTTAGAACGATCAGCTGTAACTTAAAAATATGCATTAAAAGACGTAAGTCACAATTGTGTTTGTTTTTGTATAAAATTATATTTTACAATATAGTTACAATTTAAAACAAATCGTCTTTTTTTCTTTTGGTGGTTCTGAAGTTCACAGTTAGCAGTTTCTCTCACAGTGCTCTGAGGAGGGAAAAAATGACGCTTCGACAATACGGTCTTCAACAACACATGCCGTGTTTCTCTCTCTCTCTGCTCTATCTATCTCCTGCTGATTCACCGTTTTTATTGGCATTTTGTCGCTTTGTTTTTTCTATCCACGCGTTATGTCAATCGGTTGATACATGTGTTCTTAAGTCACGTTTTGACCTCAAAAAATCATTCAATTTTGTCTT
This sequence comes from Euprymna scolopes, assembly GCF_053919585.1. Lineage (NCBI taxonomy): Eukaryota > Metazoa > Mollusca > Cephalopoda > Sepiida > Sepiolidae > Euprymna > Euprymna scolopes. The sequence continues at coordinate 38,066,122 of NC_136516.1, forward strand.
CACACAGCGACACGTGAATTATCCACTCATGCCAATATCTGTAATTCCAGAGCTTACGAGGAATGTTACGTTTATTTGTTTTGTAAACAAAAAAATCGTCGTCCGATTTCTCTGTTTATGACGTAAGCCCTTCCTCTTTTCAACAGGTAGACAATCGATTATTCGATGCCCACTCTTTTAAATCTTTTATTAAAGTTTTTTCTTTTCAGTTATGTATGATGGTTCCAGCCATTCATTACATAACACCCCTCCATTAACCATTTTTTTTTTTTTTTTTTTTTTTTTTTAATCGTCTATCGGTCCATCGACATTTCCAATAATGTTTTTTTTTAATGTCACAATTTTTTTTCATCTCTTTTACTGTATTTTTTTTTTCCGTTTAACTTAGAAAAAAAAAAAAATAAAATAAAAATAAACATCAACAAGAAAAGCATAAGGTCTTTTTCGGTATAAGTGCATCGGCCGCACTTAACAGCAAAATATACGCTGCAAATTTACCAATTTTACCGAAGTGGTCGATTTGTCCAATATTCTCCACTACCTCGGCTCTTTAATTAATATGACTAATTAACTAAATACGAGTCTTACATTTTAATGACTTGTTTAAAATGTGGGCAGCATATAGTACAAAAATTTCGACCAGAACGCCAGGATCCTAAATATTGGTGGCAACTCCGAACTCCCTATGATAAGGATGTTGCCTAACATCAACAGAGTAATTTTCTTAACCAATCCAAACATCCTGTTCCGCGCTCCCGACCCGCAGTTCGATTATAACCTGAGTTCCCAACCCCCGTGCAAGCCCTAGCTACGGTTGGCTGATCCCTACTATCATAATCAACTCTGCACGACCTGGGCACTAAGTTATATATATCTTCCTTCGATATTTCATCAACTTCTTTAGCCCTTTCAGCCGTCATGCTACGCGTGATTATTTTCCGTTCCATCAACGGGACCCTGTTTTCCTGACTTGGGGATTCTCGTTGATGGCGATTGCTCTGTTGGGGATAATTTTCTTCCTCCCCACTAGAGGATTCTTGATCTGAACTACTATCCTCTACCGGTGCTGACAGGGTTGTTTTTCTACAGCCCTCTTGCTTGTTGGGGATATCCCATTCCTCCAGTTCTGCTTTCCGAAGGTGTTCCCCATGGGCTTTTGTTACTGCCCCCGTCAGTTGACTTCTAATTCTATACGAGACTGGCCCCGTCTTTTCTATTATTACGTAATATGGAGACCATCTTACGTCTAGCTTTCCCTTTTTTCTATTATTTTTATAATAAACTAAGTCGCCAACTTGAAAATCGACTGCTTTTGTTTTCTCGTTGGCCCTATCTATCATTTTCTTCCTAGCTCTCTTTACATTGTTCCTGACTAATGTAAAGGTCCGATGCATGTCCTGCAGAGCGATCTCATGATCCTCTTCCCCGTAGTAAATTCTACGCGGCCTCAGTATGTTGTCTAACGGCAAGACAACGTCTCTATTATAGAGCAAATAATAGGGGGAGTACTTTGTTGTTTCGCTGACATGAAACCTTACAGCAGCCAGCATCTGGTTCAAGTACATGTCCCATGAACGGTCATTGTCCCCTATTTTCTTTGCTAGTACGTCATGCATCGTCCTATGAAATCTTTCTATTTTCCCGTTACTTTGCGGGTGGTAAAATGAGGTGGTCACGTGATCAACATTAAGCTCTTCTAAAGCCCTTTTCATGATCCCATTGACGTTCTCCGGTCCGTTATCCGTAAGTAACTGCAATGGTGCACCAAATCTGGGAAATATTTCCTCAATTAAGAGATGCACCACTGTCTCTGCCTTTTTATTAGGTACAGCGAAAGCCTCAGGCCAACCACTATACATGTCGATGAACGTGACTATGTATTGATTGCCTGACAAAGTCCTCGGATAGGGTCCGGAAATATCCAATGCAATCTTAGCAAAAGGAAAAGAAGGCATGTCGGTCTCCTGCATTTGAGGTTGTTGCTTCCTCAAATTTCTGGTCTGGCATGGGACGCACTTCCCTATGTGTTCGTTTACCTTCTTGAACAAACCAGGCCAGAAATACTTCTGTTTAATGGAGTGGAACGTTTTCTCCACACCCATATGACCATTCTCATCATGGTATTGTTTCAATACCTTCATCCTCAATTGTGACGGAATATATAATCTAATTACAGGATCGTCGTCGGGTGTCGATAAATAATATACGATATCGTCCATTATGATGTACTTTTTTTCTTCCATCTTGGACGTTTTACCGCTCCTCATCCGTTTCTTTAATTCGACGATCTGACTATCGGCGTCTTGTTCTTTACACATATCCAAACCTGATAGTGTAGGACGCTCGCTTACTACCGGTGAGCCTTCGTCATCCTTATGCGATACAAACTCTCTTGGTTCAAAACGATTCGAGTTTATCGCACTCACCGTGTAATTCCTATCATCTATTTCTACTGGAGGATCGTCTTCATCCCGACTCGCATTTACCGCACGGGATAAGAGATCCGCACAGACGTTATCTTTTCCTTTTAGGTACTGTATGGTGCAATCATAGCCAGCCATACTTAATGCCCACGTCTGTATCTTCCTATTCTGTATCGGAGATTTCAGCAAGTACTCCAATGGTCTGTGATCCGTGTAGATGGTGAACGTAGCACTATGCAAGTAGTGATTCAACTTGTTTAAGGCATAGTGAATCGCATATGCTTCTTTCTCTATTGTTGACCATCTAGTCTGGGTATCAGACAACTTATGAGATAGAAAATAAATGGGTTTCTCTATCTCCCGACCCTCCTCCGGGTCGTAGACCATTTGAGACAAGGTTGCTCCGATCGCATAATCGGAGGCATCCGTGTATAACCTGTATCCTTTGTTAGTGTCCGGGTATGCCAGCATCACCATCTCTGCAAGCTTCGATTTCAATCGATTAAAAGCAGACTGACACGCATCGTCCCAACAGAAACGTGCATGCTTCCTAGTTAACCGAATTAACGGTTCGGCGATTACAGAAAAATCCTTGATAAATCGCCTGTAATAGGATGTCATGCCTATAAAGGATCTAACCTGCTTCACAGTGGTTGGGGTCGCAATTGCCTGAATTGCTTTAACCTTGTCCCCCTCCGGCTGGATACCTTTCTCACTTACTCGGAATCCCAGATATTGCACTTCCTTGCCGAAAAACTCACACTTCGCCGCCTTTAACCTTAAATTATGCCTACGTAAACTACCTAACACCTTTTCTATATGCCTAACATGTTCCTCCTTTGTTTTGGAGAATATCAAAATATCATCCAAATAAGGCACGGCGAATTCTTCCTGTCCCTGTAACACTACGGACATTAGCTCCTGAAACACTCCCGGAGCGTTAGCAAGTCCGAATGGCATTACATTAAATTGGAACAGTCCTCTATGACAGGTGAACGCAGTTTTCTCTTTATCTTTTTCGTTCAACTTTACCTGCCAATACCCTGATTTCAAGTCCAACTTTGAGAAATATTTTGCTGACCCAAGCGAGGCCAGTATATCATCAATTACTGGTAGCGCTCGGGCATACTTCTTTGTTATCTTATTCAGGGCCCTAAAATCTACACAGAACCTCTTTGTTCCGTCTTTCTTTTTTACCAAAACTATCGGGAAACTCCACGGACTGTTTGACCTTTCTATCACCCCTGCCTGTAGCATTTCCTCTAGTGCTACATTAACTTCTTCTCGTTGTTTGAGAGGTGTTCTATACGGGTTTTTCTTTATGGGATCGTTTTTTCCTGTATCGATCCTCATCTCTACTGTGTCAGTCCGGCCTAAATATCTATCCTCTGTGACGAATAAATCAGTATTTCGTTGCAGGACTTTATTTAAAACTTTCCTCATTTCTTCCGGCACTTTTATGCCGTTGAGGTTACTTTTGTTTCCCGACTTCTTTTGTTTATTTGGCTTTGATATTGCCATTACTACTTCTGTTCTTCTACATCTACCTATCTTGTAACCTTTCTTTAATTTTACTGTCTGGTTCGTGTTATTCATAATTAGCAAAGGAAAACTTTTCCTACCTTTAATTTTAACTACCGTGTTCGCTACGGATACACCACTTAGATCACTTAGGAAGCCTTTATCTATCTGCACTACTTCGTAATCTAAACCCTGACCATTTCTCATTTCGGCACGAGCTGTGCACGCATGTAAATGCTGCGGTTTCAGGGTGACATTGTGCCTTAATCTAACTATACTCGAAATATAAGCCTCCTCTTGCAGCGCTATGTACTCGCTGCCTAATCGGATTGCTCCTAAATCAAAGTACATTCTAACACTATTTTGCTTGAGCCAGTCTCGGCCCAATATGACGTTCCTTTTAAGGTTTTTCGTCACTACAAAATCATGTCGAATGTACTGGCTTCCTACTTTAATTTGTAAACGCGCCACTCCTTGCACTATGAGAGGTGACCCGTTTGCAGTCCTTAAATTCATCTCTATTTTCTTTATCTCAGGCTTCTCTCTGAGACTTTCTAATACAGTACTTTTTATTACAGAAATTTCGGCGCCAGTATCTACTAAAGCCCTAAACTTATTTTTCTCTATCTTAATAGGGATGCAATTAGCGGCGCCCATATGTCCTATGATCTTTGACTGTTCACCCCTCTTCCTCTCGCTGGGCGTCTTGCGAGTGGGGTCTGCTCGTTTCCCGACTTAGGGAAGGTGCAGTTCCTGGCTATATGGCCTTTTCTGCCGCAATTGTAACACTTAATCTCCGGCCAAGGGCGCTCTGTTTCTCTTGCCTTGAAGCCGGGTCCCCTATTAAATCCTCTATAATTCCTCTGCCCCCTATCTGGCTCTGGGAATCTTTTTTTCCTTATCGCTTCTATATTCCTCTGGCGCCCACTATAATTTATTTCCATAGGTTCTTCTTGGTCATTGCCTCTTATGCGGTTTTGCCACCGATCCTCGATTAGGGCCTTTTCATAGGCTACCTTGAGGTCCGATGGTTCTTCCCTCATGACAGCGATTTTGACTTGTCTGTCATATAGCCCCTCGATGAAGAAACCTATCACTTGGCTTTTTATTACTTCATTGTTCGTATCTAGACTACCATACGAACCTATAGCCAAGTGCACTAACCTCTGCATGTAGTCCTGCACAGTTTCGCTTCTACCCTGCTTAATATTTGCTAACTCCCTAACAAACTTGGTAGGATCTGCCTGGACTCCAAAATAATTATCTAGAGCTCGCTTCAAGTCTACCCATGCCACACTCTCATTGTTGGCTAGTAGTCCTGAAACAAACTGTCCTATTTGGCCAGCCGTCGTAATTAACGCTAATTGGCATTTTTCTTCCTCTGTTTGGCTAACTATTCTAGTGTATTTATCTATATCATTTAGCCATCTTCTGTATTCCTGCGATCGTCTAGTGTCTAATGGTTTTATTTTTGATAACAACGCCTCCCCCCTCAGAGAGTTCGAAATGGCCTTCCCTACATTGTGTAGTTCAGCCCCTAGGATCTGAGCGAAATCTGTGAAAAACTGCTGTTCCATCTTTTACTATTATTTTCAAAATTATACAAGAAAGAAAGAAGAAAGAAAAGAAATATATATTAACTTTTTTTTTTTTTTTTTTTTTTTTTTTTTAAACAAAACTTTTTTTTTTTTAAGAGCCGAGGTTTAGAAAAATATTGAAAAAATCAACTAACCTTTGCTTTTCCTCAGGTCCAGTGTTCTTTCTTCTTCTTTTTCTTGCTTCTGCGTTTGCGTTTCTCTTCGTCGATTGATTCACGTTGTGTTTTTTTTTCTTCTTCTTTGTTGTTGTGTATGTGGTAACCAAGTTCTTTTAGTGTAAGAGTTCTTTTTGTTTAGTTTGTTTTTGGTAAAAAGTTCTTACTTATCACTCTTGCGGAGTGAACTGGTCATCAAGGCACCAATTAATACTATGTTGTATTATGGTGTGGCTCCCAGGTTGGGAAATCGTAATAGTGCGTAGGACTCCCTGACAATGGTACATAGCAGTTGTAGTTACGTCGATCGTCCGTAGGTTCACTTGTTTACTAGGCGGTTGTGATGACAACGAGTTAAGACTAGTGAGTTATCTCACCTTAGACTGGCACTTTTTCCTTATCTTGCCTCTCGTCAATTGTCCAAAATGTCATAACAACGTTGAACCTGAAAAAGCGGTTGACGACTTAGAACGATCAGCTGTAACTTAAAAATATGCATTAAAAGACGTAAGTCACAATTGTGTTTGTTTTTGTATAAAATTATATTTTACAATATAGTTACAATTTAAAACAAATCGTCTTTTTTTCTTTTGGTGGTTCTGAAGTTCACAGTTAGCAGTTTCTCTCACAGTGCTCTGAGGAGGGAAAAAATGACGCTTCGACAATACGGTCTTCAACAACACATGCCGTGTTTCTCTCTCTCTCTGCTCTATCTATCTCCTGCTGATTCACCGTTTTTATTGGCATTTTGTCGCTTTGTTTTTTCTATCCACGCGTTATGTCAATCGGTTGATACATGTGTTCTTAAGTCACGTTTTGACCTCAAAAAATCATTCAATTTTGTCTTCACACAGCGACACGTGAATTATCCACTCATGCCAATATCTGTAATTCCAGAGCTTACGAGGAATGTTACGTTTATTTGTTTTGTAAACAAAAAAATCGTCGTCCGATTTCTCTGTTTATGACGTAAGCCCTTCCTCTTTTCAACAGGTAGACAATCGATTATTCGATGCCCACTCTTTTAAATCTTTTATTAAAGTTTTTTCTTTTCAGTTATGTATGATGGTTCCAGCCATTCATTACATAACATAATGAGGTGGTCTCCTTGAATTAGGACTCCACTGAAACATGTATGCACATATGTAACCAATAATGTTTGTATAATAAACAAATTATATACCAGCTCTGTCCTGCCTTGAGCACTCTTTAATAATCACGTGAGTTTCATTAGTTTTACATCTAGCAAACCAATCGATACAACCATTTTATATATATATATATATATATATATATATATATATATATATATATATATGTAAAAAATTTCATTTTTCTTTTTTTTTTTTTTTCAGGGGTTAGGGTTAGGAAACCAATCGATACAACCCTTACATATATATATATATTTCATTTTTTTTTTTTTTTTTTTTTTTTTTTTTCAGGGGTACAAAACTGTTAAAGGAAGACTGAGTTTTTTTTTTTTGTATCCATCGTAAAAAAAAGGACGGAGTGAAAACATTTAATGGGGGTTGGAAAAAAAAATTAAATACAGGGGATAGTCTGCTGACTGGGTTTCACCCTCACTTTTCAAAGCTGAATTGAGTTTATTTTTTGTTTTTGTTAATAGGGAAACAAATTCAAATGGGGGAACGACTAAAATAAATATATCGTTATGATAATTATACAATGGAGAGGAAATGCCTTAGAGGCTAGTCTGGATGTAATTAGTCTCCAAGGCGTTTCCTCTCCATTGTATATTAATTATCATGATGATTTATTTTAGTTCCCTCGTTTGAATCCGTTTCCTTATACAAAAAAAAACAAAAAAAACCTCGATTCGGCTTTGAAAAGTGAGAGCGAAACCTGATCAGCTGACTCTACCTCCTTATTTATTTATTTTATTTTTCAACTGTCATTAAATGTTTCCTCTCCGTTCCTCTTTTTATCATGGATACAAAAAAAAGCTCAGTCTTCCTTTTTTAACAGCTATAATATATATATACTTCAGACATACCACATAGTGAATTCTAAAGAGGAAATTTTAAACAAAAAGTTAGATGTTATACAAAGCTGTCTTCATAGAAATAAATTCATATTATCACACCTAAAACCTGATTAAAATAACGTTTAAAAAAAAAAACAAAGGAATATGTTGAGTGAAATGTAAGTGTGGCACGAGAACGTTAAATTTCATACAAAGATTTTAGGATGGTGCAATAAATAAATTAATAAGTCATCAACTTAACATATAGAAACTAAACTAATTAGCTGAGCAGCAAGATGTCTCTTCACATTACATTTAAACTTCTTTAAGTTAGTAGTAAGGGAAGCAGAAAACAGGAAGGGAATTACAATGTCTTGCTATCCAAGGGAAGAAACTATATTAGAGTAGAAGGCTTTTTGGCATCTAGATGCCTCAACAGTTAAAGGATGGGATTTTGCTGTTTGTCAGGTTAGTCAGGAGTATGTACATCGAAGGGGCAGAGATGGTGAGAGTTCATCAGAGTACTTGTAAAACTGACATAAGCATGCAACATTACAGCGATGAGACAGGAGCTGGAACTTAGCCGATAATGCAGGACCTATTAGATTTTAGACTCTTTTTGGGCTCTGTTTAAGAGTGAAAAACTAGTGGCAGATGCACCAACAATACTCTATGCACGGATGAATTGTGACTTTGTAAAGATGTGAGTAATTTTCTCACATGGTATATGGAGCCCATCTTCTTTGCAGCAGTCTTGGCATCGTCCTCAATATATTTGTTCCAATTAATGTTAGGCTGTGTAGTTTAATAGATGTGCTCTCGGATAGAGTATTATTCGTCAATCAGTGGTTGAGAAGGTTTTTCCTTGTAGTTGTTGCTTGGTCTTAGTAGAATTAAATGTTAACTTCCACTTACAGTCTCATTCCACTACCAAGTAAAGGTCGTTTTTATAGGGTTTCTAAAATTGATTTGGATAGGTGTACATTCGTTTTACCTCTATGTCTATTATAGAGCGTGGTGTCATTAGTAAATATATCTAAAACACAAATTTTATCAAGAAGTTCATTTTTGAATATCGGGAATAATAAAGGGCACCCTGTCATGTACAACAAGAAAAAAAGGATAGAAATCAAAAGGGGCTTACTTTTTCTTTGTCTTCTTCGTCCTCTTCATCATCATCATCAACATAATCCTATCAAAAGAAAACAAAATAATTAAGTGCGATCGGCGTTGATTAGCATCTGTGGATTTGGAATTAAATAGAAACCCCAATAAATGTTTGGCTGCAATGATGTATTTTCTAATGTATCAATTGTTGAAATAATTGGAAAATAAAGAAAGGAGAGCAAAAAGGGGGGGGGGGAGAAACCGCAACTGAAACATGTATACACATATGTAGCCAATAATGTTTGCATAAATAAATAACAATTATGTGCGTGATTATCTATATAATTATAAAACTTAAATGACCTTGTAGCGATGTATGTAACCCACTTTCCGATATCCGGTTGTGCATGAGCGCACGACCTGCGCACTGAAATATTAAGGTTATTATTTCAAAATTATTATTTAACATGGGAAGAGTGGAGTTTAAAATAACTTAAACGTAATACAGAAAAGAACGATGTAAAAAAAAAAAAAAAAAAAAAAAAAGCAGCAGTATTAACAATTGTTCATTTGGATAATTTAAATGCGAAAAAAAAAAGACAAAAGAACAATTGGGACACTGAAATATTAACGTTATTATTTCGAAATTATTATTTAACATGGGAAGAGTGGGGTTTAAAATAACTTAAACGTAATACAGAAATGAACGATGTAAAAAAAAAAAATTAAAAAAAGCAGATATATCAAAATTTGAATCTAACTATAATAAGTATCATGGTATCTGTTCAGTGCACATTTACCTCTAAGTATGGCCAACCACTTATAATTCAGTAACTGTAAATTTTTTTTTTTTTTTTTTTCAAAAATAATCAATTATAATAAACAGAACGACTCATAGAAATCTATCTATATTCTTTTTTCATTTTAATATACTTTCATAGAAATGTTTCTGTTATGTAAAAAAAAACAAAAAAACTATTTTCTTTACGTCACAAGTGTCACGCTCATACATGAATTCCATAGCTAATATAACATACTGACCCAACGGGTCACGGGCAGTCTAGTATTTTATAAAAATGCATAAGATCTCTATTTACAGGTAGAGTACTCTATCAGACAAATAAATAAAAATATATCCATAAAAGTAAAAAATGTGTGTTCGTGTGAGGACGATTCTTAACCTATATACTCAACAAATTTTCGATCTACAGACTTGAAAATTAGTATATAGGGTATTCAGACATGTGGGAAACTTTTTAATTGATTTCATCTGGAAAAAAGAGCTGCTAAGGGGTAAAAAAAAAATTGGTACATGGAGGTCATCGGATGTTTTGTTTACTTACCTCTGTTGCGGGCTCTTTGACAAACTTGTCCATGACCATTGCGATGATTAAGTTTTTCATAAATATAAGCAGTAATGTCACTGGGAGCATGTATAATTCGAAATTCCATACAACCATAATATACACCTGCAAAAATAGAGGAACAAAACATGAATTGTAATTTCGCTTTCTGGATAAAATTTTGTCCTAAATAGCATTTAAGCTGAGAAATCAAACTTTGATTCTGACTAGCCAATTTTCACTGAGGAATCTTTCTGCCAAACTCAGAAATCTGCACGAAATTTCGAATGGAACCCTTTATATAATGGACAGAGGTAGCATACTCTCGTTTTATCTGAGTGTACTGTAGTTGTTATACCAAAGAAACAGGACAGAGGTAGCATACTCTCGTCAGATCACCAAAGTTAAGCAACGTTGAGCCGGGCTAGTGCCAGATGGGTGACCGTTTGGGAATTCTAGACGCTGTATGTGCTTTCCGCTTATCTCGGCATTGTTTCCAGTCGTTCTGAACCTACACTTGCCACTGGTGTTCAACAATGTTGACTCAGGAGACGTGTGGGTTGGAGATTGCGCAGCTCTTGCTACAAAAATTTAATGTGTAGGCACGCTTACAGTGGGTATTCATAGTCTGTACACAACTGAAAAAAGCCTATTTAAAGATTTATAAAGAATCGTAATCGGTAATTGTAGCAGAATCAGGAAAAATATTGGAATCGTTCCATCACTGGAAAATACACATAAATGGGTATGATTGCGTAAATCCGAAAAAATTTGAAGAATATTTGCATCGTGTCTTAGGATATTAGATCCATTTTTTTTTTTTTTTTTAATTTATTTATTAGGATATTAGATCCTTTCTTTTTTATTTATTTTATTTTTTTATTTATTTTATTTTTTTATTTATTTTATTTTTTTATTTATTTTATTTTTTTATTTATTTTATTTTTTTATTTATTTTATTTTTTTATTTATTTTATTTTTTTATTTATTTTATTTATTTTATTTTTTTATTTATTTTATTTTTTTATTTATTTTATTTTTTTATTTATTTTATTTTTTTATTTATTTTATTTTTTTATTTATTTTATTTTTTTATTTATTTTATTTTTTTATTTATTTTATTTTTTTTATTTTTTTATTTTTTTAATTTTTTTATTTATTTTATTTTTTTATTTATTTTATTTTTTTATTTATTTTATTTTTTTATTTATTTTATTCATTTATTTATTTTATTTATTTATTTATTTTATTCATTTATTTATTTTATTCATTTATTTATTTTATTCATTTATTTATTTTATTCATTTATTTATTTTATTCATTTATTTATTTTATTCATTTATTTATTTTATTCATTTATTTATTTTATTCATTTATTTATTTTATTCATTTATTTATTTTATTCATTTATTTATTTTATTCATTTATTTATTTTATTTATTTATTTATTTTATTTATTTATTTTATTTATTTATTTATTTTATTTATTTATTTATTTTATTTATTTATTTTATTTATTTATTTATTTTATTCATTTATTTATTTTATTCATTTATTTATTTTATTCATTTATTTATTTTATTCATTTATTTATTTTATTCATTTATTTATTTTATTCATTTATTTATTTTATTCATTTATTTATTTTATTCATTTATTTATTTTATTCATTTATTTATTTTATTCATTTATTTATTTTATTCATTTATTTATTTTATTCATTTATTTATTTTATTTTTTTTATTTATTTATTTTTTTATTTTTTTATTTATTTTATTTATTTATTTATTTTATTTTTTTATTTATTTTATTTTTTTTTCATTTATTTTATTTTTTCATTTATTTTATTTTTTCATTTATTTTATTTTTTCATTTATTTTATTTTTTCATTTATTTTATTTTTTCATTTATTTTATTTTTTTATTTATTTTATTTTTTTATTTATTTTATTTTTTTATTTATTTTATTTTTTTATTTATTTTATTTTTTTATTTATTTTATTTTTTTATTTATTTTATTTATTTTATTTTATTTTTTTTTTTTTTTTTTTTATTTATTTTTTTTTTTATTTATTTTTTTTTTTATTTATTTTATTTTTTTATTTATTTTATTTTTTTATTTATTTTATTTTTTTATTTATTTTATTTATTTTATTTTATTTATTTATTTATTTTATTTTTTATTTATTTATTTTTTTTTTTTTTAAAGTTAATTATTATCTTTACCGCCTCTGATGTGGTTGGAGATTGCCCAACTCTTGCCACAAAAAATTAACGTGCAGGCACCCTTGCAGTGGGTATCCAGTCTGTCAGGATTGAAGGAAGCCTTGTTGTTGTAAGCATAGTTTCAGCTTCAGACAGACAGATACCAAAATCTCCATTAGTTAAAGATATTTCTTTCTTTCATGTTATTTGAATTACCAATAACAAATCCAAGAGACGAGATACCATATTTATTTTGCCGTGAAACTGAATAACAGGATGTGTATGACAAAGATCCGTGCCAAAAAAACGTTTTTTTTTTTCTTTTTTCTACTTAATTGCTGGATTCTTTGCACATACCGTGACAGTAATGGCATATTTTGGCAACAAATGTTCCTTGCCGATTGGCCAAATGGCATCAAAGCTTTATTATTGTTTGCATTTGTCAGTCAGACTTTTTGACACGCATCGCTCAAAGAATTCTTTGAAAAAGCATTTTCTTTGCGGACATTTTCTACCCCCTGCAACTTCTGCATTTTTAAATCTCATTTTTCCCACCTGTTATGCCGAATCTAAATACACACGTGACCAACACTGACAAAATTGGTATCGTTTGAAAGCTCAGTTTCTTGGACAACAAATAAAGTTTTTTTTTTTTTTTCTTTTTAATGGCAATCGCTCCAATGAAGCCACTTAATGTAAGGAGGTAAACAGTAAAAAAAAAAAAATACTACTTCAGCGCTCTATGGACAAATTTATTTTTAGTTGATCTTTGACAACTAAATACTTTCGTCTACTTGCCAAATAGAAAAGTTACTAGCCAAACCCACATGATTTTTGGAATATGACATCTTCGTTCTGTGATGACTATGTACATCATAAAGAGTTTTCTGTGCTTTTTTTTTAAATAAGTGTAATTCTAAATATACAACAAATTGTATGTTGATACTTGAAGGTATAAACATTCTAAGTTCTTCAGAAATTTTTTTTAAACAGCCTTCGTTAAAAAAATGAGTATATTGTTCTATTAAACTTTTATTGTTTAAATAATTAAACTTTGTTCATTTTATTAAAAAAAAAAAGTTGAAAAGATATTTTTCACTCAGTAGTCAGCTATGGAAGATTGTCAGTGAAAGAAATACAATCGCCAAAAGATAAGCGTTTCATTATTTCTAGTCGCCATTTTGAAAAATTACTCGCAAGTGCGACTGTTTCACTCGCAATGTAAAGCCCTGTACTTCAAGGTATCAAAAATTTTCCAACGATAAATGTTAGATGGAATAGATTCTGACACAGAAAACAGCAATTATTCCCCTTTTGTCAGAAATGTTGCTCATGGAATGTGAGGATTAAAGGATGAAATAAGGCAAATGAGAGGTATGAGGTTGGTGAAAGTTAACCTAAGGTTTACTTTCTAGTCTCCTTGAATGTACTCAATAATAACAGTGTGAACAGTTCACGGTTATAATTTTCCCACAATCCAGGTAAAATTGCAACAAATCATTTTTCTTCTTCGTCATCATCATCATCGCTATCATCATTATTATTATAATTATCATCATAATCATAACGTCTGTTTTACATAGTGGCATGGTTTGAGCAGCTTCAAAAAACTGACTTCCAAACTAACCTATCTTTGGCCAGGTCTTTATTTATCCCTCTTTTCTCAACTTCACTCTCCTCACTTTCTCCCATGTTTACATTGGTCTTCTACTGTGAACTGACCTTGCTACCTCAACTGTTCTACATCTACTGACTAAAGAACTCTCACTCATTCTTTCAATATGACCATACCATCAAAGTCTCCTTATCATTGTAATCATCATCATTATAATCATTGTCATAAGGTCTTTGAGCAGCTTTCAGAAAAATTGACTTCCAATTTTTACACGCTATTTTCGCAGTGTTTCCTGGTCTCCACGTGGTTTTTGGCTTTACCGTATAAAAAGGTGAAACTGAACACAGAGCAAATGCATCTTCCTGGCACCAATGCCAGGGACGTCCAGAAAGCAATGAGATTTGATCAATGCAATGAAAACCCGTCATATCAGACAATTGCTATTCATTTGGACACTCCCCTTTTTATGGGGAGCTGGTTTTCCCCAACATCTTGTGGGGAAACAAAGAAATATGCAGAAACTGGCTTGCAGCCAAAGTTAAGTGCGTGATTTCATTCCCCTACTATGGCATGATGTTTGACCTCACGTAACTTTTTAATCGTTTTATTTCAACTAATCTGATTTCCGCTCTCCCCGTAGCATTGTGGTAAGTTATCAGGATATCACTTTTTTTCCACCTTCGGCTCAAAGCTTCGGGTTCAAGCCTACCTACCTACCAAAACTTTTTTTTTCCCCTACATACACGGTCCTGGATATGACCTTAAACTATATCCAGTGGTGAGGCCCCAGCTTGCGGGCTTTGGGGAGTGTGGAGCCACCCTTAAATTGCCATTGCTCCCAGGTCCGCTCTGACCCGGAGTGGTAGTACCTGTTAGGGTCCCAACTATGGGTTAAATAGAAACCAACTTGAAAACAACAAATATATTCTATTAAAAAATCTTTCTTCAAAATCTTTGGATTCGGCATTAAATAACCTGAAAAGGGTTGATATGCCATAAAACAAAAACAACCAACCAACCTACATACACACCTACAAACACCCAGGCAACACCGGGCACCCACACTAGTCTATACAAGCAAGAATGTGTGTGTGTTTGTTTGTGCATGCACTTTTTGTATATGTCCGGCAAAGGCTTTTGGAGGGAGGGGGAGCGCTTGACATGTTTACTCATTCTTAAAACTTTTTATATACTGTCTAAATCATAATATATACGAGTTATGAATGGGGGTCACGTCTATCTTTGCCCGACTTTTACTTTCACTATTTTCGAGATTTTTTTCAATCGCCGCATCTTTTGTTTCACTTTTCAGTATAAAAATGCGGAACTGCATCCGTATCAGCAGTTCCTCGGCACTCGTGGTAGGGACGTCCAGAAAAGCAATAAAGTTTGATCAATGCAGGGGAAACCTCTTATATCAGACAATTGCTATTCATTGGGTCACTCCCCTTTTTATAGGGAGCTGGTTATCCCCCTTCCCAACATTATGGGAAAACAAACAGCCAAAGTTGGAAAGAAAAAAAAAAAAAACAGCCTCGCAGCGAAAGCTGACTGCGAGATATGTTTGACCTGATTATCATTAAAATCATGCACCTAAGATTTAAATGTTGAATTAAATCACTTTTCTGTTACTCTGCCGCGGTGGGTAAGTGGGTTGCATGTCAGGATTTTTTTCCAGGTTCGATCCTACCTACCTACCAAAACTTTTTTTTTTCTTTTACCACACTGGTGAGGCCGCTAGTTTTTTTTTTTTTTTTTTTTTTTTTTTTTTTTTTTTGTGACCCCGCCCCCCTCCCCAACACACACCTCCAAACATCTGGGCAACGTCAGGTACCCCACTAGTCTATAACATAAATCTCAATCGTTTTTTTTTGTTTTTTTTTCCGTTTGAAGATTGTAATGCTGGGTATGGGCAGCCAAACCAGCTCCCAACATTGCCGTGTTTTTTATTGAAAACAACCGAGAGCTCTTTTTAGTATCCTCATTAAGTGCAATTGTCTGAATCTCTTTTGCACTTGGTTCACCAGGAATATTAGTTAAGTAGGACTTCAGGTTCTTCTTCATAAGTCCTGTGGCACCTATGATAACTGGCATGATTGATATCTACTTAAGATTCCAGTTTCTTTCCATATTATACATGAGACCTTGATATTTGGTCTGTTTCTCTCTTTCAGCTCTGTTCAGACCACCGTCATTAGGAATACTCACTTATGTATGTATGTATGTATGTCTGTCTCACTAAACCTTTCAACACACACGACCAACATTGACAAAATTGGTATCGTTTTGAAGCTTAGTCTCTTAACCGACAAATATCCAAAATTGGTCAAAACCATTCATTCTTTCATCATCAACTGGGCTGTTTTCTACAAGGAAGGGTTGATTTTTTTCATCGCCATTTTTGCAAGTCATCGTCTTCTTTTTGATTGACTACGCTTAATTTCAAAGTTCCGAACTTTCGGTCAGGAGATGGAGACATCTGTTAAGACACCACGTTTTTTTTCTTTTAACCCTTTTTTTTCTTTCGCATTAGGGGTTCAAGCCTGCCTGCCTATTACCACATTTTTTGTTTTTCTTGTAATAACTAAGCTTATTTTAAATGGCAGTGACGCATGTTGTGGTGGGCATGGCAACTAAACCGTTCACTTTTTTTTTCCACTTCTTTTTTCTCTTAGTGTTACAGGTTCGAGTCTCCCTGCCTGCCTACTCCTTTTTTTTTTTTTTTTTTTAAAACTCGCACGAGTACTCCCTGCTATTTTCATTTCTTTTCTTTTTTTTTTTTTTTTTTTTTTTTTTTTACAGTGTTTTGAAATATACTTTCTTTAGGCTCCATTGCTCAGTACCCTTACCGTAAAATCTCTCCACACCCAGGCAACGTTAGGGACCCCCTGCTAGTTATATATAAAGAACGGAAATTAATTGCTTATTTAGCAATTAATATGAAAATCAGAAGTAATAAGAATCAATATGCTTCATTTGTTCAGCAGATTTGAGAATGAACTTATGGAATATCCAAAAATGTTTGACCTCTGGACAAGGGAAAATTGACGTTGAATACGGGAGAGAGAGAGAGAGAGAGAGAGAGAGAGAGAGAGAGAGAGAGGTACTTTCCATATTAGAACTAATTCTGTAAACATTTGTCTTTTTTTTTTTTTTTTATAATTTACCCGATCTTGCAGGAAGCTACTGGAGTCGGCCACCATCTTTTCATTAGTGAACTGAACCTGCTACTTTTTTTTTTTTTTTTTTACATGGTGGTCACCTCTTATCAAGGCCCGGAAGCCACTCAGGGATAAGGGTTATTGCAAGTACAGTACGTTAGTGTGGAGATTTGATGAAGTGTTTACTTAAGGGGGGCGGTTCATTAGGAATTTGTTTACGTTGGACTTGAAGACATTCAAGTTGTAGTCAGGTGGGAAGCAGGCAGACGGAACAGAGTTCCACAGGCGTGCAGTTCTAAGAAAGAAGCTTTGTTCATGGAATCCACGTTTTGATTTAGGCACAGATAAAGAGTGGGAGAAATTTTTCACAGTGGGTTCAGCTAGACGGGTGTTTTTCGTGAAAGATTGGCGAGGGGAGACCAGAAATTGGAGTTCAGACGAGCACCTGCCATGGAAATAACGATAAAACAAGGATAGGCTCGCAACATCTCTTCTGTGGGAGAGGGGTTGCAGGGTAGAGACTGTTCCACATCTGCTAACCCAAGTCTTCTTATGCCTTCTTTCCTGACCGTCGGGTTAGGGTTAGGGTTGACCATATTCAGTTTAACATTCATTTGACATATTATCATGTAGCTTTAGGAAATTGACTTCCATTGTAACCTATCTTTGACCAGGTGTTTATTTGTCTTTTTCTCAGGTCAATTTTTATCACTTCCTCTCATATTTTCCTTGTACTCCCCCCCTCCGTAAACTGGCCCTGCTACTTCAACTATTTAGCATCTGACTCAAGAACTCTTATTCTTTTAGCATGGCCGTACAATCAAAGCGATGCATGTTCTGCACACATCTCTTTATACTGTCCAGATTTAATTGCCCTCTGAGGTCATCAGATCTAAGCTAATCTTTAAAAATCCTGACATTACACACCCATTGTACCATTTCTCTCCATGCAACACATATCCTCAACCCTCATTGAGAGTCATTCCAAAAGTAATTATTTTTGTTTTTAATAACTCGTATAGTTGAAGAGCTACAAAAACAGGCGTGCTACTATTTAAACGAGTGACATTTTGTGCTCCAAAATTTATTTTTATACATAGTCAGTTTTCAATGCTTTTTTGCCAGGAATTCAATGACGCACATCCATGATAGGGGTTACTTTCTTAAAGTCTCATACCATCAATATCTGCAACAGAGGGATGAAACTTTCATGTCATAAATTCATAAGTTCAGTCATCATAATACAATTTGCAATCCCCTCTGATCCATTCGGGCGGAATAAAAATAGGATATATTACTTATTGAATGCCCTTATATATATATATATATATATATATATATATATATTGCACCAGAAAGAGTTTATTGCTCATTGATTGTGCCGCATCTACCAAATAATATTGATGAGCCTGTTTGTGCATTTTTTGTAGGCTAGAATTATTGCATTAATTTTTCAAAACCACACCTGATATTAAAGATATTAAAGTTCTGAATTTTTTTAGATGAGGCTGGAGAGGAGGTTAATAAAATTCTATGCAGGGTGCCCAAAAAGTCACAGAGGGTTTCAAACTTAAATAGATTCTTTATTTTTGATATCTTTCTATAATTTTAACACAATCTGACTAAGACATTGGGAAATTCAAAAAATATGCAAAATTCAAACAATCTTTATTTATGAAAAATAATGTCTTTTAAATGTTTCCCATTTTCAGCTTCGCATATTTGTGCTCTTTCCAAAACATTATTCATGACAGATTGCAGAATCTCTGGATTGCGATTTAACTCCCTTATTTCGTTCCTGACGTTTTCCTTCAATTCTTGCAGGGTTTGGGGTTTGTTTCGAATTGTGTTGTGACTTGGGCTATCTTTTACATGAAAATGCTGTAGATAAGCTCTTTGAGTCAAAACAATTGACCCTGATTTTGGTAAAACAATTTCACAACTTGTGTTCGTTGTTCAATGCTATACTTATCCATAATTAATTTTCAAAATATTATCTGTAAAATATTTGAAATAGAGAAAAAAAAAAATCATTAATGGTAAAAATGACAAATATTTTCAACTCTTGATTTTTGGATTGTTACTTGGTTGTTTTTGTTTTACGGCATATCAATCCTTTTCAGATTATTTAATGCCGAATCCAATGATTTTGAAGAAAAATTTTTTTAATAGAATATATACATTTTTTTCAAGTCGGTTTCTATTTAACCCATAGTTGGAACCCTAACAGGTACTACCACTCTGGGTCAGAGTGGACCTGGGAGCAATGGCAATTAAAGGGTGGCTCCACACTCCCTAAGGCCTGCAAGCTGGGGCCTCACCATCGGATATAGTTTAAGGTCATATCGAGGACCAACTTTTTTCGACACCCTGCAAATACATTCTCAGATGGAGTACTGTTGAAACATATGGAGGGGGAGCTGCTCAGAACACCATTTTCCTGCCTTGACAGGATTCAAACCTGGCTTCGAAATCTAGTGAGTAAAGTCCTTTTTCCCACCCTACTTCAAACAGAGGAGGTCAATAAAATTCTATAATACGCTCTAAAAAGGAGGAGGTAATGCCTGATAGGATTATCTCATGCAACCTCTTTCCCACAGAAGAGACGTTGCGAGCCTGTCTTTGCTTTATCGTTATTTTCATGACAAGTGCTCGTCTGAGCTTCAATCTATGGTCCCCCCTCTCGCCAAACTTTCACGGAAAACACTCGTCTAGCCAAAACCACTATTAATAATTTCCCACACTCTTTATCTGTGCCTAAATCTAAATTTTTTAGAACTGTACACCTGTGGAACTCTCTTCCGATTGCCTGCTTTCCAGCTGACTACAATCTGATTGTCTTCAAGTCCAATGTAAACAAGTTCTTGATGAACCGCCCCCTAAGTAATCCAGTTTACAAAATTCCCACTACTTATGTTTACTACGCTATAATCACAATGACTAATGTATACCCATTAAACCTTATCCTCGAGTTGCCTCCGGGCCTTGATAAATTGTGATTCTTGTGTGTAAAAAAAAAAAAACCCCTTCTTGAGTGCGACAAGATATTAAAGTTCTGAATTTTTTTAGATTGTTTAGATTATATTGATCGGACTATTGTTCTCATCTTGATTGTTATTTGTGCAACGTTTCGGTCGGATTGTCCTTCGACCTTCATCAGGCAGGTCGGTTGTTGTTTGGAAAATTTGGGCAATGAAAGGAAAAAAAAAATCCTCCTCTCAATCTTTATTAGAAGTTACCTCACCTATGTCAACCATTTTTTTCTGATCCAGAATAGTATAGTTTCGGCTCCAGACAGATACATAATCTCCGTTATGAATAGATAAAAATGGCACGAAAAGTTTGACGTTTCCACTTACAATAAAGGCAGTGATGCTTCGAGGTTTCGAATCGTGATCAAAGCAGCTTTGAATAAATTTTCCCGTATCCACGAAGGAGGAGACAATTTGTGAGACTCGGTTTATATTCCGTTTCATTATCTGAAAATATAACAAAAAAGAAAATGTAATTGTAGAAAAGAAATAGATGTGTTAGCATTCGAAAAAATAAAGCAAATGTTGCACAATCCCCAACTGCACTTCTGGTCTCATATTGCATCTGAAAGAACAATTGGAAATAAGTCATATGCAATTCACTATGACTAGGCACAGCTGTGTAACTAGAAAACGGAGCTATTAAACATGTCATTGGTTTATGGGGCAAGAAAGGGAAAGAAGAAACCTTAGTAGAAGTTAGCGTCCCCAATGATGCAGGATTATAAAGAGCTGAGAGGGAAAAGATAATGAAATACTGAGGTCTTATGTATGACATGAAAAGAAATTGGAATCTTAGGAAGATCTCCATCATTCCAGTAATTATAGGAGCAGCTGGACTCCTGAAAAATAATTTCCAAAATTATCTGATAAATATACCCGATGAACCAAGTGCAAGAATGATGCAAACAATTGCACTAAAAGGGACGTTTAGAACCTTAAAAAAGATCTCCCAGTTGGAATGTATGAGATAGCAGGTAAATGGCTGGCATCTTGGAGGATGCCCCATCCCCAGCTAGAACAAAATAAGAAAATTGGAAATTTTTTTTTTTAGTCATTTTCGATTTAACTTACTACAATGGCAAAGATTGCAGAAATCACAGGAGCAATTTCCTGAGACTTACACTTGCTCCCTATTTGATTGGTGGGTTGGTTGTTTTTGTTTTATGGCATATCAACCCTTTTCAGGTTATTTAATGCCGAATCCAAAGATTTTGAAGAAAAATTTTTTAATAGAATATATTTGTTGTTTTCAAGTCAGTTTCTATTTAACCCATAGTTGGGATCCTAACGGGTACTACCACTCCAGGTCAGAGTGGACCTGGGAGCAATGGCAATTAAAGGGTGGCTCCACACTCCCCCAAAGCCCGCAAGCTGGGGCCTCACCACTGGATATAGTTTAAGGTCATATCCAGGACCACTATTTGAGACACATAGATATTTAAATATTCCATTAAATTTCTCCTTAACTTCTCAAACACTGAATTGATAAAAAAGTTGGGAATATAATTTTTCATCTCAATTATCATTTCAATAACTATAGTATACTTTCTTTGTTGTCTCTTGGTCTTACTGGATTCCGGAGCAAGAATTCATCTAGTCTGGTGTAGTATCAAGCTTCATGTTATTACTTGAGGTAACATCACTTGAAGAAGGTGCACTATTCCTTGTAAAAGTCAGTATGAATTAGCCATACTGAAGAGATCTTATTTGGGCAGCGAATACTATGTGGTTTTGAATATTTAGTCAGGGTTTATTTCAAAGAAAACGTATCGTCATGCCAGGTTGTCCTGACAAATCCCTTTACAGGGAGACCATAGACACTCAAGTTGTCTATCATAGACACTCAAGTTGTCTTTCATAGACACTCAAGTTCTCTCCAAGTTCTCGACATTGTTTTGTGTGACTCATCAGACTAACAGAATGCAATTCTTTAAATTTTGCAAAAGAAAACAAGAAAGTGATTATAATATTACATTTTTCGACTCACCGAAATTTTGAATTTCTGTTCAGGTTGCATAAATTTGTCTTCTTTTGGATTGATAGTACGTATTCCAGCTTTGAGCTGAAAAAAAAAAAAAATGCAACAACCATTAAGTGAAAAATAATTTAAAATTTTATTTTTTTAATGTTTAAGCATTCACTTTTAAAGGCATTTTTTTTTTTTTTCAAATCGTTTGAACATTTATTTTAAAAGCCAAAACAAAATTTTTAAATCAATCGTTTGAACGTTAATTTTAAAAGCATTTTTGCTTAAAAACAATTGAATGCTAAAACGACTGATTTTAAAATTTACTGTATAAACACAGTATAAGTTTTCTGGATTCTGCCATGCAAATACAAACTTATATATATTTGTTCAGGGTTAAAAATATCCAAACGTAAAAACTCAAGAATTTTAAAAGGTTCTTGATAGTGCTCAATAAAAAGAGCAAGATATTATTTTATTCAATTTAAGTAAACAAAATTACCATTAGTTGCGACAATAAATCTACTGTTTCAGTCTAAAAAGACCACGCCTCGTCTAAGACTAGAGTCTGTTTTTCTCGCCTTTTAGACTGAAATAGATTTATTACTGTGATTAATGATAATTTTGTTTACCTAAATTGAATAAAACAATATATATCTCTACAATTATATATATATGCAACTTTGTTTGCATGTGTGCGAGTTCGTTCCTTATAGACTCCGAAACGGCTGAACATATTTTCTTTAAAATTTATGGGAATTTAATGTTTAAGTCTGGGAGTGATCTTAAGTTTTGTCTCAGAATACCCCCGATAATTACCAATAATCGCTAATTGAAATCGTTATTTTAGTTTATCTATCATCGGGAAAGCCATTTTTTTCCATGTCGTCGCTTAGCAACAATGATGGAACAACGGGCTGTGAAAATTCTAATGTGGGCAAGGTGATATCATGTTTTTTTTTGCATGACGTGGTCTATAGGTTCAAACCCTGCACGTAAATTTCTTAATCTTTTTTTTTTTCATTAACTGGAAAGAAGTTTACATAAAATAATTTTATAAAAGAAACAGTAGGTTCTCTAAAGTGCAATGTAGAATAACATATTTTGAACTGAGTTACTGCATGGAGGCTTGTGAAGATTCCTCCCGGGCGATTTCACGGGTTTCGATGACGATAAAAATATAGGAGTGTGAAATATTCGTTGATCATCATTCAATCCCGGGCAACGTCGGAGTCGGGTCTCCCTGCTACTATATATATATATATATATATATATATATATATATATATATATATATATATATATATGTTAAAAGTCCATGTATGCTTCTAGGATAGTGATTTAAAGGTTATGAGGGTTTTTTGAAGCAAAAAAAAACGATGTTACTTTTTGTATTTAATATTTTTGTAGTTTTTTATATTTCAAGCGGACCTCCGCTCTTGATCACAAAAAAGTATCGAAATGAAAAAGAAAAAGAAAACCGTTGAAAGAACTGGAAATTTGTAGTCTGGACAGCGTTCATTCCTAGCAATCATGTTCGAAAAAGTTCACGTGAATTATTTTAGCCGTTTGTGGAAGAAGATTGTGTTTTTTAATATTTTTTTTTTAATGCTGCAACGTAAAAGCGTTTAATTCAAACGGCAAAAAATGAGACGCAATTGATTTCAATATGTATAATGGAATAGAAATGAAATTGTTAAACGGTAAAAATACTGTAATTAATAGTTATGAATAATAATAATAATAAAACTACTGAAGAGGGCAGAGTTAGAGACAATGTCGTCTTTTTTAATGGTGAGTAAAGTCTGTCTCTTGCTCAATAAAGATGGCGTACAGTATAGGGACGAACATAAGTAAGTAAATAAATAAATGAATAATAATAATAAAATCAATAAAATTAATATTAGTTAATAAATGAGAATACAAATAGTCTCGGTCCTGAAAGAAATGAACGATTATCCGGCTTCCGTTTTCTTATATGATGTTCCTCTATCTTTGGACTTTACTTCTGTTGTCGTTTCTATATTGTTGTTCTTATCTTTATACTAATACGATAGCGTGTGTGTTATTTTGTGTGTCACGCTTACATCCGGGTCGTTTAATTGTTATATACTTCCATTTCTTAAATCTCTAAGAGAAGAATTAGGAAAAATAAGAGAGGGGGGGAAGGAAGACCAAGAAGAGGAACTGGAAGGCGAAGAGGAAAGTGAGGAGGAGAGAAGGTCGAGAAAAAAGAGGAAGAAAGAAAGGAAAGGAGGAGTGTAAAGGGGAAGAAAGTAAGGCGAGGAGGGTAAGGGGTACTGCTGCCACATCTGGGCAGGAGCTGCTAAAAACAGCCTATCCTGCCTTGACAGAGTACAAAATAGACTTCGTGGCTTAGTGGGGGATGCCCTTTTCTCTTCCCTGCAACCTCTCTCCCACAGAAGAGACGTTGCGAGCCTGTCTTTGTTTTATCGTTATTTCCATGGCAAGTGCTCGTCTGAGCTCCAATCTCTGCCCCCCCCTCGCCAATCTTTCACGAAAAACACCCGTCTGGCTGAAACTACTGTCATTAATTTTCACCACTCTTTCTCTGTGCCTAAATCCAAACGTAGATTCCATGAGCAGAGCTTCTTTCTTAGAAGTGTACGACTGTGGAACTCTCTCCTGTTTGCCTGTTTCTCACCTGACTACAACTTGGATGTCATCAAGTCCAACATAAACAAATTCCTAACAAACCGCCCCCTTAAGTAAGACACTTTATCAAATCTCCAATACTAATGATTACTACGATACTATCCCATTGATTACTGTGCACACAATAACCCTTATCCCCGAGTGGCTTCCAGGCCTTGATAAGTGGTGACCTCGAGAAAAAAAAAAGGTTAAGAGGGAGAAGGAACTGGCTAACTAAACAGAAATAAAAATGAAATGAATTGACAAAGCAAAATCGTGCTGCAAAGTAGAGTGAAATGTGGAAAGAAAATTAATAAAAAAACAAATTTGGTTTCGGTTTTGATTATAGTTGATAGCACTAAAGTCATTTAATTTTTTCTTATAAATAATTTTACTAAGAATTCTTCACAAGTTTCGGTTTCAATTATGGCTCGGATCTTTTCGCAATGAAGACATGAGTGGATGACAGTGTCACAACTTGTCACAACAGTGTCACAACTTTATTTCAAACGAAGATTCAAACTCTGCGTGAATTTACATAGTTTTTTTTTGTTGTTTTGTTTGATTAAAGATTTAAAAAAACAAAAAAAACTTACATGATTAAAAATGAGATCCATCTCGAGTAATATTGAACCTTTGGTTTTGTGCATCAGTTTCTTGTCCTTTAAGGCATACCATTTGCGTTCTCCCGGTTTTATCTGAAAATGAAAAGATCACATGTCAAGAAGTCAAAGGGCAGATGTCATGAGGTCACCCACGTTGATCAGAAAAGTGAATAGGAATTTTAATCTAGATGTTAATGAGTTATAGATCAGGAGCAGTGTGTGGGTAGAGGTCACGTTTGGAATGCGGCTCTTGTTATTTTAATAGTTCAAACGTTAGGAAGAAAACGGAAATATAAACATTATTTGTATTATATATTTATATTAGCAAGCCGCCCGGTGTTGTCCGGTTGTAAAATATGCATAAAATATATTTTAATTCATACAGAAAATAAGACGTGCATGCGAGTATTATCTTTTTTTTCTAGAAAGTTCGCTTGTAAGTAAAAAAAAAAAAAATAATACCCGAGGTGAGATCGAAACCAAAACCTAAAGACAGTGAGTCAAGTACGATAACCATTACACCAGCTTTACACACCATTTACCAAGTGTTTTCAAACCTACTTATTCCTAACATAAAAAAGCTGTCATGTTTCACGGTCGCACATGTGCATCAGTGAAACAGTTGAAAACAGAAAAAAATCTGATGATCCCACATACCAATTTTTCAGTAGGAGCTGTTTTTTTTTTTTCTGAATGAAAATGGACTAAAAAGTTTTCCACGTGTCTGAATACCCTATGTACCAAATTTCAAGTCTGTAGATCAAACATTTGTTGAGTATATAGGTTGAGAAATGTTCTCTCACACACATTCTCATTTATATATATATTAGTGTTGGGACGATTAATCAGAATTGAAATCATGAAGCAGAAAAATCAGAGTTTTTTGGAGTATCGGAATCGTGAAATTTGAGCATATTTTCCGACACCAAAACCGATTCCTTTAATTATCTATTTTATATTATTTTGTTTTTATAAAACATCTTCCACTGCTTGTAGTAATAATAAAATAATAAATATTTATTGATTTAAACTTTCAAATAAAACTAAAATCTCGTGATCACCCCCTCACAAATGTGTTTTATGTTTGAGAAAATATCTGCATATTTAATATTTATTTTTACGATAATCGGGACAAAATAACACTTTTATAGTAAAATATTTAGAGATTTATAAAGAATTGTAATCGGTAATTGTATCAGAATTGGGAATTTAGTACGGGAAAAATATTGGAATCGTCCCATCACTAATATATATATTTATTTTTTCAAGGTACCATGTTATATATTAGCATGGGTGCCCGGCGTTGCCTGGGTGTTTGGAGGTGTGTGTTGAGCAAAAAAAAAAAAAAAAATGTGATAGTAGGAAGGCAGGCTCGAACACGTACCGCGAAAACGGGGGAAAAAAAACATAACGTCTTTGCTGTTATGACCACGCCAAACCAGAAGTGACGTAGGTTTAAATTAAGGCTAGAAAATCAAAAAGAGATGACTTTCGAAAATATCGGTGACAAAAACGACCAGTTGAGGGTGAGGAAATTAATGTTTTTAGCCAATTTTTTGGTATTTGTCGTCTAAAAGGTCAAGTTTCAAAACGATACTGATCTTGTGAAAATCCGTCGCCTCTGTCGAAAATTTCAGACAGACATGCAAACATACATACATAGATTTTTATATTGATAGCTCAAATTTTCGACCCAAACCAATTAAAAAGCTTGCCCTATCTCTGAATACCCTTTATGTAAAATTTCAAATGTTTAGACCAGAAACTGTCTGAGTAATTTGGTAGAGACCGCAGAGGTCAATTTTTTTTAAACTTTGACCCCTATTATGACCCCTTAACATTTATTGTTTTGGGCTCAAATCAAGTTAAATTGGATCAATGTCCAAGGAACCTATATCTAAAATTTCAATTGTTTATACCCAAAATTGGTGAAGGAGTTTGGTAGAGTTCTCAAAGGTCAAATCGTTGAACTTTGACTCCTTAACAGCCAAATTTTTGGCCGAAAACGGATTAGAAAGATTTTCCCAAATCTCAATACCCTGTATATCAAATTTGGAGTGTGTAGACTGAAAATTGACAGAGTTATTGCATATGGAAATGTACACAGACAGACAGACACTTTCACTTTTATAGATATATAGATAGATTTGATGAAAATTATGAGAGTGAAATCAAAAAGGAACAAATCAAAATTATATGTTCATTAACGTTTCGTCTTCATTTTAAAACTTCCTCAGGATGATTGATTTGAAGAAATAAAATACCAGCACAATATTTGAAAATACAAAAACACAACAAATATATTTTCAGGAAGTTTTAAAATAAAGACGGAACATTGATTGACATATTTAATTTGTTCCTTTTCATCTCTCTCGGTCTCTCTCTTTCTCACTCTCTCTACATATATATATATATATATATATATATATATTCAAGCACGTTTGATTGAACATGACAGAGTTATTCTTTTTTCCGATGTTTTTGGATATCTTTTCGATTTGCCAAGCGGTCTTTTTATTTCAGCTGGCATGTTGTATAATATGGCGCCCAAAAGTTGTTGTTCAGCCATATTCTTAAGCGCTTTTTATCGGTGTCTCCGATTATCATCAGGAGCGATTATTGTTGTTATAGTTTTCTTTTTCTTTGAGGCTTGGTGTATTTATAGTTTTTTTTTTATTATTATTTATTGGTTCTAAAGATGGGTACGGCAAATTATTTTAATTTTTAATTTCGACTTTATATTTTGTTTACTTAGTTTCTTGTCACAAATGGGCAAACAAATGAAGGAAAAAAAAAAAAAAAATTCTGAGTCCGCATTTTTATTACCGTTACTTTCCCGTCTCGTCACCACTTAAAAGTTTCTCGCCATTGCCCATCTCGCCTGGTATACATTTTTTTTCTTCTTCCAACTGCATGCCAACCACAGCCGCCCCATTCTCATCCTCGATTTCACACGTCAATTTTGTTTGACGTGCACTTTTCTTCTTTCCGACCACGTGGTGTATTTTTTTTTTAATCCTTTTTTTCCTTTTTCTTCATGTCACACTTTCTGATTTGCATATGCGCATTTTTCGGCTGCTGCTGCTAATCTCTTCACAAGCCAACCAACCTTTCGTAGCTGCTGCTATTTTCCGATGCGCTCGTATGTACTGTTACGCTACTGGAATATTAGCTAGAATGAATGCTGGATGCAAAGAAAAATAGTGACATTTTGAGTGGCATTTAAGCTCAAAATATTTCCGTGCAAACGAGGTTTTTCTTATCGACTTACCTTCAGTAATGGGATACACACTTTCCCTAAAAACTCGACTTTTTTATCACGGTCTTCATCGAACACTGTCACTTCTAACACAGAGTGAATATCCTTGACATTACTGAAAAATTAAAAAGAATATTAAATAAGAGTTGTAGTTTGATTGAAGCATGCTGTGCATTGTATAAAGCTTTTTCATTTTCTTTTTTTTTTTTTGCAATGTTGAATTTTAGTTATTGTGAACAATTTCTTTTGTTTTCTATTATTGAAGAACTCCACTCTGAACAGAAGGAGGTAATTCAAGATCTTAAAATTTCAAAACTACATATTTCAATGATTGTTTATTTTTTTAGGAAAGTTTATAATTTTTGTAAAATAAAGTCCATTTTTTTTATTTCTAAATGTCATACATTTTCATATAATAACAATGTTTATTCATTTCAGAATTTTCCTTCCTTAGGAAAATTGTTCATTTAAAAATGTAATGTTCATTTCAAAAGTGAAAAAAAAAAAAATGAAAATTGTTCATTGAAAAGTTCGTTTGTAGAAAAAAAAAAAAAAATCATTCATTGTCATTATATGACCACTCTCATTCATTTCAGGAAAAAAAAAAATACAAAAACTGCCTATTGTAATTCATTTCAAAATTATAATTATTTTATAGAACCTAAATTTTTTTATTTCAATTGACTAAATATCAATGTTTTATTTTGTTATTGTTGATAATTTACTGTGTGTATTTTGTAGGTTAATTAATAACTATTGTTAGTTAATTATGAAGTAAATAAAGAAAACCTGCATTTCTTCCTTAAATGACTTCATACGGGAAGTTATATCAATGGTTGACAAAAGAAAACAAATTAATTGGCAACGTAAAATTTTCTTAGCCTTTGTACACACAGGGACGTAAACAGACAATCTGTTTATTCACATGGTTACAGACATGTCACACACCCACTTACATAAAAGCAATCAAAGCGCAGATAACCGCCAGTTACCCAATGCTTAAAGCACACTTCATCACAAATCAGACAAGGGGAAGCAACTCCTCACATGGTTCAAGGTACAAAACCCTTAATCTTCACAGAAAAAACTCTCACATTGACAACTCCAACATATTTTACTTTTATATTTTTGTTTATACAAAACAATTTCAGAGAAATTCTAAGAAAAACTATTCAGATCTCCTTGAATTGTCTCCTCTTGTTCTGAATGGAGTTCTTAAAAATGAAAACAAAAAATGTCCATGATAACTAAAATGTACAAGTGCCGCTTTTTTTTTTTGTTATTAATCGAAGTTAAAAGCTACTATTGAATAATGGGTCACTTGAGCAGCAGTGGGTTGCCAGTTGTGATGCTGTGATTGTTCAATCGTTATTGGCATTAAACCTTCTCTATTCTTCTATCTTCTATCTATCTATATAAATAAAATGAACTCCTTTTTTCCCCTCCAAGTTTGACCTTAATAGGATTGATAATCTAGACATTTTACGCAGATGTACTATGCACAAACTGCATCACACTGGGGTGTATTATCGGCATATTACCTACCCACTACCTCGCTGATCGTAGCTTCCTATATTTTATCTGGTAAGAGTTCACTGCGAAAACCGGTTACGATCAATGGCAGTAGTAAAGTCTTCTCTCTCTAATAAATTCATACTTCCACCGCAACCCATTTACACCGTCCGTGACCGTTCACAGGAGATAATTATGAACAAACACCGGTTAAGGTTTTTTATAAAAACTGGACTGCAATTTAGGTGAAAAGTGCCACGCTTACTTTTACGTTGGTTAAAAATAAAAGCATAAACAAAAACAAACCAAAAAACTTTACATTTTCTTTCATTAAAATAAAATTTATATTACTTAGATTCTGTTTTATTTCATGTCCTTCGGCAATTTTAACATCGTTTGTTTCGATTTTAAAAAATTTTTATTTTTTCCTCGGTTTCCGTTTACACGATGTTTCCATTTTTTAATTTATAAATTCTCTCTTTCCGGCTTTCCTCTTCCTTCGGCAAATTCGACATCGTTTCTTCCTTTGTAAAACAGCCTGATTTAAACATATCATCAATCATTTCCATTACATTTCACCTTGTTCGGTGCCTTTCTCTATATTTTCATCGTTTATCCCCCCCCCCTTTTCAGGATTTTCCTTAGAGGTGGCACTAGTAACCCATTATTTTTCCATTCTTCTTCAATTTTCTTCTTCGTTTTTTTGGGTTCGAAACGGCGTCTCACGTTCGTATATAACAACATATGCAAGGGTAAAGATAGCATTTAATAATAGATTTTTAAAGTCGCAATAGAATAGAATAGCTACACGTGAAATGTTTAAACAAGATAAATAAGTTTTTACATTTCTTATATAATGTTCGTTCGCGCCTGACCTCCATAGAATGGAAATATGCCACAAAGTTTAACAAGGTTTTTTAATATAGATCCACAGAATATTGTGATAACACTACCAATACCAACACTAATCTCTCTCTCTCTTATAATTTTTTTTTTTTTTTGTGTGTGTCTATTGATATTCATATAAAAACCCTGATTGTTACGTTTGGAGTAGCCATGTCGTAACTGCTGTTATGCTTGGCACCCTCTGACTTTTTTAGCTATATATATATATATATATATATAATGTTTACTAGCATTTCAGCCCGGCGTTGCCCAGGTGTTTCGTGGTGTATATTGAGCAAAAGAAAAGAAAAAAAAGCGGTCAATTTTTTAAATTTTGTTCCCTATTATGACCCCTTAACATTTATTGTTTTGGGCTCAAATCAAGTTATTAAGTCAGATCCATGTCCAAGGAACCTATATCTAAAATTTCAAGTGTTTAGACCCAAAATTGTCTGAGGAGTTTGGTAGAGTTCTCAAAGGTCAAATCGTTAAACTTTGACCCCTTAACAGCCAAATTTCTGGCCAAAAACTGATCACAAATATTTTTCCAAATCTCAGTACCCTGTATATCAAATTTCGAGTCTGTAGACTAAAAATTGACAGTTATTGCGTAGGGAAATGTACACACACACAGACACACGTTCACTTTTATAGATATATAGGTGTGTGTGTGATTTTGTGTTATATGAAAACAAACCAGAGTGCTCAATTATTCGTTCAAGAACATATATGTATACATATTTATTTCAACTAATACTGGACATTACTAATTGTGAAACTGAAGGTACCGATGGAAGTTCATAATAACATATAGTGGTATTGAAATAACAATAATATATATATATATATGTGTGTGTGTTCATATAATTTTTTTTGTATTGATATTCATATTAAAACCCCTTTTTTTCTATTTATTTAAAAAGAAAATACAATTTTGTTATATATGCGTTGTAGAATTGCATTCGTCTACAAAAGATCGAGTTAAATTGCATATTCTTTTAAACATTTTAATTAATTCCCTATTAGTTTTTTCGGCTTTCTTATGGGATGATCATCTTTAGTTAACGAAAAT
Source organism: Euprymna scolopes (assembly GCF_053919585.1). Classification (NCBI taxonomy): domain Eukaryota; kingdom Metazoa; phylum Mollusca; class Cephalopoda; order Sepiida; family Sepiolidae; genus Euprymna; species Euprymna scolopes. Next base: position 38,098,222 of record NC_136516.1, read on the forward strand.
GGGATAGAAATTAATTTATTCAAGAGGACAGCTCAATAAGAACTTGGACTTGAAAACAGTCATATTATAGTTAGCCAGGGAGCAGCTCTATAAGATTGTGTAATTATATCCATGCAGATATTCTACATGATTTATACTTGTGTAATAGTTGCATAAAAAGGTTATAGTAAACACAAAGCTCATTCTATATATATTTATGTATGTGTATATATATTTGTTTAAAAAATTTTGCCTACCAATCTCCTCTGTCGGTTTTTTATATACAAACATGAAACTTTGTGATGCTCATCATGTAGTCTCAGTGTCCACCTGACAAATTCGTGGACCCTTATCCTTGAGTTGATGGCCCTTGATGAGTGGTGAGTTACTAATACATACAACAAAAAAAAGGTTCCGTCAGTCGATGATTACTTACAAAGTGAAGATTTTGTTCCATTGTGGATTCAGGGTTTTGTATTCTGTCTGTGTTTGTAGTCGTGCGTTGACCAGTTCTACAACGCAGAAAGGGTCACTTTTGCCACCAATATCTGCGGCTTGTAAATTTTGAGCTTTGTAAACTGAAATATAAAAAAAAAATGCATTAATATTTTGATCAATTCAAAACGTGGATAGACAAACAGTAAAACTTTTTTTTTTCAAATGAAAGTCGCTCCAGACAAGGCATGAAACCACTTGATGTTAATATTTATCTAAGCCACATACAAACATCACACACAACTATGAGAAAAAAGGTCTGGTTTCAATCCTTATACAGGGTGGAACGCTAAATTTGTTGCCCTAAACTACAATTTTATTTTAAAACCTTTATTGAAAAAACATCAATTCGGGTAACTTGATTATGTAGTAGAGCTGACCTTTATTCAATGTAGCCGCCTCAATATGGGTCTAGAACTGGGAGCATGCCTTTTCCACAAGTGCCAGCAGAAGCTCAGCGAATACTCAGCAGATGGCAGCAATCAGGCTGGCTTTGGTGTTGTGGGAGGTCATGTTGGTGATGTTCTTGACATATGACCAAATGAAGTAGTCCAGCAAAGAAGGGGGGCAGTGAACAAAAGGTACAGAGTCATAGCACTCCTTCTGAAGCCAAGCCTTGGTCTCTTTGGACTTGTGGGCCAGCACTGAGTCCTGCTGCCACATCTAGGGTCTGCCAGCTGCCACTTGATTGTACCAGAGGATCACATCACTCCCAGCACATCCAGGTATACTTTGGTGTTAACTTTCAAGCTGACTTCGAAGATGTGAGGTGGCATGATGTGGCCCTCAATTAAAACCACACCGAAAACCATAACTGTCGCTGGAAACTTTGTTGACCTGCACTCTCAAGCATTGAAGCATCCGGATTTGAATTTTGAGGGTGCTGGCAATGGTCCTGTTGTCATAACTTGGATCGGTAGACAGCATGAGTTGTACAGCAGTACATCTCCGATCTCGCTCGTTGAATATTGTCCTATTCAGACATGATAGAAGGCTCCCATCACTCTTGGGATTTGTACATAAGTAGCCAACTAGTAGATAGTCTGCAACAAAAAAAGAAAACCAGTTTTTATCAAATGGAAATGGAATCATGTCGTCTTTTCTAGGGCGATAATTTTGCCGTTCTATCCTGTATTAACAAAATTGTGTGACCCCTTCTCGTGTGTCTGTGCGTTTTTTCTCACCACTCTTACTTTAATTGTTTTTTTGTACTTATGCAGAACTAACAAAGTTATCCGGTGTTGCCTGGGGAAAAAATTGTAACATATTTCTATTAAAACTTATCTCTATACTGCATTTTCTTTCCTTCTCTCCTCCGCTTTCGAATTTATTATCATATAGAGCCAATTCTCTTTTGATTATTATATTGTACCCAGTACGTTGTAGTGGTCTCCCGATGTGGCCTGGTCGCAAAATATACTTAATCTGCATCAATGAAAATATATTTATGTGTTTATTATTACAGAGCCAATATATATAGTCCAACTCCCCTTTATATCAAGTTTCAAGTCTGTTGATCAAAAAAATGACAGAGGAGTTTGGTAAAGACCGTTCCTCATACAGACAGATAAAGCCACTGCAAAATATTTGCAACAAACACTCGTCTAGCTACAACCACTGCCAACAATTTCCCCCACTCTCTATCTGTGCCTAAATCTGAATGAAATTCTATGAATAAAGCTTCTTTCGTAAACTGTGCGCCTGTGGAACTCTGTACCGTGGGGCTGATTTTCAACTGACTACAACACGGTCATCTTTAAATCCAATGTAAATGTTTTTGCTGAGCGACCTCGTTAAATTATTAAATTTTACCCAATTTCCACAAGTACACTGTTGTCTCAGTAACCATCTTACACTCATTAACCCTTATCCTGGAGTGGCTTCCAGGCCTTGATAAGTGGCGACTCCCTTATATATATATTAGTGATGGGATGATTCCAAAATTTTTCCCGGTTCCGATTCTTTATAAATCTCTAAATATTTAACTATAAAATTGTTATTTTTCCCCGATTCCCGGGTAAGCGCGTTAAATGTACAGATATTTTCTCAAACCTAAAAATATACTTGTGTGTATGAGGGAAGGGGGAGGGGTGATCTATAGATTTCAGCTTCAAATCAATAAATATTTATTATTTTAGTATTACTACCAGTGGTGGGGGATTTGTTTTTAAACAAAATAAAATTAAAAAAAAAAGATAATTTAAGGAATCATTTTTGGTATCGGAAATTGGCAGAAAATTTCCCAATTCTGATTCCGATATTCCGGATTTCCAATTAATCATACCAACACTAATCTCTCTCTCTCTCTCTCTCTCTCTCTATATATATATATATATATATATATATATATATATATATATATATAAAGCTGAACGTTTGTGTGTGTGTCTGGTCACGAATAGGCTCCTATATGGTTGACTATTATAGAAAACTGATCACATATAATGACAGAAGATGTATCGAGACACAAGAATGGGTATGTTTGATCTGGCATAATTATGATTTATTAAAATTGTGGGAGGGGGGGGGTCTGCATACGCGCCTGGTCCACAAAGTATGGAAATAATAAATTGTAAAATTAAAAGAAAACGTTTACAAGTTTTTTTGATATAGATGTACATAATAATACTTTGATAAGTATGTTTTAACTTAAATAGGGATGATATAATAAAATTGTGGGGTCTGCGTTTGCGCCTGGCCTCCATAGAATGGAAATAGGCACAAACTTTAATAAAGACTTTTAATATCTATCTGCGTAAGTATACCTTGATAATTATGTTTCAGTTTGAAGAAATATGGTATAATAAAATTATGGAGTGTTCGTTCGCGCCTGACCTCCATAGAATGGAAATATGCCACAAAGTTTAACAAGGTTTTTTAATATAGATCCACAGAATATTGTGATAAGTGTTTCAGTGTGAATAGGTATGGTATAATAAATTATGGGGTTTATCTATTTTATTTTTACTTTCATCATATTTTGCTTTGGTTTTGATACCCCCAAATTCGAAGTTATCTCTTTACAACCCTTCCTTTTCATAACCTATCATACTTTCATAAATCAGTCCATTTTCTGTAGGCTGTTTTTGAACCCAGTCAACGACGGGTACTTTTGCTAGAATATATATATAAATGGAAATAGTGTTCTGACAAAATCTATATATATAAAAGAAAAAATGTGTGTTAGTGTGTGCACATTTTGTGTAAGTCTGGCAAAGGTTTTTTTTGGGGGGGGGGGCACGTCACTGTTTCTTTTTCTACTCCTTAGATTGTAATATCTCCGATTCACGAAACAAGGTCGTGTGTATCATTAATTTGGGCGACTTTTACATGCTATTTTCGCAATTTTTTAAAGTCTCCACATGTTTGTTTGGCTTTTCCATATATAAGCAAAACTGAATCCGTAGAAAAGGCAGTGCCCTGGCACTTGTGCCAGAGGTGTCCAGAAAGCAATGAGATTTGATCAATGCGACCAAAACCCGTCATATCAGACAATTGCTATTCATTTGGGCACTCCCCTTTTTATGGGGATCTAGTTTTCTCCCAACATCTTTGGAAGGAAATGCAGAAACTGGCTTGGAGCCAAAGTTAGTTTCATTCCCCTATGGCATGATGTTTGACCTCATTAAATTTACGCACATGCCACTTAACTTTTTAATTGTTATATTAGAACGATTTTCACTTCCTGTCCTGTCCTGTCGTGGCCGAGCAGTAAGATGCCAGGTTTTTTCACACTTTCTTTTCCACCCTGACATCAAGGGTTCGGGTTCAAGCCTACCTGCCTCCCAAAACTTTTTTCTTTTACACCAACAAACACCCGGGCAATGCCAGGCACCCACGCTTTTGTTTGTCCGGCATAGTCTATGATATAAATCTCACCTGTCTTTTTAAATGTATGTATGTATGTCTGCCTAAAACTTTCAACAGGAGGCGACGGATTTTCATGAGATCAGTATCGTTTGGAAGCTCGCCCCTTCGGGCGACAAATATAAAAAAATTCGCTAAAAACATTAATTCCTTTATCCTCAACTGGGCACATAGCTACATGGAGGGATCGCTTTGTTCGCCGATATTTTCGAAAGTCATCGCCTCTTTTTGATTGACTAGCCTTAATTTAAAACTTCGTCACTTCCGGTTTGGTGATAGATGCAACAGCAAAGACGTCACGTTTTTTTTTTGTTTTTTTTTTTTCCACGCTTTTTCCCGCCTTTGTGGTACATGTTTGAGCCTGCCTGCCGACTACCACGTTTTATTTTTTTTTTTTTGCTCAACACACACCTCCAAACATCCGGGCAACGCCAGGAACCCAGGCTAGTAGAGAAATAAAAAGGAACAAACCGAGTTATGTGTTCATAAACGTTTCGTCATTATTTCATCCAGAAGAAGTCTCGAAATAAAGACGAAACGTTGATAAAGACGTAACTCAATTTGTTCCTTTTTTATTTCTCTCTCTCTCTCTCTCTCTCTCTCTCTCTCTCTCTCTATATATATATATATATATATATATATATATATATATATATATATATATATATACAATTATTTTTTTACTAAAATAATTAAATACCTACAGACACTAGTGTTTCATCCTTTCGGGAATTTTCAGTGCAGGGTGTAATGATTAATACCAGTCGATAGATCTGAACTCGACAACACGAGCCATCTCTGGCTCGATTAGCAAAGACCGTATCCATTCGGCCACCATTAACCGCATGAAATATACGTTGAATTGAAACATTTTTAATTTTAAATGTTCTTTATGTCAGTCAGACAGTAATCTAATCGTTATACGATGATCTATGTCTGGGACTTGTGTTTTGTTCAGACTATAATGGTGGGGGTAATGATGTCGGAATGGCTATGTGTGTGTGTGTATATATTTATATATACACATACACACACACATAGCCGTTCCGATACACACACACACACACACACACACACACATAGCCGTTCCGATACATACACACACATAGCCGTTTTCGACTTCATTGCCCCCTGTATAGTCTGAGCAAAACACAAGTCCAAGACATACAGCGATTCAGGGCAGAGTCTTATGAAAAGAATCTCTCTTACAAGCAATAATGGTAACCTTAGCTTTCTCCTTGATTAGCAGAGCGTGGCTTCGTTCCAGAAGAACAAAAGAAACAAAAAAGGACAAAAATAAATCTCTTGTTTTTCGCAAAGTATCAGACGATATTGTCATTCAATTTGCCCAGCAGTGATTTGGTAATATCGGTGATTTACGTGTCTTCTGCACTATGTGATCCTCGGTTCTCGAGAAAAACACATCTTGGTAAACATCATCTTAGCAGACATCTTTGTTTGGTTAACAATGATGGATTATAAGAAACGGAAAAAAAAAAACCCACCAATAAAAATATAGTAAAAGTTTATAAAAGAATTGGCTGTTAATGTCTATCAGAGTTGTAATGTACCTGTAGTACAACAGTCAACAACAGGTAAGAGTATATATATATATATATATATATATATATATATATATGTGTGTGTGTGTGTGTTGGGACGATTAATCGGGAATCGGAAAAATCAGAAGATTTGAGGGTATCGGAATCAGAAAAATGGATGCCTATTTTTTTTTATGCCAAAATGATTTTGTCTTTTTTTATTTGATTTTGTTTAAAGTAAAATCTTCCATCGCTGGTAATAATGATAAAATAATAAATATTTATTGATTTTCAATTACCAGTAAAGCTCAAATCGATAGATCATCCTCCATAAGTGTATTTTGACTTTTAGGAAAATATCTGCATGTGTTTTTTTATGAAAATCGGGGGAAATAAAAATTATGTAGTTAAATGATTGGAGATTTATGCAAGTTTGATTAATTTCATATATTTTTTTTTTTAATGCATTAACCTGCAAATTTTATTGTATATTTTGCAAACTTATTCCCTCTGATGAGAAGAATTGCACTCTTCGAAAGGTTTTTTTTTTTGGGGGGGGGGGGTTGTACCCCTTGCTGGATAATTAAAATTTCGTATACTTTCCTTACAGGTTTATAATGTTTTTCTGAAAATTTATTCAAATTTTCAATAACAAGATATTATTTTGTATAATATATATATATATATATATATATATATATATATATATATATATATATGAGAGAGAGAGAGAAAATTAAAATTGCAAGTTGAACTTTACAATCAAAATTTATTGTTCGACTGAATACTCCAAAAACAATTTACAAAGTCCTTATTCCGCAGAGTTTCAAGGAATGCTATTCTTGTTATTCTTCTTATCAGAGGACATAAAGAAATCAGCAAATTATATTTGTAGCAATACTAGAATTTGCTAGTTTAGGCATTAAGTGAAACCATAATGCAAAAAAAAAAAAAAAAAAAAAAAAAATGAAAACAAACGACGCATAATATTATACGCAGTTTATATATATATATACATATATATATTTTACTGGTGTTCTATCATTTATTTATTTATTTTTTTAAATAATAACTGTCAAGAAAAGGTTAGAAGAAGCAAAAATTAATTTTTTAGGGGTCATATAATTTTAAGGAAATGTTTTAAAAAAAGGTTCCAAGATTTTTTTGTTTGTTTTTTTTTTCTATAAAATCGTTGTAGTTCAGCGCACCACGATGTGATTGGCTAGGTGTATCAGAATTTTTGTAGGAATTTCTGACACCCCTAATACGAAACTGCGAATAAAATATAAAGAACTCGTAATTTCTCTTTTAAAAGTGGGTTATTTATTTTCTTTATGGATTATACTTCCAAAAGAAACTATTAAAGTTGTATAAAAAGTGATAGAAATATTATTTTTTTTTATTTTTTAAAAAACAGTAATGAAATTAATTGAATTTTACGAGTTCAGTATTTTTCAATTTTTAAACTTTAAAAATCTATCAAAATTTTTCTATTGATTCTATTTTTACGATATTTTCAGGGTCAATGTGAAATTTTATGCTCTTTCCAATAAACCGAATATAATATTTTAGACAAACGTTTTTTTTTTAATTCACGCCCCCCCCCTCTTTTGAAATGTCTATTAAAAAGTAAATAATTAGTTTAAAACCTTTTTTTTTTTTAACCACGTTGTTTGTATATTTTTTTTAAATGAAACCTTGGTCCTTGCCCCTTTAATTGAAAAAAAAAAATTAGGGTTTGAATTACATTTTTCGAGTAGTTATAAGCTTGAAAAGACAGGGGATCGAATTAATTCACGAACCCATTTTGAAATGTCTATTAAAAAGTAAATAATTAATTTATGTGCCAAAGTTTTATATATCACAAATTGAAGATAAAAGATCAATAAATAATATATTCAAATTTAAAACAAAAAGAGAAGTTTTTTTTTTGGAAATTTACCTGTAAAGTCCGAAGTTTAAAACCTTTTCTTTTTTTTTTAAACCACGTTTTTGTATTTTTTTTTTTTTAAATGAAACCTTGGTCCTTGCTTCTTTAATTGAAAAAAAAATTATGGTTTGAATTACATTTTTCGAGTAGTTATAGGCTTGGAAAGACAGGGGGTCGAATTATTCAATATTTTTCACAAAGTTTCTGACACACCTAGTGATTGGTTGATTGACGTGTTACGTCAGGCAGCAGCTAAACCCGATCTGTTGCTTTGCATAATTCAGCTGTTGATGTCATGTTCCGGCCAAAGCCGAGCGAACGCTGAGATACGTCTGGTTAACAATATGCACCAGTACCGACATCATATTTAACAAGAAGGAAAGAAACTGTCAAATTGTAGATTTTGATGTCTCAGCAGACCATAATGTAAAAATCAAAGAGACAGAAAAACGAAGCAAATACACAGACCTTGCCAGAGAACAGAAAGGGACATAGAACATAAAGAAAGTCGGTAATACCAGTCAGTAATTGTAGGAGCACTGGAAACAGTCCCTAAAAACAGACTAGGAGAAATTGGAATTAAAGGGAAGACTGAAATTCTACAAAAAAACGGCAATGATAAAAGCAGCTGAAATCTTAAGAAAAATCCTTGAATGCGGTAACCAACCCAGATAAACTATGAAAACTAACCAAACACAAGAAAACTGCAACAGAAAAAAAAGAAACCAAGGGCACTGAAACCGCAAAACATCTCATCTATATATATATATATATATATATATATATATATATATATAGATTAACAAACAAGTAAACAAATAAAATAAATAAATAAAAAATAAAATTAATAAAATAGCAAAAATACATCAGTCTGCTAATACCACACAAAATAGCTACAAAGGGTCAAGGAGGATCGAAAGACTGAAGAAAGAGAGAGAGAGCACTAACCAGGCTTCCACTGAACGAGTGCAAAGTGAACTGGAACCTTGGAGAGGTTTGTTGTCAACCAAGTTTCAGTGAAGGCCAATGATCATTGCCAACGAGAAATCAATGGTAAGCGGCTGTTGTGATAATGCCAAATTATTTGCAAAAGTTATTCTATCAGAGAGTACTGGAAATCTTGGGATACTTATTGTCACCCAAATTCCAGGGAACACCACCGGTTGTGGTCAGTGAATAACGTCTGATGACGGACGGTGTGTGCGAGAACTCCTAGTGAGTAGAAATAATAATACACCCAAACAGAAAGCGTTTAAAATCGACAACTGTTTTCATCTTTTAATCAGAATCGTTGTCGCACCTGTTGTCACACCTGTTCCGGTTTTTAGTGTCAAGATCGAATCCATAAACCATTTTTATTTAATTTTACTCCAGTGACATGAAAAAAAAAAACTCAAAAAAACTAGCAATTGAAATGCGAATTGGTCTGAATTGGTTGGTCAAAGCAGATAAATGCAGTCAATGGAAAATTCTGTTAGAAATTCAAGACTAAAGAATCAATATTTCCTCTTGTTTCTGTCTTTCAAGAAATGCTGTTCACTGATTTTAATTGTTTAATAGCAACTTCAGCATATTTTTGTTTGTTTTGACTAAGAATTTTTTCTACCTATCAACCCGCTTTCTTTCGTTCTCTCTCTCTCTAATATATATATATATATATATATAGCAGACCGCCCGGCATTGCCCGGTCGTGAAATACGCATAAATATTTTTAATTCATACAGAAACTGAGACATGTTTTTTCTAAACAGTTGTAAGTAAATAAAAAAAAAGAAAAAATACTCAAGTTGAGATCAAACCCTAACGACAGTGAGTCAATTACGATAACCATTAGATCGGCCTGACACAATCTTTAAAAAGTGTGTTCAAACCTACTTATTTTTAACATAATGAATTTATCATGTGAATAATTCACGCATGCGCATCGGTGCAACAGTTCACGAATAGATAAAAATCCAAAGACTCCGCACGTACATTTATGCAATCATACCCATTTATGTGTATTTTCCAGTAATGGAACGATTCCAATATTTTTCCCGATTCTGCTACAATTACCGATTACGATTCTTTATAAATCTTTAAATAGGCTTCTTTCAGTCTTGACAGACTATGTATACCCACTGTAAGGTTGCCTGTCTGTGAAATTTTTTTGTGGCAAGAGTTGTGCAACCCCCAGCCACACTTCTCCTGAGTCGACATTGTTGAATACCAGTGGCAAGTGGAGGTTCAGAACGACTGGAAACAATGCCGAGATAAGCAGAAAGCACATACAGTGCCTAGAATTCCCAAATGGTCACCCATCTGGTAATAGCCAGGCTCAATGTTGCTTGATTTTGGTGATCTGACGGGAACCGGTGTGTCAATGTGATTATACCATACATAAAATCTCTAAACATTTAACTATAAAATTGTTATTTTGTCCCGATTACCGTAAAAACCCATCTTAAATGTGCATGTATTTTCTCAAACGTAAAAACACTTGTGAGGGTGGGAGTAACCTAGAGATTTTAGTTTTACTGGAAGTTTAAAACCAATGAATATTTATTATTTTATTATTACTACAAGCAGTGGAAGATTTTTCTTAAATCAAATAAAAAAGATAATGTAAAGAATCGGTTTTGGCATCGGAAAATAGGCTCAAATTTTTCCAATTTCGATACCGATTCTGATACCCCAAAAAGCTCTGACTTTTCCGATTCCCAATTCCGATTAATCGTGCCAACACTAGTATTTTCTTTTTAAAATTAGAAGATTCTTACTTTTTTGAGGAGTCTGTGCTCAAAACATTCATTTGATACCTCCGTTCAGTCTCGAAAGACAAAGGATACCCCCTGTAAAGGCAGCTGTGCATGTAATTGTGAGGCAAGGGTTGCGCAATCACCAACCACACCTCTCCTGAATCGGCACTGTTTGAGTCCAGTGGCAAGGAAAAGTCCAGAACAACTGAAAACAATGCTGAGATAAACAGAGAGCACTTACAGCACCTGGCAGTCCCAAATGGTCACCCATCTGGTACTGGCCAGGCTCATCGTTGCTTAACCGGTGATCCGCCGGGAACCGATGTGTCAAACGTGATTATGCTGTAAATGAAAATATTCATGACTAACATAATAATTATATGATTGTTTTTGTGCTATGAAACATGGACCGTCAAGATTTGGACGTTTTTATATGTGGTAAGATGAATAACATCTTGGAATTTGGAATGTAGCTGTTTTGTCATCTATTTGTATATGCTCTGTTTTTAAATTTAACATACATTAAGCTTAATAAATAAAAGGATTGATATAAATAAAGGATAAAATATAATTTTAGTGGTAAATGCTCTGATGAACTGCAAGCACTTGTGCCCCCACGACGTGAGCACCTTCGACAAACCCGACAGGCTGCTAAATCCCACCACCACACTGCAGAGATCCCTAGATGTAAAAGATCTTTTTACTCCAATAGTTTCTTCCCCAGAACCGCCAGACTTTGGAATTTCATTCCAGGTCCCTGCTTCCCCGGCCCTGTCAGTGGGGCATTAGAATACCCCGACTGCCCTCCTGCAGAGGGTGAAAGTCCCTCAATGGAGGTCCTGGATATGACCTTAAACTATATCCAGTGGTGAGGCCCCAGCTTGTGGGCTTTGGGGAGTGTGGAGCCACTCTTTAATTACCATTGCTCCCAGGTCCACTCTGACCTGGAGTGGTAGTACCTGTTACGGTCCCAACTATGGGTTAAATAGAAACTGACGTGAAAACAACAAATATATTCTATTAAAAAATTTTTCTTAAATCTTTGGATTCGGCATTAAATAACCCGAAAAGGGTTGATATGCCGTAAAACAAAAACAAACAAACAACCAACCAAACCCTGTTTCCCCAACAGTACTGACGTGCAGAAGTTCAAGTGTAACGTGAACCAACATCTTGCTGCCCAAATCCCTACATAGTACCCCGGTAGTTGTTACCCCTGATAGTAGCCCCCTACACCAAAGTGGCAATTTGCCTTGTTTGGGGTGAAAATGTAATAAAAAGAAAAAAAAAAAATTAAAAAAGAATATTTTTTGCACACACACACACACACACACACACACACACACACACACACACACACACACACACACACACAAACATGTATTCTCTTCTCTATAATTTATTTCAAATACTTAAACTCTATCCATTTGTTGAGATTCATACATTTTGATAGATCTAAATGTAAAGATCCTTCAATACTTTCTCTCCTGTATTTATACAGTGTCACCAAAAAAGAAAGTCCGCACTTGTCATTTTTTTTTTTCTTTTCAAAAACCGCAAATTTAAGCTAAATTCAATGTAACTGTTTAAACAACCTATACCTCGTTTGATTCGCCTTTTATTCCTCTATAATTTTACCTGTTCATATTTGAATTTAAATTGAAGTATCCTAGTGTTCACACCAATTTAAAAAATTAACTTCAAATCGAGAAGGCAAAAAGAAAGTCTGCACAATGGAAAATTGTTATTTAAATGTAACTTTATAACATTAATGCAACACAAATACAACAAAAACACAATGAACTCTTTATTATTTGGCAGTATAGCGTTCTGCAGTTTGACAGCCTGCAAATTTTAGGGAATTCTCTTGAATTAGTTTTCGGCAATACTCCGGTGAAAGGCATCCTACTTCTCTTTAATTTTTGTCCAAAGTTCTTCCAGATTTGAAATTTTATCATTGCATAGCTCTTGCTTGATGTAATGCCATACATTTTCGTTAGGATCGAGGCCTGGAGATTGTGCAAGCTAATCCAAACATGGAATATCATGCTCTTCAAGGAATCTCTTGACATTGCCAGCTGTGTGAATGGGAGCATTATCCTGCATGAAGATGCGATTATCATCCAAATTCCGGCCAAAGTAAGGTAGAAAATGCTCAGTTAACATAATGTATTAGGTCAAATTAATTCGACCTTGTAAGTGACCTATAGGGCCTGGACCATTGGCACTAATAACGCCTTACACAAAAACTGAACCTCCACCACCTTACAGCGTTGAAACTGTGCATCTAGGTTTAAATTCTTTATCCTTCCTTCGACGGACATACTGCCTACCATATTGAACTTGCTTTCGTCGCTAAAGTCACTTTTGACTAATATGAAGAGTCATGATCTTCATTGCATCTGACAAAGTCCAGATGGTGCTTTCTGTTCTTTATGGAAATTATTGGTTTATATCTTGGAACCCTGCTTCACAAATTAAATTCTTTCAATCTGTTTTAACTGTGGAAAGAGAGCACTTTTTGACACGATTACACTATTGTTGGATTTGGGGAGCCGTTTCAAATCTGTTTCTGAGGTTACAGATCTTGATAGCATTGTCTTCCCTGTAAGAAGTAACTCTAGGACGACCAGATATAGGGGCATCACGAACACTGCCAGTGTTTTGGTGTGCTTTTGCACAATCATTTGTACCATTTTCTCACCTCATTTCAATCTGCAGCCGATTTTTCGATTGGATAAACAAGAAAGTAATGAGCCCCTGACGATCACTAAGAGAGACTCGAAGTATATGGACTAAATGTTACCTTGTATAACCTAGAAACAACAACAATTACAATTAGAGATGCTAAAAGGTGGATATTTTACGCCGGTTTTAAGGTCATTTATTACTGCGGAGTTTCTTTTTGCCTTCTCAATTTGAAGCTATTTTTTTAAAATTGACGTGAACACTAGGATAATTCAATTAAAAGTCAAATATGAATAGATAGAATTATAGAGAAATAAAAGGTGAATCAAATGAGGTATAGGTTGTTTAAATAGTTATATTCAATTTAGCTTAAATTTGCAGTTTTGGAAAAAATGACAAGTGCAGACTTTATTTTTAGCGGCACTGTATATATATATATATATATATATATATATATATATATATAATGTATAGCAAATTCTAGTGATTCAATGAAATTAAAAAAACCTTTATTCAAATCAAGGATTTTTTTATTATTCCAAGTAAGACAAAGAATATTTTCGAAATTTTATCTCCTTATCCTATAGGGTTTCGATGCCTACCATTTCTTCAGAGGAGAAAATATTAGCAAATAGATATAACGGTATTCACCCTATTTGCACGGTAAAATTCAAGTTGGAACTAAACCTTTATATCCTTTTCTTCAATTTCCCCCCGCTATGTGACTTCTATTTAATCAATTTTTGATTATGATTTTCCATGTCTAACTGACTTTAGCAAATAGGGTGAATACCGTTATATCTATTTGCTAATATTTTCTCCTCTGAAGAGATGGTAGGCATCGAAACCCTATAGGATGAAGAGATAAAATTTTGAATGTATTCTTTGTCTTACTTGGAATAATAAAAAATCCTTGATTTGAATAAAGTTTTTTTTTAATTTCATTGAATCACTAGAATTTGCTTTATTTGGTCTATCCTGTATATTGAGCAATTCCTATTTAGATGGGGTAATACGTAGAATATTATGACCAGTAATATTTTGTAAATCTTATAATCACAGGTTTCCATACCAGCTGATTGTTGGATAAATCTATTTGGAAGTGTGTGTGTGTATATATATATATATATATATATATATATGTATATATATATATATGGCGATTAAGCAACACTGAATATTCTGCGTTTCATCCACTCTAGGACTCTTCAGGCTTATGCAAATATTCAGTGTAGCTTAATCGCCATATATATTTTATAACTTACTAACTAGCTCTACCTACGTATGGAGCACTTTTGAAGTAAATACTTAAGTTTACGCATAAATTTATACTTTCGTATATTAATTTTATGTGAGTAAATGAAGTAGTTATATATATATATATATCTTAGCAGCAGCCAAATAGCATAATGGTTAGAAGCACCGACTGTTGACTAGGCAGTTGAAGTTCAATCCTGGTCTGAGATAGTTGCTAGTCTGAAGAGCTGAATACGGCAAAATAGTATCCCTATATATTTAAATTCAATAAGCTTTTTTATATTGGCTTGTAATAAAAAGTTTTTAAAAATTTTATTATATATATATATATTGTTTGGCCGATTAATTGGAAAAATCAGAACTTTTGGGAATATCAGGTTCAGTATTGAATACATTTGTACATAATTTCAATTCCGAAACCGATTCTGTTAATTAATTTTTTTTTTGTGGTTGGTTTTTATTAAAACTTAATTTTTCTTTGATTGCTGACTCTAAATTAACAATTGACAGCCAAATTTATGGCTGAAAACCGATTAAAAAGATTTTCCCAAATCTCAATACTCCTTATGTCAAATCTCGAGTCTGTAGACTGAAAATTGACAGAGCAGTTTATCAGGGAAATGTACACACACACAGACGATTTCACTATTATAGATATATAGATAGATATGTACAGGGTGGCCCAAAAGTAGTGACCTATTTTAATTTTAAAATAGGTCACTTCTGGGCCGCCCTGTATATATATATATATATATATATAAATAAATAAGAAACTAAATAAACTATAAAATAGGAAAATCGAAATTAAAATTAATAATTCGCCCCTAACCTTTCTGCACCCACCTTTTATAACCAATAAAATATATATATATATATATATATATATATATATATATATAAATACACCAAGCCTCAAAGAAAAAGAAAACAACAACAATAATTGCTCCTGATGATAATCGGATGCACCGATAAAAAGTGCTTGAGAAGAATATGGCTGAACAACAACGTTTGGGCGCCATTCTATACCACACATCAGCTGAAATAAAAAAGACCGCTTGGCGAATGAAAAAGATATCCAGAAAAATTGGAAAAAAAGAATAACTCTGTCGTGTTCAATCAGACGTGCTTGAATAATGGCTCGATGCCAAAGTATACACACACACACACACACCAGTTTTATATAATGTAAATATATATGTATAATGCAAAATGCAACAAACCTTTAACTTGGAGCCAGCCAACATCCTTGAGATTGTGCAAAGACTTGAGTAAACCCTATGAATAAAACAAACAAAAAAAATATATAATGTTGGTGCAAAAATGACGTTTTTTGACATTCAACGTCATAAGATCATAACTCATTTCATAATAAACTGTATTAATCGAAATAAGAACCATTAGAATCGACACATTTTTGCCAACGAGAAACAAGTTTGAAAAAGTGATAATTGGTGTTGAAGCTTCTAGTGCATTTCATCAATTTGTTGGCAGTACTTCTCCATCTGAATCATTTTGCCCGGATTCAAGAAGCTGTGATGGATGAGACCGGCCGCAGACCACCAAACGGTCACCATAACCTTTTTTTGTTGCAGTTTCGGCTTCGAGAAGTGTTGTAGAGCTTCTCCGGCATCCAACCACTGTGCTGAACATCGCCGGTTGTTGTAGAGGATCCACTTCTCATCACACGTCACAATCCGCTCGAGAAATGGATCATTTTTGTTGTGCAGAAGGAGTGTAGAAGACACCTCAAAACAACGACTTTATTTGATTATCATTCAATTCATGCGGCAGCCATTTATCCGACTTTTTTAACGTTCCGATTTGCTTTAAATGGTGAACGACTGTTGAGTGGTCGACATCGAGTTCAACAGCAACTTCTTGTGTCGTTTAGCGAGGATCAGCTTCAATTAAGGCTTTTAAATGTTTGTTATCAACCGTAGTCGGCTGGCCACGACCGCCTTCATCTTCGAGGCTCTTGTCATTATTGTGAAATTTCTTGAACCACCATTGTGCCGCACGTTCGTTAGTGGTTCCTGGGCCAAACACAAAACACATCATTGATATCATGAGCTGTCTTGGCAGCTTTTCAGCCTAGTTTGAACTGGAAGAAGAAAATCGTGTGAATTTGAATTTTGTCTATGCTGTGGAAAAGCCTGCAAAAAAATGAATGAAAAGATTGAGAACGGTAACAAATAACACGATTCGATAGAGAAAAAAACGCGCTTCAAAATGATATATAACATGACTATATATATCAATGAATTAAAAGGCAAAACGGTTGCGTTTTTGTATGTTCAAGAAAGGCTTTTTTCACGGAAGTTCTCGACAAGGTTACTATTTTGGAGAACTTTCCTTATTCTTCCTAGATGATAATATCTACAATCTGAAAACAGACGTCAGCTCTATCTTTATTTTGATTGAATTTAAAATAATTGCCTCCTTCCCGTCCTTTCGAGTGTTTGCTTGTCTTTTTCGTATAAAAGCGAAACTGATCGAAGCAAAGGCAGCAGTGCCTGGCTTTCCTGCCAGGGACGACCAGAAAGGCAATTATTCATTTGGACACTGCCAGAGCTCCCCCTTTTAGAAGGGAGCTCATTTTCCCCAAGATCGTGGGGAAACAGATACGGCAGAAACTGGTCTACAGCCAGATTTAAGTGCGTGATTCTTAACTTAAGCCAGATGTTCATTTCTGCACCTGTGTGAACTCACTCATTGAACTATCCATTTCTGCAAGTCAACTTCTTGATTGACATCGCTAAATTTGAACGCTTTTCACTTCCTGTCGCGTCATAGCGTAGCGGTAAGATGTCGGGTTTTATTTCACTTTCTTTTCCGCCTTCGCGTCACGGGTTCGAGCGTGCCTGTCTACTACCACTTTTAAAAAAAAATTTTTTTTTATGCCCAACACACACCTCCAAACACCCGGGCAATGCCAGGTACTCCTGCTAGTACTCTATATAAGTAACATACGTGAGAAAACGATATTGGTTTTTGGACCAACCTAATATTTATATTTATGCCTTCCTGATGATCCCGATAAAAACATTGTGAAAAAAAAAGTAGTTTTTGCATAGAAAATATTGACATCCCTTTCTTTATACAATTAACCATTCCGGGTTAATGGTAGCTTTGATGCGTACAATACTATCACAAGTACAGCTAGGCCGTTTCCCGTATACATTACAAGGCAGTTATTCAACTTCCAACTATTACATCGTTCACTCACAGTTATAAACCTTAAGCCAGATCAAGCTAAATATTCGGTACTCATACAGAATATCAATCCTCACCTCCAAATTGTACGCACATCATTTTTATAAATTTCTGTCTATCACTTTCATACTCTCTTACTAGCTTCACTCACAGTAATAAACCTGAAGCCAAATCAAGCTTAATATTTAGTACTTATACATAATAAGGATTCTGTTATCATTAATTATGTAAAACGGAAACTACTGAACCGATCTGGCTGAAATTTTGTATGGACCTTTATTATAAAGGTGCAATGAAGATGAGAGCCATTCATTTCATTGAAATGAATGGCTCTCATCTTCAGAAGACTCCATGATGCCAGATAGAGATCAGAGCTTGGTTTTAAATGCATTAAAATTAACAAGCCACCTTTTTCCCCATTGCACTATGTGATCAAGATCAGAGGAGAGAGAGAGAGAATCAAAGAGAATTTGGTTGTTTACGACCTTTTGAAGTGTTGCCATAGATGGTAGTGTCATTAGCATTAATGTCTACAAATGATCTTATGTGATTTGGGAGATCAGTGATGTAGATCAAGAAGAGAGTTGTGGCCCAGGATAGACCCCTGAGGGACTCCAGCATTAATACTGTGAGCTTCTGATTTCTGCCCATCAACCACTACTCTTATGAACCTATCAGAGAGAAATGATTTTATAATTGAAAA
Source organism: Euprymna scolopes (assembly GCF_053919585.1). Taxonomy (NCBI): domain Eukaryota; kingdom Metazoa; phylum Mollusca; class Cephalopoda; order Sepiida; family Sepiolidae; genus Euprymna; species Euprymna scolopes. Next base: position 38,116,633 of record NC_136516.1, read on the forward strand.
TACATTTCCAGCTATACTATAGTTGGAGATTTTGTGGAGTAGATCTTTATGCCACACCCTATGTCAATTGCCCTAGGAAGGAAGCCTCTGTTAAGAGATTTGCTAATCCTATGAAATATAACTGTTAGCACACCTGCCGTAGATCTAGCAGAATGGAAACCATACTGCATGTCACTGAGGAGGTTATTTTTGCTGAGGTGGTTGACTACTTCTCTATTTAACAGATTCCAGCAACTTACACATGACGCACAGGAGACGGATTGATATATATAAAGAGGGAGATGAGCGATCACCTGAATTTTTAAATACGGGACATACTGATGAGATTTTCCCAAATGTTGGGAGGCAATTGTTGAAATACTTACATAGCTGCACACAACTTCATCTCTCTCTCTCGGATTTGGTGTAAAATTGGTGAGGTCAGTGATGGTCTCACTGCCAGACGTGCCGCTAATGGTTAGTAAGATGGTTATGGTGCCAGCACCGTCTTCGAGGACTTGCTCGATGGTATGCGTCTTTTCGTGTTTGATGTTTGACAGGTCAATTGTTGCTCTAGATAAAAGAAAAAAAATATGCATAAAAATTAAATAAAATATACATCAAGTGCGCTTGAAACCAAATCACAACGTAAGATTAGGAAAATAAACAAATAGTTTACTTGTTTGAAATTCATCACAAATATATTTCGGAGGTAGACTCCATCTTCGGTGTGTCTTTTGTTTTTTTTCTTTATCTTCTTCCTTGCCATGTTGTTACTTTGGAGAAAGAAGTTTGTATAGAGCCGCACGTTGTATCTGGTGGTTGTATTTTGAATTGTTTGAACTGTGCGTAAAAATTGTTTTAAAGTCAATTAACAGCCTAGAAAAGGAAGAGGAACTGACGAAAAAGTATGTGCTCTTGTGTAAAACTGTGACAAACTTTAAATTCATTTATATCTAACTAGCCTGGGTGCCCGGTGTTGCCCGGGTGTTTGAAGGTGTGTGTTGACCAAAAAAAGAAAAAAAAGTTGTAGTAGGTAGGTAGGCAGGCAGGCAGGCTCGAACCCGTATTGCGAAGGAGAAAAAGAATACAAAAAAAAATGTGATATCTTTGCCGTTGTGTCCATCGTCAAACTGGAAGTGGCAAAGGTTTAAATTAAGGCTAGTCAATCGAAAAAAAATTCCCTACCTGCTTCCCTGACCGTACTGATATGCAGAAGTTCAAATGTAATGTAAACCAGCATCTTGTTAATCTTTCTTGGGCACGGTCCCAATTAGTAGACCCTATTTGGGGTGAAGGTAATTAAAAACAATTATGCGTGTATCAACTAATATAGGAAGACCGTCGGGTTGGCTGATCGAAAAGAGTTCTGAACATGTGTTTTGTGTTCTGTGATTGATGGAAGCAACATGGAAAAGGCAGAAGAGCTAGCTATGATCAAGCAACTGGGTAAGAAGCAACTCGGAAAGGTCAGAAGACTTGGCACGTGATTGTGTAACAGAGTGTAGTAATACCAGAGAAAGGGGTAGGGTTAGAGAAAGGGTGGCGTACCTAACTTGCAAGGGTGCAACTTGAATGGAAACATCACGGAAAGTTTTAAAATATGACATTGACAAATTTAGTGCTAGCAGCAGGGATAAAGGCATTGAGTGTTCTGACTCACATCTGTGATGACCCCGGATGACAGTTCAGATGGAATTTCAAACATGGGTTCTGTTTTCATGCTGTTTCATACTGGATATTATAACTCTGTAAAGGTGATGTTCAAAAAATTATATATATATATATATATATATATATATAAATATATATATATATATATATATACAGTCATCCACATACAGTACTGTTTCGCTGTTTCACAGCTCATCAGTGTGGCTAGACAGGCAACTACCTCAAGCCAGGATTGAAACCCGATCATCTGTAGGACAGTCAAGGCTCCTAACCATTATGCTATCAGAGGCTGCTGCAGTTATATTTTTGAAAAAAAAGAATTCCAGCAGAGTGCTCTTATTATAAGGAAAAAAACTGTCAAAATAAGAGCATAATATTTATATTTTTATTCTCAGAAAGTTTATATTATTCATCGGTGCCGTCGGTTTCAAACCTGATAATAGAGAAGATCGACTGAAGAGAGCTTGATATGGGTACATAAAACGGTTCCTTATTATCAGGTTTGAAACCGACAGTACTGATGACATATCTAAATTTTCTGAAATATATATATAAAATCGTTCTACATTTGAATTATGACGGCAATATCTATTAAAAAATAGGACATAAATTACATATCTTTTCAAATATATTAACGGTTATATGACGTTAAAAAAACAACAAAAAAGTTTATACTTGTCATGACAAGTATAAATTCAAATATTTCAACGACTTTTTTTCGTTCTAAAATGGAACAAAGTAATACATTTTACAACAAACACACAGACGGCAAAAAGAAAGTCCGCACTTGTAATTTTTTCAAAAACCATAAATTTAATGTAACTGTTTAAACAAACTATACCTCATTTGATTCGCCTTTTATTCTTCGATAATTTTACCTGTTCATATTTGACTTTTAATTGAAATATTCTAGTGTTCATGTCAATTTTAAAAATACCTTCAAATTGAGGAGGCAAAAAGAAAGTCCGCAGCAACAAATTAGCTTAAAACCAGCTTAAATTATGGCCCCTAAATCAGTTTAAAATATGTACCAACAGGCAACAAAGCCTCTCTAATTGTAATTGTTGTTGTTCCAGGTTATACAACGTAACATTTAGTCCATATGCCACAACTTTCTCTTAATGATTGTCAGGAGCTCATTAATCTCCACCTTTCTGGTTTATCCAATCGAAAAATTGGCCGCAGATTTAAATGTGATGAGAAAACGGTACAAAACACTGTGCAAAAGCACCAAAACTCAGACAGTGTTCATGATGCCACTAAATCTGGTCGTATTAGAGTTACTTCTAACAGGGAAGACAATGCTATCAAGATCCGCAGCCTAAGAAACCAATTTGAAACGGCTCTCCAAATCCAGCAACAGTGCAATCTTGTTAAAAAGTGCTCTCTTTCTACTGTCAAGAACAGATTAAAAGAATTTAATTTGCGAGGATATGTTGCAAGACTCAAGCCAATGATTTCTGTAAGGAACAGAAAGTGCCGTCTGGACTTCATGAGATTTAATGAAGATCATGACTCCTCATAGTCGTCAAATGTGCTTTTTAGCGACAAAAGCAAGTTCAATAGGCTAGGCATCCTAGGTGCTCAGTTTCAATGCTGCAAGGTGTTGGAGGTTCAGTTTTGGTGTGGGGCATTATTAGTACCAATGGTCCAGGGCTTATAGTTCCCTTGCAAAGTCGAATTGATTCAACCAAGTACATTAATATGCTGACTGAGCATTTTCTACCCTACTTTGGTCGCAATTTGGATAATCCCATCTTCATGTAGGATAATGCTCCCATTCACACAGCTGGCAACGTCAAGAGGTTCTTGGAAGAGCATGATATTCCGTGTTTGGATTGGCCTGCACAATCTCCAGGCCTCGATCCTATCGAAAACGTATGGCATTACATCAAGCAAGAGCTACGCAATGATAAAATTTCAAATTTGGAAGAATTTTGGACAAAAATTCAAGAAAAGTGGGATTCCCTTTCCCCGGAGTACTGCTGCAGTCTAATTCAAGGAATTCCCAAAAGATTGCAGGCTGTCAAATTGCAGAAGTTGCTATGCTACTAAATATTAACTAATTCATTGTTTTCCTGTTGTATTTGTGTTGCATTAATGTTATGAAATTACATTTAAATAACAATTTTGTGCAGACTTTCTTTTTGCCGCCTGTGTATATCTCCTTTTCTTTAACAATGCAAGCCCCCCCCCCCTTTTTGAATTTCCAACATATTTTTCTGTTTCTGAAATAGAACAGCGTCACAGTTTGCACATGAAAAATTTTCAAATATTTGTACTGGTGTTTTTGTTTTCTTAATCTCATTCATTCAGAGAAAGTCTCGAAATAAAGACGAAATGTTGATGAACACATAACTTGGTTTGTTCCTTTTTATTTCTCTAAATATGCATATATATACATATATATATACACACACACACACATATATATATACATATAATTAAGGAAATATGTATATATATATATATATATATATATATATATATATATATATGTGTATAAAAAAAATCTAACTCTCTTTCACAACGCTATGTCCTCCCCCCCTTTTTGAATTTCCAACAACCTTTTTCGTTTCTTACATCCAAAATATTTTCAAATATTTTTACTGGTGATTTGTTTTCTTAATTTCATTCATCCAGAGGAAGTCTCAAAATAAAAACGAAACGTTGATGAACACATAATCTTGTTGGTTCTTTTTTTTTTTTTATTTCACTACATATACATACATACATACATACATACATACATATATATATATATATATATATATATATATATATATATATATATATATATATATATATACATATATATATATATATATACATATATATATATATATATATATATATATATATATATACACACATACAACTCAGTTAACAGTAGCCAAATGGATTAGGTCCTTGCTAATGAAGCCAGGGATGGCTCCTGTCACTGGTTACCAGTGTTTTTTTTGTTTTTTTTTTTGTATAAATAAATCGAAATTGAATTGAATCAAATCAGCTCACTGGCCTTCGTGGCCCAGGATTAGTGTAGTATCTGTTCCGGCAAATACTGCACTAAAGACTTCTGCAATCAATGACCATATGTGGGGGCAACCCCACATACCAGACCATTGCTCTTGTAGCAATCAGTTTTGGTCAATATAGGGGAAACCCTTCATACCAATTGTCACTATCCAGTTCCCTCTCGGGGGAGCTGGTCCCCTTCCCCCTCTCTCCACATTAAAAAATGGCATTGTGCCTAATTTGCTCCATGGGGAAGCAAATAAATACAATCAGCTTGCTGGTCTTGATGGCCGGCACATCTTGAAGGCAATTCGCTTGATCAATGTGGGTAAAACACTTCATATCAGACAATTGCTATTTATTTGAGAGCTCCCCCTTTTTCGGAGGAGCTTGGTTTCCCCAACATGGTGGGGAAACAAACGCAACTGCAGAAAACTGAACTGGCCTTCAGCCAACGTTCATTTCTGCACCTGTGTGAACGCATTCACTTAGCAAGTCAACTTTTTGATTGACATCGCTAAATTTGAACGCTTTTCACTTCCTATGGCTTCGTAGTGTAGCGGTAAGATGTCACGTTTTCTTTCACTTTCTTTTCCGCCTTTGCGTCATTACGTCACAGGTTCAAGCCTGCCTCCCTACTAGCACATTTTTTTTTTCTTTTACACATCCAAACACCCGGGCAACGTTGGGTACCCCGCGAGTCGATAATAAAAATAAATTTTCAACTTTGCTTATCTTTGCTTTTTTCATATTAAAAACAAAAAGGTATTTAATAATGATTCATAAGAACTTATTAGTAGGAAATCCGAGGAATTATAGTAAGGCAAGCATGTTTCATGAACTGTGAAAACTTTTGACAAATTGGTAATTCCAAAGGATGATAAAGTCTAATGCGTGCAAAAATCATAATTAATAAACTATTATTATATGCCAACACTGAGGTGTGAAATAATTGTACACAATGAAAGACAAACATTTTGAAAATAAGTAAACTTTTGTATGTCTCCTCTTTCTAGAGAATTTTATGCTCATGAGCATATAACAATATTTAAATTGTCATATTAATTCTCTATCATATATATATATAGTGGAGATGGTAATTAATAAAAACTGAAGAAAGTGCTCAATACTGTTGTAGAGCAAATATGCGTTTTATTTTTTATTACCGTATTTTTCTGTTAATTTACATTATTGTTTTGGCTACACGGTCGTTTTTTTTGGCCGTCTGTAGCGTCCTCTTTCATCCCAAAATAGCGAACATTTCTGTAAAAGTCTGAGGACGCTACAGACGGCCAAAAAAAACGGCCGTGTAGCCGAAACAATAAAGTAACTTAACAGAAAGATACGGTAATAAAAAATAAAACGTATATATATATAGAGCATATAACAATATTTAAATTGTCATATTAATTCTCTATCATATATATATATATATATATATATATATATATACATACACATATACATAGTACATATATACATACATATACACATAAAAGGCATATATATATACATATATATACACACATATACATGATGATGATGATGATTGCAACGTCTTGTCAGACGAGTGCCACTCTCTCAGACACAAAGTCAATGAGCCCAAAAATGACTTCCATCGTCACAGGACCATTTTAATAATCAAATGCCTGAGGGAGTATCTGTAGACAGATAATGTTACAGAGTCTTAGCTTTGTACGACAGCTAAGTCTTTCTCTCGGTTCAAAATGTTGAGATCCAGCAACAAGCAAGAGCAAGATAGCCAGCAACAAGTTAAACTGCAGACCAGCTTAATGCGGGTACTGGTCTCCTGCTTTATGGTTTTTTAAATCAGAGATTTGCTTCTCCTAGAAAGGTTGCTTTCACCACGGCTTACAGGAGCCCTATCCACCCCAACACACACATACACACAAACATACACGGTGCTAGTTTGCCGTTGACCCAGAAAAAGGGTTCATTCGCCCTTTGGAAAGTCTTGTTTTTAATCCTTCAGGGAGACTAGCCACCCTCCTCACCAAACAAGTCTGGCGAGGGAACCAGTTTAGTCGCCGGTGACCCGACCATGAGGCAGCTAGCACACACACATATATATATATATATACATATACACACATACATTTATATACATATATACAAACACGCACACATATATACATACATATATATCTTTGCTTTTTTATATTAAAAACAAAATGTGTTTTCAACGTTTGATAAGGATTCTATGCACAAGAAAATATAATCTCTCACACACACATATATACACACACACATAATATTAAAAACAGAAAACGCTTAATAAGGATTCTTTCTACAAGAAAATACAATCTCATAAAGATTTCGGTTATTCCAAAGATAAGAAATTATTTTTATAACACACTGATAAATGCAGACAAAGGAATACCTAATAAAATCAATAATCAGTCTCTGTCTCCAAATTTAGAGAGATATCAGATTAGCAGAAATTGTCCAGAAATGGTCACTGTGACCGAAGAGATGTCACATTTCTAAAAAAAAAAAAAAAAAAAAGTCCACATAGAATGTAAACAAAGAAAAAAAATGCTTAAAACTGTTCGTATTACTACTACTACTACTACTACTACTACTACTACGAGAGATGCCTTCAATAAGTTTCCAGACCTTTTTGTATGGGCATTTTTATTGATAGTACACACAGTCCCCTTCGAAGTAATCTCCTCTGGCTGCAATGTCAGAGGAGATTACTTTGTACCATTCCAACAACTTTTGGAAGGCCCCATGAAGTCCTTTTGTGTAAGCATGTCAATGACTCTTGTCACAGCTGCTTTCATCTCCTTAGTTTTCTCATAATGACCGACTAAGGTTTTCCTTGAGCTTACGGAATAACCAAAAGTCACAGGGAGCAAGATCTGGACTATAGGGAGGGTGAGGAACTGTCTTGATGACCATTTTGGTCAAATAGTCTGTGACAAGGATGGAGTTGTGGACTGGTGCATTCGCGCAAATCTTCCGCATCTTCAGTTCCTCACGAATAATTGAGTGTACAGTTCCCACACTGACATCAAACTGTTCACTTATTATCTCTATAGACACACGACGGCCCTTATTCATGAAATTCTTTATTTGGCGAATCAACTTTGATGTTCTGACTTCCTTACTCCTCCCACACCTCTCATCATCCCTCAAAGACTCCTTGCCGTCCTTGAATCTCTTATGTCACTCAAAAACTGATGCTCGATTCATACAAGATGGTCCAAAAGCAGTCTGAAGCATTCCATACGTATCTGTGGCATTTTTTCAAGTTTAAAACAGAATTTTATTGCATATCGTTCTTCTAAAGTGTCCTCACGTCCAGATTTCATTTTTGAAATTCACCAGCTGTGACAATCAGGCTTTAGTAGGGTGCATTCCAATTCCTGCTGTAGCTGTTTGTTTGAACCTGAAACCATAAAAATTGGTCAGTCATCTCATTAGATGTACAGCAATAACATACTGAATTTTCAAGAGACAATTTTAAATACCTGTAAAAAAAGAAAAAAGTCTGGAAACTTATTGAAGGTACCTCGTATGAGCAAGTAGACAGGTTACATTTAAACTGAGACGATTTTTATAAATCGTATGTTTGGGAGTCACTAATGATTTAAATGAACTTTAAAAGGTAAAAGATCTGCTAAATGGTTATTCATTTGTATGAAGGGTGTTCAATAAGTACTGCCTCTGATCCACTCAAAGCAGTAGAGCAACAAAACTTGACACAGATAGACTTTAGATAGGAACCACCCAGAGTTACCCATTTGTCCCATTGTTTAAAACACCCTAGGTTGGTCCTCCAACTAGGATGTGACTTCGAAAAAAAAAAAAAAAAAAAAGGCTAAATTCACAAAATTTGGCCTAAAAACGTCGAGTGGTTCTAAAATCGGTGATCGATTTACTAGAAAGTTGCATTAGAAACTGAGTACCCACTACAAACATTTAAATAATTACTTTTTTTTCAATTTCGTTTTTGATAATCTGGTAAACTAGTGCCTATTTCATAATAACCTGCTGAAAAAAAAAATTGAAAAAAAAAGATTAAAATAAAAAAAATAGTGACGGGGTGGGGTCGGCCAAGATTCTTTAAGTCCGCCCTTAAATTATATTTTTAATAGTGGATGATATCCTCATTTAACATAACCTTGGTGATATTGCCTACTTCGGGACGGTTTTATCTTTTTCTCCCCCCCATCCCATCCCCACCCCACACACATTTTGAGACATCTGGATTCGAAATGAAAAATATGGCTTGTTTGGCGCTGACTTCATCCTTGTGCAAATTTGCCGAAACGTAAAGTGCATTCTAAAAATAATTTTCTGCTGACCCCAATTCCTTTGGCGCCAAAAGTAAAACTGTTATCTAATCTTTTACACTTGTCTGATGGAATTAAAAAAAAAAAAAGGTTATTTAAACAGTTAATATTTTGTCTCCTGCTTCTGTAAGTTCAAAATAAAACTAGTACCGTACCACCCACTGTTGGGTCCTCATTACAGTTCGTAGATTTTTGCATGTTTGTACGAGGTTCCTTAAATAAATTTCCAGAATTGTTTTGTATGAGCACTTTTATTGATAGTACGCTAGTGTTGAGGCGATTAATCGGAATCAAAAATCGGAACTTGGGGGTATCAGAATTGGAAAAACTTTGTGCCTATTTTCCGATGCCAAAAACGATTTTTTTTAAAATTATTATTTCATTTTGTTTAAAACAAAATCTTTCACTGTTGAAATATTTACTGATTTTGAACTCCATGGAAGTCCACTTGTGCGAGCGTGTCAATGACCCTCATCACAGCCTCTTTCATCATCTCTATTATCTCATAACGACAATCCCTAAGGTTTTCCTTGAGCTTAGGGAATAACCAAAAGTCACAGGGAGCAAGGTCTGGACTATAGGGAGGGCGAGGAACTGTCTTGATGTCCATCTTGGTCATGACGTTTTTTTTTTTCTGATTTTCTCTGAACACCCTTGAGACAAACTATGTGCAAATTTTCCGCATCTTCAGTTTCTCATGAGTAATTGTTTAACAGTTCCCACACTGAGATCAAACTGTGTACTTATTGTCTCTATAGACACACAACGGTCCTTAAATTCTTTACTTAGTCAATCAATGGGAAAACATTCGGAATAAAAAAACTACCAAAAATAAAACCTGAGGCTCCATAGTTCTGGGGGAGAATTTCCATTACAGCTTTCTGTCAAACAAGACGAAAGATGGAGCAGGTGTGTTTCCGACTGGCCAAATGTTGACACCCCAAATAAGTGTTATTCGTTCTTTATGTTGTAAAGATATTTATGTGTGTTCCATCATGAAATATATTTGAACGTACATATACACACAACGGACATTAAATAGACGATCACACGTATATACACACGTACCCAGTGTCTTAAATAAGTTTCCAGACTTTTTCGTATGGACACTTTTATTGATAGCAAAACATGAAACTAGTTCCGTTCAAAGTAATCTCCCCTGGCTGCAATGCACTTGTATCGTTCTAACAACTTCTGGAAGGCCCTATAGAAAGTCTTCTTGAGTGAGCAGGTAAACGACTCGTGTCACAGTCTCATCTCAATTGTCTGATAACGACAGCCTCTAAGGTTTTCCTTGAGCTTAGGGAATATCCATAAGTCACAGGGAGCAAGGTCTGGACTATAGGGAGGGCGAGGAACTGTCTTGATGCCCATCTTGGTTATAACTTTCTGATCTTCTCTGAGCACCTTTTCCATGTTCAATCCCTCACAAATAATATCAAACTGTGCACTTAATTGTTTCTATAGACACGACAGTCCTTACATACGAAATTCTTTATTTGGCCAATCAACTCTGGTGTACTAACTTTGTTACTCCTCCCACACCTCTCATCATCCTTCACAGATTCTCTGCCTTCCTTAAATCTCTTATGCCACTCAAAATCAGTCTGAAGCATTCTATACGTTTCTGTGGAATTTTTTCCAAGTTTAAAACAGAATTTTATTGCATATCGTTCGTCTAAAATATCCTCACGTCCAGATTGCATTTTCGATGTATTCCAAATACTGCTGCAGCTGTTCGTTAGAACCTGAAATCATAAAAATTGGTCGGTCCTTTCATAAGATGTATAGCAATAACATACTGAATTTCCAAGAGTCCATGACAATTTTAAATGTCTGTACAAAAAAGTCTGGGAACTTATTCAAAGCACTTCATATATCTCTTATGAGTAAATAGGATGTAAACTAGACTAAGGGAATTGACCTAAAAATCCAATGTGTAGGCACTACCCAGAGCACACTTTTTTGCCAAGACAAAATTAAAAAAAAAAAAAAATTCTGAATTTGAGTGGCGATGATATCGTCTGTTTTTAAAGCTCATTGCTAGTATCGCTACTTTATTATTTTCGTGGAAAGTGTTCGACTGATCTCTAATTTCTAGTTTGTACTTGTACGATATTCACAGCAAGAACTCCTCTCCTCAATCACAACAGAATTTTTTCTTTGTCTTCCATCACGAGCCTAGTGCTAGATGGAATTTCCATGGACAAAGTTTTTTACCCCCGTTTGTGGAACACCACAGGTCTGCTTCACTGTGAACCTAAACATGGTCATCTTCAAATCCATTGCCAATATGTACTTGGCGTAAACCGTCGGATAAGTAGTGAAATTTAGTACATGGATCAATTTCGACTGACAATCGTTTCGTATTATTAACACTTAGCCCTGATTGGCTTCGAGCCTTGATATATGGTTACCCAACACTAACAGCAACACCAAAAAAAAAAATAAATAAATAAATAAATAAATAATGTAAAAAAAAAAAAAGGATACATTTGTTTGGAGGGATGTAGAGATTTGTTTGTTTCAAAGTATATGAGATAACGATTTCGAAAGAACCTTTTATATAATCCATGAGGGTAGCATGTTCTTGTTCTCTCAGCCATGACTGGGTAAACCTAAGTAATTCCACAATTGTATCTTGAGTGTTGCCCACACCGAGGAATGAACCTTCAATCTCCATGAGAGTGCCATTTACAACTGAATTACCAAGTACTTTGTCCACTACGCCACATAGACACGTTTTATAACCAGCATAATGTGCACATCGATTCAGACTGATTGCCATCATTTATAAGAACGGATGTTTTTCTTCACTCCACGTGGATTTAATCACTAAAGACTTTAACATCTAAAATGAAGCAAAAAAAAAAAAAAAAAAAAAACGGAAAAAAAAAAGAAAACACTAAAAACAACATTCTTTAATAAGGATGTGTTGCCATCAAAAGTCTATGATTTTATCATTTAATAAAATTTTCCTTGGCATTTTTTGTTTTTCAAATAATTTTACTTCTAAATTTACATATCTACGAAATGTCTTCTAAAATATGACAACAAATCCCATATATATATATATATATATATATATATATATATATATATATATATATATATATATAAGTGCTTCTTAAACAAGCACTTGATGAGGAAATTTGCAGGTACCAACTCGTGGTCCTGTGGGTAGAGCTGCCAATTGTCAACTCGATGGTTGTAGGTTCGATCCACGGCTGGAGAAAGGCGCTCGTTTAGCCATACTGATGAGTTGTGATTCAACGAAGCAGTACTGTATGTGGATGACTATATATATTTTTATAACTTATTACCTAGCTCTATGTACTGAGCACTGTTGAAGTAAATAGTTAAAGTTTACGCATAAAATTATGCTTTCGTATATTAATTTATGTAATTAAATGAAGTAGTCATATATTCAGAGGGAAAAGAGAGGGGGATAAAAGTTATGTTACATTTTTGCACTGGACATTGCCGGTTAACACTGCTAGTATATATATATATATATATATATATATATATATATATTATTATTGTTTTAAAAATAATAAATAAATAAAAATGTTATATCTACGTCCAAACAAATTATGGGCGACTTTCTAAATAAATAGGAGCTTCGAGGCGAAGCCAATATTAACCATATTCATGGTTTGAGAAAACAAAACAAAACAACATATATATACCATACCTGTTCACACACTTACACATACTTACGCAGATAGATATGAAAAGTTTTTATTAAAGTTTGTGCCTATTTCCATTCTATGGAGGCCAGGCGCGAACGCAGACCCACAATTTTATCATACCATCCATATTTAAGTTAAAACATACTTATCAAAGTATTCTTATGTATATCTATATCAAAAACACCTGTAAACGTTTTTTTTTAATTTTTAAATTTTTTATTTCCATACTTTGTGGACCAGGCGCGAACGCAGACCCCACAATTTTTATGAACCATCGTTCTGCCAAATCAAACATACCCATTCCTGTGTCTCGATACATCTTCTATCATTATATATAATCAGTTTTTTAAAATAGTCAACCATATAGGAGCCTATTCGTGACCAGACACACACACACACATTCAGCTTTATATTATATAATTATATATATATAAAGCTGAATGTGCGTGTGTAAAAGTAACAATTTTGTAGGAGTTTGTTGTGTATTTTTTAAAAGTTTTAGCTGAACATACAAGCACACAGGAAACTGCCCTTTATATATTATATATAGACGAGCAGGGTTACCCGGCATTACCTGAGGAAAAAGTGTAACATCTATACATTAATAGGATAGCTTGTGTGTTATTTATTTTGTGTATCACGCTTACATCCGAGTGACTGTCGTTTAATTGTTATGGTCTTCCATTTCTAGTAATAAATAATTTTGCCAAGTTTTGGTTTCAGCTGATGACACCCAAGTTATTTATTTATTTATAAATAATTTTATCAGGAATTATTCATAAGTTTTGGTTTCGGTTTCGATTCAAGCTGATGCACCCAAGTCATCTGGATATATTTTTTTATTTTTGAGATCGCAACTTTATAATATATAAAAATTGATAGAACATTAACTCTATAATAATATATACAAAATCTGCAAGAATTAAAATATTTAAATAGAATGTGTAGAAGGCAGTACAATGCAGAGGTAACGGAAACACACAAGCTGAAGCAGGTGAGAAAGTTTTATTAATACAACTTACAAATACATGTGTACATATTCATATATTTCTTATACGCATAATATTTATATTTGCACCGTAATCACCTGGGAAAGTCGGTCTGGTGGTATATCCGTGTTATGTAATATTTCGAGAAAGATCTCTTCGTCAGATATTTATTTGACTTTGGTTCAAACGTGCTGTTGTAAACAGTAACAGTATCGCGGCAAACAATTGCCCGGAACTTGTAGATAGCATTTTAATTTAATATGGTTAGGGTTTTTTTTTTTATTAATTTCTTTATTTTTGTTTCTAATTTATTTAATTATTTTCTTTTTCTTTTTTTTATAATAGTTTATCTTTGGTTCAAAATGAATATGTACACATGTATTTGGAAGTTGTATTAATAAAACTTTCTCACCTGCTTCAGCTTGTGTCTTTCCGTTACCTCTGCATTGTACCGCCTTCTACACATTCTATTTAACTACATACTATACAATGCTTCAAGCAAACTACATCCACCTCTTATTAAAATATTATGTTTATGCATACTTTACGGCTGGGTTACACCAGGCATCTCTTGCTCAAGATCAAAGTGTAGTATCTGTTCTTCAGATGCTGCACTTCTAATTCTTGTTCTCTTTCAGTGGAGGAGAAATCCTTCACGACTGAGACAATTTTTATTTTTGTACCTTTTCTCCATGTTAAAAAACGACCCTGGTGTCTAACTCTGTCCCGTGGAGAGGCATAGTAAATAGGTACACCAGGCATCTCTGCTAGCTTAGATGAATACTTTTGCAGTTTTAACAAAAGAGCTACAATAATATCAGTGTCTCCATTTACACTGAACATCTACAGAATGCCAACATATGAATGAGTCCCCTGTGGAATTTCCACAGATCCTGCTAGTTTCTATTAAAACTTTTATCTGTCTACCTTTCTCTCCCCCTCCCGTTTTCTGCTCCTTTCTCAAAACCTCCTCTTCCTTCTCTTCTCTAGCTTGACACACACACACACACACATACATACATACATAGACAACCCTCTTTTACATAATAGATTCCTCGGGGAATGAGTCATCATTTTCTTCCCAAATACATAGTAACGCCCCCTCCCCCTCCCGAACGTAACCTTGCCCAGTTAGCCCTCAGAGAATGAATAACTTTTTTCTAAATTTTAGATATTATTCATCCAGGGCATTGCTGAATTTTTTTTTTTTTTTTTACAAAGGAGTCACTACTTATCAAGGGTCAGAGGCCACTCGAGGATAAGTAGTCAATGGGAAAATATCGTAGTAATCATTAGTAGTGGGAATTTGGTAAATTGGATTACTTATCAAGAACTTTTTTATGTTGGTCTTGAAGATAGCCATATTGTAGTCAGTTGGAAAGCAGGAAAACGGAAGAGAGTTTCACAGGCATGCAGTTCTCAGAAAGAAGCTTTGTTCATGGAATCTACGTTTAGGTTTAGGCACAGATAAAGAGTGGGGGGAATGTTTTTTTCATTTTCGGGGCTACCTGCCAATATCTAGCATCTTTACGAAGCCAAAGTTCGCCCATGCATAGAGTATTGTTGCCACATCAGACAGAGTTAAAAAAAAAAAAAAAAAAAAAATCAAATTTAACAGGTTCTACACTTTTGGCTAAGCTCTAACTTCTGTCCCATCACCACAATGTCACATCCCTATCCCTGTTTTATAAGTATTTTACTAGAATGTGCTCTGATGAACTCATAGCATTTGTGCCCCACATACTCTTGACTAAACAACAAGCAGCAAAATCCCACCCCTTCTCTATTGAGGTCCCTAGATATCATAAAGCCTTATACTCTAATAGTTTCTTCCTTTGGAATGCTAGACTTTGGAATTCCTATTCTTGCTTTCTGCTTCTCCGACTGTACTAACCTGCTGAAGTTTAAATGCAACGTGATTAGGCATCTCGCTGCTCAACTCCCCACAATGGCTTGTTAGACACAATCCCAAATAGTAGCCACTGTTACTAGTCTCAATTTTTTTTCCACAAATACTTTAATGACATGTGTTCCTCAGAATTGTCTGGTCTATTCCCTGCTTCCTTTGTTCCAGCCCGTTTGAGTCGTTGGTCTAGTGGTCTCCACCAATTCGTTTTAATACCTAATTTTTTTTTTTTTTTTTTTTACATTTTCACCCCAAACAAGGCACATTGCCACTTTGGTGTAGGGGGCTACTATCAGGGGCAGCAACTACTGGGGCACTATGTAGGGATTTGGGCAGCAAGATGTCGGTTCACATTGCACTTGAACTTCTGCATGTCAGTACAGTTAGGGAAGCAGGAACCTGGAATGGAATTCCAGAGTCTAGCGGTTCTGGGGAAGAAACTACTGGAGTAGAAAGATCTTTTACATCTAGGGATCTCTACTGTGTGGGGGTGGGATTTAGCTGCCTGTCGGGTTTGTCGAGGGTGTCTATGTCGGGGGGGCACAAGTGTCTGTAGTTTGTCAAGCATTCACCATTAAAATACTTGTAGAACAAGCAGAGGGATGCAACGTTTCGTCGATGGGACAGAGGCTGAAGCTTAGATGCCAGTTCAGGGCTTATCAGATTGGCGGCTCTTTTTTTAACCTTGTCTAGGAGCGAGAGACTAGTAGAGTTTTGTATTCCAGTAGCTTCTTTCCAACTAAAAGATTGGGGAACTCTCTTCCTGCTCACTGTTTTCCTTCTACCTACTACCTTGGTCTTTTCAAGACTAAGGTCAATAGGTATCACCTGTCTTTGCAATTATGAGCTTTTGTACTTGTTCGCTCCTTACATCAAGCGGCTTCATGCCTTGTCTCAAGCGATTTCTATAAAAAAGTAAATATGCCTTGTCTGGGAGGAAAAAGAGGAAAAAAAGGTATTCACTAATATTTAACAAAATATGACCCAATGGCCACTGAAGAAATATTTTGATGAGAAAACCTACCTTCCCATGAAATCATCTTTCCCTGCCACATCGTGGTCATACACAGTTAATTCCAGAAAGTTTGTCTGGTCGTCGTACATCCGCAGGTCAAACTGTTCCAGCCATCGAGGATTCAATGTGTTTGGTTTGAACTGAAAAAAAAAAAAATGGTGATTTGTTTTAGTTTTTTTTTTAAATTTTAACTTTTTTTAAACTACAGATGTGAAATGTTTATATATATTTTTTTACATTTTTTAAACTACAGATGTGAAATGTTTATATTTTTTTACATTTTTTAAACTACAGATGTGAAATGTTTATATTTTTTTAACATTTTTTAAACTACAGATGTGAAATGTGTATATATATTTTTTTATATTTTTTAAACTACAGATGTGAAATGTGTATATATATTTTTTTATATTTTTTAAACTACAGATGTGAAATGTTTATAATTTCTTTTACAGTTTTTAAACGACAGATGTGAAATGTTTATAATTTTTTTACATTTTTTAAACTACAGATGTGAAATGTTTATAATTTTTTTTTACATTTTTTAAACTACAGATGTGAAATGTTTATATTTTATTTTACATTTTTTAAACTACAGATGTGAAATGTTTATATATATTTTTTTACATTTTTTAAACTACAGATGTGAAATGTTTATATATTTTTTTACATTTTTAAACTACAGATGTGAAATGTTTATAATTTTTTTTTACATTTTTTAAACTACAGATGTGAAATGTTTATAATTTTTTTTTACATTTTTTAAACTACAGATGTGAAATGTTTATAATTTTTTTTTACATTTTTTAAACTACAGATGTGAAACGTTTATAATTTTTTTTTACATTTTTTAAACTACAGATGTGAAATGTTTATAATTTTTTTTTACATTTTTTAAACTACAGATGTGAAATGTTTATAATTTTTTTTACATTTTTTAAACTACAGATGTGAAATGTTTATAATTTTTTTTTACATTTTTTAAACTACAGATGTGAAACGTTTATAATTTTTTTTTACATTTTTTAAACTACAGATGTGAAATGTTTATAATTTTTTTTTACATTTTTTAAACTACAGATGTGAAATGTTTATAAATTCATTTCAATAAATTTGACAATAATAGAATAAGAATGCTTCAGTTACTACGTAGGTGTTAGGTAAACACCGGACAACGCCAGGTATAAAGCAGTTATTCAATTATCAGGTTATCTATCTATCTAGCTATCAAGCTAGCTAGCTAGCGGAGTAAACAACAGAGTTGACTCGTAGGAAACAATAGGTTGAGCGAACATTTCAGGTGCAGAAAAGGCCAAAGGGTAATGTTGTGAACGTTATCAAACTGGGTAACGATTAAGTTGCTAGAACAGTCAAGCTACACAGTAGTACTGCAAAACATGTGTTCGTAAATTACTGTTTTATAATTAAAATAACAAATATTATTTGTTAATTTGTTTACGTAAAAAAATATGGCCGATTTTTCTGAGGGAAACAATTGAACCATGATACTTGACTTTTGTCATTTTAAACTTTAATTCCAACCATTATATATAAAAAATTTTTTATGAAATCAAAAATAGGTTCTCTACAACACAACATAGACTGCAATATATTGTGAACTTAGTCACTACGAGAGGCATGGAAAGCTTCCTCCAGGTGAATTCTGATTGGTCCCCAACTAGAGCAGGCAATCAATCAATTTGGTTAAAAAATGGGTGATTTCACCAATTTCAATGACTATAAAAATATGAGAGTGCGAAACATTTGTTGATCATAATTTAGTCCCAGGTAATGCCAGGTTTTCCTGCTAGTGTGTATATATATATATATACATGCACAGGGTGGAACGATAAAATTGTCGCCCTAGAAAAGACATGATTCCATTTCCATTTGATGAAAAACGGTTTTCTTTTTCTGTTGCACACCATCTACTAGTTGCCCAGTAGTGTAGAAATCCCAAGAGCGTTCTATCATGTTGTGATACTATAAAGTGGCCCTGGGGTGGATTTGAGCCACTCAGTGCTGAGAGGGGAGGAAATAAACAAAGGAAGAGGAAATAGCTTAGAATAAACAAAGAAATCGGAAATATCCTACAATCAACAATAGATAGGAAATAGCAAACAATAATAGAAACCTACTGATAAAACAGGGAAGGGCAGCTTCCGGTAGCCAGGGTGGGGTGGGCGACCTGAGAGACCAAGACAGAGGTGACAGGCAGTTGAGATCTAGATGCACTAGATGGCGGATGAAAATTCGACAGAGTTGACAACTAGATACCTTTGACGGCGGATGGGAGTTGATAACGACTACAGTTGAACAGTTATAGAGTTGACTGTGAAGTAGAGTCGTGGACAATTTTAGAGTTGACTGTGAAACAGAGATAGACGAATGTAACATCAATAGAACGGGGAGGAGACACACACACACACACAAGTCCAACAGTCAATTTATATGTGAACATTGGCATTTGGGTTTTTCCTTTCTTTGTTCATATTTCTATTTTGTGAACCGTGTGTGTTCCCACCGACAGTCGCCAGGAAGAAAATGACGATCCGGCCATAAGAGGAATAGTCGAAAGAAAAATCCATGGTACACAACATTGGAAGTCGGCGATCTGACGAGGGAGCTACACGTTTGGGGTTACAATGTCTGAAAGTGACATAATGTTCAATGAGCAAGATCGAAGATGCACCGCTACACAACTTCTACTCCCTATCAATCCAAGTTATGACAACAGGATCATTGCCAACACCCTCAAAATGCAAATCCGGATGGCTCAACTAGGGCGCAGCTCACCACATCAAATGACCCACGGTTATGGTCTTTGGTGTAGTTTTAAGTGAAGATCACATCATGGCACCTCACATCTTTTGAAATCGGCTTGAAAGTCAACACCAAAGTGTACCTGAATGTGTTAAAGAGTGTGGTGATCCCCTGGTGTGGCAGCAGGATTCGGCACCAACCCACAAGTCCAAAGAGCCCCAGGCTTGGTTTCAGAAGACGTGCTATGACTTTGTACCCTTCTCTCACGACCTGAATCCGCTGGATTACTTCGTTCAGTTATACACCAAGAAGATCACCCACATAACCTCCCACAATACCAGCCTGATCGTCACTATCCACCAAGTATTAGCTGAGCTCCTGCCGGTGCTTATGGAAAAGGCATGCTCTCAGTTCTGGGCCTGTACTGAGGTGATGATTGAGGCTAAAGATGCCTATATTGAATAGATGTCAGCTCTACTACATAATCAAGTTACCGGAATTGATTTTTTTCAATAAAAGTTTTAAAATAAAGCTGTAGTGTTGTTTTCTTTAGGGCGAGAATTTAATCGAAAACACGACAGCTTTATTTTAAAACTTTTATTGAAAATATCAATTCAGGTAGCTTGATAATGTAATATAGTTTAAATCAGAGAGATTTTGGCCATTTCTGGCCTTTGAAGTGTTGCCAAAGATGTTAGTGTCGTCTGCATAAATGATATAAGAATGTGATTTGGGAGATCCTTGATGAAGATCAGGAAGAGAGTTGTGTCAAGGATTGATGTTTTCATCACCCTGATCACGTCTCTGTTATTCGTGGCAATCGAGTGCTACATTTTGAGGGTGCTGGCAATGGTCCTGTTGTCATAACTTGTATCGGTAGAGAGCATGAGTTGTACAGAGGCACATCTCTGATCTCTCTCGTTGAACATTGCGTCACTTTCAGACATGATAAAAGCCGCTCTTGAGATTTGTACAAACTGGCCAACTGATAGATGATCTGCAACAATAAAAGAAAACCAGTTTTTATTAAACGGAAATAGAATCATATCATCTTTTCTAAGGTGACAATTTTATCGTACCACCCTGTACTATTGCCCCCTCCCTCAATGTTAGGAAGCTGGGGAGAAAAAGAAAATGATGTCTGACAAAGGAGTGGAAATGGGTTTATCGGCAAAACAATTGATAGGAAGTTGTTTGTAAAGACATAAAAAGCTCTTTTCCGAGGTACACGATACAAAGCTGAGGTGGGGTCGTGGATCAAGGTATAGTGATGAGCAGGTTCAAAAGATCGGTCAATATATTTTAGACTTAGTTTGAAGAGTAGTAATAAGTTTTGCGACAGTTCACAAAAGGTGGGTATAATTTATGGACAGTCTTGGGCTTGCGATGGTTGACAACAATTAGAGTTGAGAATTGGATAAAGCAAGAACGCAGGTTATGGCTTGGACTAGATCGAGAGAGCTTAAGGATATCGAGGTGAGCAGACATTAATTGACGAACTCGGCCTCGACAAAGTAGGTTGATGTGCACTTTAGCGTTCAGAGAGCTGATGGTCTCATTGACACACACACACACGCACATACACACACAAGGCGGGTACATTGATTAGATGTCAGCTCTACTACATAATCAAGTTACCTGAATTGATTTTTTTCAATAAAAGTTTTAAAATAAAGCTGTTGTTGTTTTTTTCTTTAGGGCGACAATTTTATTGTTCCACCCTGTATATATATACTTTTGAAATCACAACTCTATATTAGGTACAATATAATAATCAATAGAGTATTGGCTATATAATAATAAATACGAAATCTGCATGAATTAAGATATCATATTTAACTTTTATGACCGGGCAATGCCGGGCGGCCTGCTAGCGTGTCATAGACGTAGAACTGTTTCTTGTCATTAAAGGTTGTTTCAATTGGAAGCGAAGTTAAAATGAGTTCTTGAAATATTTTTTTTTTTTAAATCTTCAGATAATGGTATCATTGTTTGTAATTCAATCGAACTGAAACAGCTCTTATCGATCGATAGCTTTTCTTAAGAAATTTCTGTGATAGAAAAAAAAAGAAAAAAAAAATATGATTCAGCTCCTAAGGAGATATAAGGTTCTTTTTTTTTTCTTTTTTTTTTTTTTTGCATCCAATTGTTTCCGTCTTAAATTTCTATTTGTTTTTTCGTTTACACAATTCACTAACAATTAGTTTTTATTTTTATTTTTATGCGCAACTCATTCGCATACGACTTGCGTTTTCCGACCACCATTATCCATCATCTTGAACAGTGATGAGGGACAAAATACGTAATCGATCAGAACGCTGACAGAAATGTGCATGCTTTGAACCTGTGTTTGAGGTTATTCATATAATTTTGAATAAGCTTTTTATGGAAATCGCTTCAGACAAGGTGTGAAGCCATTTGATTTAAGCTGCTAACAAGAACAAAAAACGATTACTGCAAAGACAGGCGATATCTACTTACTTTCGTCTTAGAAAAGACCAAGGCTATAGGTAGGAGGAAACCAGTCAGCAGAAAGAGTTGCTTAAATAATTTCTATTTTATCAGAATCGCTCCAGACAAGGCCTAAAGCCAATTAATGTAAAGAGATAATTAGAACAAAAGATGATTATTGCAAAGACCGGAAATACCCATTGACCTTAGTCTTGAAATGACCAAGATTAAAAGTGGGAGAAAACAGTGAGCAGGAAGAGAGTTCCACAATCCTTCGGTTCTTATAAGAACCACAAGATTGTGGAATATATATTATTATATAGATATATTAGGTACAATATAATATTCAATAGACAATTAGCTCTGTAATAATAAATACAACATCTGTGGAAATTAAAATATATTTAAGCGTATTTTACAAGGTTGGGCAGTGCCCCCACCCCCACCCCGCTGCTAGTTTAAAATAATTTTGCTTTAAAAAAAAGAAAAGAAAAAGCCTTCTATTACTAAATAAACATACGGTTTGCAAGAAAATTATGCCCAGGTGAAAGTGACTTTATGCTTCCTGTGTATATTTTAGCACTGACGAGTGTCTGTGCTGAATTAGGAATAAGAACAAATATACAGTGAGCCTTACAGAAATAAGTATGGGCATAAACAATTATTTGTTCCTATGTTAATAAACAAACTTTTTTGTTCTTCATGAAGAAAAAAAGTGGTAAAAACATATATTGGAATGGCACAAGGTTCGTTTAAACAAAGATTTTATTCACATATGAGCTCCTTTAGAGTGAAAACAAGAATTAAAACAGCCTTTAGCAACGCGTGTGGAAGCTAAATAAAAGGGGGCACCTTTTACCATTAAATGGAGGATAATTCAACACAAACCCTCATATTTTCCCTGAATTGAAACAATGATTGCTTTGCAATGCTAAGAATTACCATATCGTGCAGTTAATTCAGGATCTAGGAAAAAACTGTTTAAATGTGCAGAATGAATGCCTGAAAGGTTGTATACACAGAACACTCCTTATAAACTTGGATGAGAAAAAAAGACAAAACCTGATTTCAAATATATTAATATTGAACAGCTTATAAAAAAATAGAGGAATATAATTTTAAGGTTTCTATTAGTATAGTGTACCATTTTTCCATAGGCTTCTGGATAAGCATTTCCCACAAAAACATAGACAACATTTAAATTTTTAAATATAAATTTTTATTTTTTATTTTTATTCTTTAAATTAAAATTTAATTTTGATTTTAACTTTTTAATTTTAATATAAATTTAATTAAATTTAAATTTTGATTTTAAATTTGTCCAATTTGATGAATTAGTTTCTTTAGAAAAAAAATTTAAGTATATTTAAAATTTATGTAAGATAGGTTCCTTCAGACTATTTAAAAGAAATTTACACTCGACCCATATTAAATTAGGTGATTGAAGGAGAATATAAGCATATGTAATATTACTATATACCATAATGGAAGAATAAAGTTAAATGGAGTATTGTATAAATAAAATAATTTAAGCTTGAAAATATCGGATTAAAAGGTTTTTGTGAGGTCACTTTGTTGCCGTCACTCATGCTTAAGGCCGTCAGAACCAAACAAATTAAATTTTGTCTCATCTAACCATAGGACATGGCTCCAGTAATCTATGGGCTTTGTTGGCATGTCTTCAGCAAACTGTTTGCGGGCTTGCTTGTGTATTGCCTTCAGAAGAAAATTCTTCCTCAGCTGACAGCCATGCACACCAATTTGAGGCGTACAATGATAAGTGTGTCATGCTACAGTCAAGCACAGTGGTGGGAATGTCATGGTCTGTGGCTGCACGAGTGCGACAGGTATTAGAAAGTTACATTTCATTGAGGGAAACATGAACTTCAACATGTACTCTCAAATACTGCAGCAGAGCATGATCCCCTCCCTCCAGAAACTGGGTCGCAGAACAGTCTTCCAGCATGACAATGACCCAAAACGCCCATCCAAGACAACCACTCCTTTACTGAAGAGGTTGAGGGTAAAGGTGATGGACTGGTCAAGCATGTTTCCAAACTTTAACCCAATAAA
>NC_136516.1:38148014-38160514 GCF_053919585.1 Euprymna scolopes
ACGTAACTATTTCTCGCGTACGTAACGAAAACAGAGGGAGTAGGAGTGTTGAAATCTATGAGAGTGAAAGTGAGAGGTGTTTTCTTTCACCGCCGCTGTTTCTATTAATAATGAGTGTTGTTTTTTAAAAGGGAGAAGTTTTTTTGAAACTGCGACAGACTTTACGAAGTTGAATGTTTTTAGCCGTTAAAAAAAAACAAAAAACTACGGTTGATTTTATAAAATTATTTATTTATAATGACATGAATTCAAGATTTCTCGCGTACGTAACGAAAACAGATGGAGTAGGAGTGTTGAAATCTATTAGAGGGAAAGTGAGAGGTGTTTTCTTTCACCGCCGCTGTTTCTATTAATAATGAGTGTTGTTTTTCTTGTTTGTTTACTTTTGTTTTTGTAAAAGGGAGAAGATTTTTGAAACTGCGACAGACTTTACGAAGTTGAATGTTTTTAGCCGTTAAAAAAACACAAAAAACTATTTGATCAAATTAAATGCAATTGTTTGTATTAAAAGCGATATAAAAATTCCGGAATTGGAATAACGGATTGAAGACGTTGCTACTTACGCATGCGCAACCGGATGTTGAAAACCGGAAATCTGATTGCAAACATACAAGATCCATAGACTTTTAGTATTATATAGATTGTACTATATATATATACTGTACTATATATATATATATATTATACTATATATATATATATATATTGTACTATATATATATATATTGTACTATATATATATATATATATTGTACTATATATATATATATATTGTACTATATATATATATATATTGTACTATATATATATATAATTGTACTATATATATATATATATATTGTACTATATATATATATTGTACTATATATATATATTGTACTATATATATTGTACTATATATATATATTGTACTATATATATATATTGTACTATATATATATATATATATATTGTACTATATATATATATATATTGTACTATATATATATATATATTGTACTATATATATATATATATATATATATTGTACTATATATATATATATATATTGTATTATATATATATATTGTATTGTATATATATATATTGTATTGTATATATATATATTGTATTATATATATATATATAGTATTATATATAATATTGTATTATATATATATTGTATTATATATATATATTGTATTATATATATATATTGTATTATGTATATATATTGTATTATATATATATATATTGTATTATATATATATATATATATTGTACTATATATATATATATATTGTACTATATATATATATATATTGTACTATATAAATATATATATTGTACTATATATATATATATTGTACTATATATATATATATATTGTACTATATATATATATATATTGTACTATATAAATATATATATTGTACTATATATATATATATTGTACTATATATATATATATATTGTACTATATATATATATATTGTACTATATATATATATATATTGTACTATATATATATATATATTGTACTATATATATATATATATTGTACTATATATATATATTGTACTATATATATATTGTACTATATATATATATATATATATATATATATATTGTACTATATATATATTGTACTATATATATATTGTACTATATATATATTGTACTATATATATATATATATATATATTGTACTATATATATATATATATTGTACTATATATATATATTGTACTATATATATATATATATATTGTACTATATATATATATATATATTGTACTATATATATATATATATTGTACTATATATATATATATATATTGTACTATATATATATATATATATTGTACTATATATATATATATTGTACTATATATATATATTGTACTATATATTATATATATATTTTACTATATATATATATATTGTTCTATATATATATATATTGTACTATATATATATATATATATAGTACTATATATATATTGTACTATATATATATATATATATTGTACTATATATATATATATATTGTACTATATATATATATATATTGTACTATATATATATATATATTGTACTATATATATATATATATATAGTACTATATATATATATATATATATATATTGTACTATATATATATATATATTGTACTATATATATATATATATATGTATATATATATATTGTACTATATATATATATATATATTGTACTATATATATATATATATATATTGTACTATATATATATATATATTGTACTATATATATATATATATATATTGTACTATATATATATATAAATATTGTACTATATATATATATATATATATTTATATATATGTATATATATATATTGTACTATATATATATATATATATTGTACTATATATATATATATATTGTACTATATATATATATATTGTACTATATATATATATATATTGTACTATATATATATATATATTGTACTATATATATATATATTGTACTATATATATATATATTGTACTATATATATATATATTGTACTATATATATATATATATTGTACTATATATATATATATATTGTACTATATATATATATATATATTGTACTATATATATATATTGTACTATATATATATATATATTGTACTATATATATATATTGTACTATATATATATACATATTGTACTATATATATATATATTGTACTATATATATATATATATATTGTACTATATATATATATATTGTACTATATCTATTTATATATATATATATTGTACTATATATAGATATATATATATTGTACTATATATATATATTGTACTATATATATATATATATTGTACTATATATATATATATTGTACTATATATATATATATATATATGTATATATATATATTGTACTATATATATATATATATTGTACTATATATATATATAAATATTGTACTATATATATATATATATATATATTTATATATATGTATATATATATATTGTACTATATATATATATATATATTGTACTATATATATATATATATATATTGTACTATATATATATATATTGTACTATATATATATATATATTGTACTATATATATATATATATTGTACTATATATATATATATTGTACTATATATATATATATATTGTACTATATATATATATTGTACTATATATATATATATATTGTACTATATATATATATATATTGTACTATATATATATATATATATTGTACTATATATATATATTGTACTATATATATATATATATTGTACTATATATATATATTGTACTATATATATATACATATTGTACTATATATATATATATTGTACTATATATATATATATATATATTGTACTATATATATATATATTGTACTATATCTATTTATATATATATATATTGTACTATATATAGATATATATATATTGTACTATATATATATATATTGTACTATATATATATATATTGTACTATATATATATATATATATTGTACTATATCTATTTATATATATATATTGTACTATATATAGATATATATATATTGTACTATATATATATATATTGTACTATATATATATATATATTGTACTATATATACATAGATATATATATATTGTACTACATATATATATATATTGTACTACATATATATATATATTGTACTATATATATATATATTGTACTATATATATATATATATATATTGTACTATATATATATATATTGTACTATATCTATATATATTGTACTATATCTATATATATTGTACTATATATATATATATTGTACTATATATATATATTGTACTATATATATATATATTGTACTATATATATATATATATATTGTACTATATATATATATATTGTACTATATATATATATATATTGTACTATATATATATATATTGTACTATATATATATATTGTACTATATATATATATTGTACTATATATATATATATTGTACTATATATATATTGTACTATATATATATATATATATATTGTACTATATATATATTGTACTATATATATATATATTGTACTATATATATATATATATATATATTGTACTATATATATATATATATATATATTGTACTATATATATATTGTACTATATATATATATATATATATTGTACTATACATATATATATATTGTACTATATATATATATTGTATTATATATATATATATTGTATTATATATATATATATTATATATATATATATTGTATTATATATATATATATATATTGTATTATATATATATATATTGTATTATATATATATATATTGTATTATATATATATATATATTGTACTATATATATATATATATATTGTATTATATATATATATATATTGTATTATATATATATATATATATTGTATTATATATATATATATATATATTGTACTATATATATATATATTGTACTATATATATATATATATTGTATTATATATATATATATTGTATTATATATATATATATATATATATATATATATTGTACTATATATATTGTACTATATATATATTGTACTATATATATATTGTACTATATATATATATATTGTACTATATATATATATATTGTACTATATATATATATATTGTACTATATATATATATATTGTACTATATATATATATATAGTACTATATATATATATATATTGTACTATATATATATATATATTGTACTATATATATATATAGTACTATATATATATATATATATTGTACTATATATATATATATTGTACTATATATATATTGTACTATATATATATGTATATATATATATATGTATATATCTATATTGTACTATATATATATATATGTATATATATCTATATATTGTACTATATATATATATATGTATATATATATATAAATATTGTACTATATATATATATATATATAAATATTGTACTATATATATATATATAAATATTGTACTATATATATATATATAAATATTGTACTATATATATATATATATATATAAATATTGTACTATATATATATATATATATAAATATTGTACTATATATATATATATATATATAAATATTGTACTATATATATATATATATATAAATATTGTACTATATATATATATATATATAAATATTGTACTATATATATATATATAAATATTGTACTATATATATATATATATATTGTACTATATATATATATATATATATATATTGTACTATATATATATATATATATATTGTACTATATATATATATATATTGTACTATATATATATATATATTGTACTATATATATATATATATGTACTATATATATATATATATATTGTACTATATATATATATATATTGTACTATATATATATATATATATATTGTACTATATATATATATATATATATATTGTACTATATATATATATATTGTACTATATATATATATATTGTACTATATATATATATATATATATTGTACTATATATATATATATATTGTACTATATATATATATATATATATATATATATATATTGTACTATATATATATATATATTGTACTATATATATATATATATTGTACTATATATATATATATATTGTACTATATATATATATATATATATATATATATTGTACTATATATATATATATATATATATATTGTACTATATATATATATATATTGTACTATATATATATATTGTACTATATATATATATATATATATATATATATTGTACTATATATACATAGATATATATATTGTACTATATATATATATTGTACTATATATATATATATATATTGTACTATATATACATAGATATATATATTGTACTATATATATATATATATATTGTACTATATATATATATATATAGATATATATATTGTACTATAGATATATATATATATTGTACTATATATATATATATATAGATATATATATTGTACTATAGATATATATATATATTGTACTATATATATATATATATATATCTTGTACTGTATATATATATATAGATATATATATTGTACTATAGATATATATATATATTGTACTATATATATATATATATTGTACTATATATATATATATATATATATTGTACTATATCTATATATATTGTACAGTATACATATATATTGTACTATATATATATATATTGTACTATATATATATATTGTACTATATATATATATATATATTGTACTATATATATATATATATTGTACTATATATATATATATTGTACTATATATATATTGTACTATATATATATTGTACTATATATATTGTACTATATATATATTGTACTATACATATATATATATTGTACTATATATATATATATATTGTACTATATATATATATATATATATTGTACTATATATATATATATTGTACTATATATATATATTGTACTATATATATATATTGTACTATATATATATATATTGTACTATATATATATATATTGTACTATATATATATATATATTGTATTATATATATATTGTACTATATATATATATATTGTATTATATATATTGTACTATATATATATATATATATTGTACTATATATATATATTGTACTATATATATATATATTGTACTATATATATATATATATATATTGTACTATATATATATTGTACTATATATATATATATTGTCTTATATATATATATATATATATTGTATTATATATATATATATTGTACTATATATTGATATATATTGTACTATATATATATATATATTGTACTGTATATATATATATTGTACTATATATATATATTGTACTATATATATATATAGTACTATATATATATATTGTACTATATATATATATATATATATATTGTACTATATATATATATTGTACTATATATATATATATATATATTGTACTATATATATATATTGTACTGTATATATATATATATTGTACAATATTTATATATATATACAGTACTATATATATATATATATATATATATATATATTGTACTATATATATATATATTGTACTATATATATATATATTGTACTATATATATATATATATTGTACTATATATATATATATATTGTACTATATATATATATTGTACTATATATATATATATTGTACTATATATATATATATATTGTTCTATATATATATATATTGTTCTATATATATATTGTACTATTAATATATATATATATATTG
The DNA here is from genome assembly GCF_053919585.1 of Euprymna scolopes. Classification (NCBI taxonomy): domain Eukaryota; kingdom Metazoa; phylum Mollusca; class Cephalopoda; order Sepiida; family Sepiolidae; genus Euprymna; species Euprymna scolopes. The sequence goes on from NC_136516.1 coordinate 38,155,258, forward strand.
TACTATATATATATTGCACTATATATATATTGCACTATATATATATATATTGCACTATATATATATATATATTGTACTATATATATATATATATTGTACTATATATATATATATATTGTACTATATATATATATATTGTACTATATATATATATATATATATATTGTACTATAAATATATATATATATATATTGTACTATATATATATTGTACTATATATATATATATATTGTACTATATATATATATATTGTACTATATATATATATATATTGTACTATATATATATATATTGTACTATATATATATATATTGTACTATATATATATATATATATATATATATTGTACTATATATATATTGTACTATATATATATATATATATTGTACTATATATACATAGATATATATATTGTACTATATATATATATATATATTGTACTATATATATATATATATATATATTGTACTATATATATATATATATCTTGTACTGTATATATATATATATAGATATATATATTGTACTATAGATATATATATATATATTGTACTATAGATATATATATATATTGTACTATAGATATATATATATATCTTGTACTGTATATATATATATATAGATATATATATTGTACTATAGATATATATATATATATTGTACTATATATATATATATATTGTACTATATATATATATATATATTGTACATTATCTATATATATTGTACAGTATACATATATATTGTACTATATATATATATATTGTACTATATATATATTGTACTATATATATATATATTGTACTATATATATATATATTGTACTATATATATATATATTGTACTATATATATATATATTGTACTATATATATATTGTACTATATATATATTGTACTATATATATATATATATTGTACTATATATATATTGTACTATATATATATATATATTGTACTATATATATATTGTACTATATATATATATATATATATATTGTACTATATATATATTGTACTATATATATATATATTGTACTATATATATATATATATATATATTGTACTATATATATATATTGTACTATATATATATATATATATTGTACTATATATATTGTACTATATATATATATATATATTGTACTATATATATTGTACTATATATATATATATATTGTACTATATATATTGTACTATATATATATATATATTGTACTATATATATATATTGTACTATATATATATATATTGTACTATATATATATATTGTACTATATATATATATATATTGTACTATATATATATTGTACTATATATATATATATATATATTGTATTATATATATATATATTGTATTATATATATATATATTGTACTATATATGGATATATATTGTACTATATATATATATATATATATATTGTACTATATATATATATATTGTACTATATATATATATTGTACTATATATATATTGTACTATATATATATATATATTGTACTATATATATATATTGTACTATATATATATATATTGTACTATATATATATATATATATATTGTACTGTATATATATATATATTGTACTGTATATATATATATATTGTACTGTATATATATATATATATTGTACTGTATATATATATATATATTGTACTGTATATATATATATATTGTACTATATATATATATTGTACTATATATATATATATTGTACTATATATATATATATATTGTTCTATATATATATTGTACTATTAATATATATATATATATATATTGTACTATATATATATTGCACTATATATATATTGCACTATATATATATATATTGCACTATATATATATTGTACGATATATATATTGCACTATATATATATATTGTACTATATATATATTGCACTATATATATATATTGTACTATATATATATATATATATATTTTGTACTATATATATATATATATATTTTGTACTATATATATATATATTGTACTATATATATATATATTGTACTATATATATATTGTACTATATATATATTGTACTATATATATATATATATTGTACTATATATATATATATATATATATAGTACGATATATATATATATTGTACTATATATATATATATATATATTGTACTATATATATATATATATATTGTACTATATATATATATATTGTACTATATATATATATATATTGTACTATATATATATATATATTGTACTATATATATATATATTGTACTATATATATATATATTGTACTATATATATATATATATTGTACTATATATATATGTATTGTACTATATATATATATATATTGTACTATATATATATATATATATTGTACTATATATATATATATATATTGTACTATATATATATTGTACTATATATATATATTGTACTATATATATATATATATATTGTACTATATATATATTGTACTATATATATATATATTGTACTATATATATATATATATATATATTGTAATATATATATATATAGTAATATATATATATATATTGTAATATATATATATATATTGTAATATATATATATATATTGTAATATATATATATATATTGTACTATATATATATATACATATTGTACTATATATATATATATATATTGTACTATATATATATATATATATTGTACTATATATATATATATTGTACTATATATATATATATATATATAGTACTATATATATATATATATATATATTGTACTATATATATATATATATTGTACTATATATATATTGTACTATATATATATATATATATATTGTACTATATATATATATATATATTGTACTATATATATATTGTACTATATATATATATATATATATATATTGTACTATATATATATATATATATATTGTACTATATATATATATATTGTACTATATATATATATATATTGTACTATATATATACAGTGATGATCATATTTATTGGCACGGTAAAATAAAAGTCAAATTTTGTCTAATAAATTCTAAAAAAGGGATTAAATTAAAGAAAATAACAAAGTATATTATGTATTTTTAACTGGCCTTTCCGATGCAGCAATCGGATTTTAGAAAAAATAAATAGCAAATATATATTGTACTATATATATATATATATATATATATATATATATATATATATATATATATTGTACTATATATATATATATTGTACTATATATATATTGTACTATATATATATATATATTGTACTATATATATATATATATATATTGTACTATATATATATATATTGTACTATATATATATTGTACTATATATATATATATATTGTACTATATATATATATATATTGTACTATATATATATTGCACTATATATATATATATATATATATATTGTACTATATATATATATATATATATATATTGTACTATATATATATATATTTATTGTACTATATATATATATATATTTATTGTACTATATATATATATATATTGTACTATATATATATATATATATATATTGTACTATATATATATATATATTTATTGTACTATATATATATATATATTGTACTATATATATATATATATATATATATATATATTGTACTATATATATATATATATTTATTGTACTATATATATATATATATTGTACTATATATATATATATATATATATATTGTACTATATATATATATATATTGTACTATATATATATATATATTGTACTATATATATATATATATTTATATTGTACTATATATATATATATATATATATTGTACTATATATATATATATATATATATTGTACTATATATATATATATTGTATTATATATATATATATATATTGTACTATATATATATATATATATTGTACTATATATATATATATATTGTACTATATATATATATATATATTGTACTATATATATATATATATTGTACTATATATATATATATTGTACTATATATATATATATATATTGTACTATATATATATATATATATTGTACTATATATATATATATATTGTACTATATATATATATATATTGTACTATATATATATATATTGTACTATATATATATATATATTGTACTATATATATATATTGTACTATATATATATTGTACTATATATATATATATATATATATATATATATATATATTGTACTATATATATATGAAATAAAATTGAGGTGGAAGGACCTGGATACTCAACGTTTCGCCCGATCTATGCGGGCTTCTTCAAGAGGGATGGTCATATATATATATATATATATATATATATTGTACTATATATATATATATATATATATATTGTACTATATATATATATATATTGTACTATATATATATATATATTGTACTATATATATATATATATATATTGTACTATATATATATATATTGTACTATATATATATATATATATATCTATATATATATTGTACTATATATATATATATATATTGTACTATATCTATATATATATATTGTACTATATATATATATATATATATATTGTACTATATATATATATATATTGTACTATATATATATATATATTGTACTATATATATATATTTATTGTACTATATATATATATATATTGTACTACATATATATATTGTACTATATATATATATATATTGTACTATATATATATTGTACTATATATATATATATTGTACTATATATATATATATATATTGTACTCTATATATATATTGTACTATATATATATATATTGTACTATATATATATATTGTACTATATATATATATATTGTACTATATATATATATATTGTACTATATATATATTGTACTATATATATATATATATATATTGTACTATATATATATATTGTACTATATATATATATATATTGTACTATATATATATATATTGTACTATATATATATATACATTGTACTATATATATATATATATATATATTGTACTATATATATATATATATATTGTACTATATATATATATATATATTGTACTATATATATATTGTACTATATATACATATATATATATATATATATATATATTGTACTATATATATATATATTGTACTATATATATACAGTGATGATCATATTTATTGGCACGGTAAAATAAAAGTCAAATTTTGTCTAATAAATTCTAAAAAAGGGATTAAATTAAAGAAAATAACAAAGTATATTATGTATTTTTAACTGGCCTTTCCGATGCAGCAATCGGATTTTAGA
>NC_136516.1:38165514-38195514 GCF_053919585.1 Euprymna scolopes
TAGTTTCTTCCCGCGAACCGCTAGACTCTGGAATTCCATTCCAGGATCCTGCTTCCCTAACTGTACTGACATGCAAAAGTTAAAGTGCTATGTGAACCGACATCTTGCTGCCCAAATCCCTTCATAGTGCCCCAGTAGTTGCTGACCCTGATAGTAGCCCCCTACACCAAAGTGGCAATGTGCCTTGTTTGGGGTGAAAATGTAATAATAAAAAAAAAAAATATATATATATATATAGTACTATATATATGTGTATATAGTACTATATATATAGTACTATATGTGTATATAGTACTATATGTGTATATAGTACTATATATATATAGTACTATTTATATATTTAGTACTATATATATATTTAGTACTATATATATATTTAGTACTATGTATATATAGTACTATATATATATAGTACTTTATATACATATATAGTACTATATACATATATAGTACTATATATATAATACTATATATATAGTACTTTATATAATACTATATATATAGTACTTTATATAATACTATACTATATATACATTTATAGTACTATATATATAGTACTATATATACATATATAGTACTATATATACATATAGTACTATATATACATATAGTACTATATATACATATATAGTACTATATATACATACATAGTACTATATATAATACTATATATATAGAACTATATATATATATAGTCCTATATATATAGAACTATATATATAGAACTATATATATATAGTACTATATAGTATTACATATATATATAGTACCATATATATATATGGTACTATATATATATGTAGTACTATAATAGTACTATGTGTATATATATAGTACTATATATATGTATATATAGCACTATGTATATATGTATATATAGCACTATGTATATATATATTTATATATAGTACTATATATATGTATATATAGTACTATATATATGTATATATAGTACTATATATATGTATATATAGTACTATATATATGTATATATATAGTACTATATATATGTATATATATATAGTACTATATATATGTATATATAGTACTATATATATGTATATATAGTACTATATATATGTATATATAGTACTATATATATGTATATATATATAGTACTATATATATGTATATATATAGTACTATATATATATGTATATATATAGTACTTTATATATGTATATATAGTACTATATATATAGTACTATATATATATAATATTTAGTAAAATGATTGAAAATTAAAAATATTTTTCATTAGAAGGAACACAACAAAGCGAATAAATTGTACGATCGTTTCGGAAACGATAATTTTATTGAGATAGAAATTAAGTCATGGAGAATAATTTAAACGCAAATAGCTTCTAGTGTGTAAGCTCAGTCAAAAGTGATTAAATAAAGAAAATTGTTTTTTGTTTACTTTGTAGTTACTTCTCATCAAAGCCCGAAGGCTATTCGAGGATAAGGTGTAATGAATGTTAGCTGGTAGTGTGGTAATCGTTATTGTTATGGTTGTATCAAAATGAAAGCGAGTTTTCTTAAAAAGATTCGAATGAAAAACATGCAAATTCTTTAGACGACTCGGGCAAAAGGAAGGTGAATTCCGTAACGGGGGAAGTTTTAAAAGGTTTCCAATTATAATGAAAATAGAAGAATATAGAAATAAATACACGACTATGTTTCTAAATTTTTTAGATGAGGATTCTTTATTCGTATTGGGATTATTCTGACTACTGTTCTCATCTTTAGTGTCATTTTCACAACGTTTTGTTGGATGTAACCTCCTATCTTGTTTAGGCATGTTTTTGTCGAACTTGTCAATCTTTCTGACTCTGAATTTTTGAGATGAGGATCAATAATTTGTATTATTTGAATTATTCAGACTACTGTTCTCATCTTGCTATTCCTACAACATTTCTGTCGAGGTAACATGTAACCCTCGTCAGGTACTCTGGAATCTGTACTTAATTTTGAACGGAACCCTTTATGTAACCCACAGGGGTACCTTGCTCTTGTTCTGTCAGCCATGACTCAGTAGAAATCCTAAGTTTTTCACAACTGTAGTCATGGTTTCGTATCTCGTTGTTTTGGACAGAAAATCCGTTTGGGTACAATGGTCAGGAGAATCGTCCAGTATGGGACCTGCTCAGACAGAAAGAAACTGCAACCTACTGTCTATACAACTGCAAAGAAATCTGATGCAATGCACTTTGAGAAAACAGTGTGAATTGGGTTGAGAATTAGGAGCAACAATGAATTCATGAATGTTTCGAGGGCAAGAGATAGATGAGGAGTCATAGCCATCAATGCCTGAACTAGGCAGGGCACCACTTATATAAATATATATATATATATATATATGTAAAATGAAAGCAGTCAGGAATAATTCTGTTGATGGTTTTGTATCTCGTTGTGCTAGGCAGAAGATCCCTTTGGGTACTATGGCTTGGACAATCGCCCAATATGGGTACTGCTCGGACAGAAAGAAACTGCAACCTACTGTCTGTAGAATTTCAAAGAAAGCTGTGGCAATACATCAAACACTTTCGAGAAAACAGTATGAATGGGGTTGTGAATTATGAACAACAATGAATTCACGAATGCCTCAAGGGAGAGAAAGGGAGAGTCATAGCCATCAATGCCTGAACCCAGGCAGGACACCACTTGAAGATGAAGAAGTCTTGTGTGAAAAACATTCCAGATGAGAACAGTAGTCTAAGTGATACACATTGTTGATCCTCATCTAAAAAATTAAGAAATATAATTTTAGAATTCTTCTATCAAAGAATTGATATTTTGCGGGGCTGGAGGGTGGGGGTCTTCTTGCAATGCCGTTTTTTTTTGGCGAGGGAAGAATGGGAAGGGGGGTTTCTATGAAAGAATCTCCTATGCTTTTGGCGTTTTCTGATAGCCATTATCAGTTCTTGTAGGAAATTGCATTGCAGAAATACAAAGACGGCGGCGGATGCTAAGTAAAAAGCAACATCGAATACCGATATAATCTTCTTTTACTAATGAAATTATTTTGCAGAAACGTGATGGAAGTCAGCAGTCTCACTGCATGGCTTGCATTGATTAGTTAAGGCTCTATACCTTAGAAGAAGATGCAGAATCACCATCATCATTATCACTAACATCATCACCACAATCATCATCATCAGCAGCAGCAACAACATCATTATCATCACCACCACGACTATTATCATTTTCATCACTATCACCAAAATCATCATCATCATCTGCATCACCACTATCATTATCATCAACAGCAGAAGCATCATCATTATGACTAATATCATCATCATTATCCGCATCATCACCATCACTATCATCATTATCACTATCACCAACATTATCATCATCATCATCACCATCATCATTGGTACAACATTCATTTTACATGCTGGCATGTGGTGGACGGCTTTTAGAAATTGATTTCAAAACCAACCTATCCTTCACCAGATTCTTTATCTCTCTTTCTCACAGGTTCTTCCATGTCACTGACTGCCATGTTTTCCTTGGCCTAGCCCTTGCCAACTGACCCTGCTTGCTCAACTGTTCTACGTCTACTAACCTAAACACTCATCCATTCTTCCAATGTCATCATCATGTGTCACAAATTGACTTAAAAAACTAACCGGCCACTTCTTTATCCCTTTCACGATGTATATACCATGTATAAATTGAGGTGCCCTCATCTAGCAGATAAATGACTGGAGGTAACAAGTTTTTACATTTATGTTTGTTTGATTTTGCTAAAAATTCTTGTTCTGGAAGAAGAGTAAGCCCCCCCTCCCCACGAGAAGATTACCGGAAAAAAAAAAATGAAAAAAAAAAAATGAAAAAAAAAAAATGAAAAAAAAAAAAATGAAAAAAAATAAAACAAAGTACAAGTTTTGGCAATTATGGGTAACTATTTCCTGTTATTACATATACCATTTGTTGTAATCATAACACAAAACTTACATACATAGACAAGAAGTGATACTGTGGTGTGGTCTATGGCCTTATAGGGCCATTTTGGACAATGATAGCGAGGGAAGCTAATTCAAATGAAGCAGAAAAGAAAGAGAGCAGCAATTAGAGCTATTAGCTTTTCCGCATTTGTCGGAATCGCTTTGCGATTCAGTTATTACAGGTGTTCAACCTAATATACAAAGAAACATCTGTCATAAACTTAGTTGCATCACGCTACTGCTCCGGAAAATAGGTGGTATCTTGTTCACGCCATGGCCTGGGTAGGATCATTTTAGACGACAATAATGTTTTTGGACATTGCCAAGAACCATGTCGGCAATTAATTTAAATGGTTTATAAATGTTATAGCGGAGGAATAAAATGAAGCAAATTAAAAAGGATGTAAAATAAAACATCGACAAATATTAGGGTCATCAGCCAGCAAGTGCTAAATTAACATGAACAGAGCTAAGTGAATGAAAAGTCAAGAAACACAAAACAAAACGGAGCAGATTAAATGGACGTGCATGCAAAATAAAAAGAACTACTATCAGGAATTCCCCCTACTCTTTATCTGTGCCTAAACCGGAACGAACGTAGATTCCATAAACAAAGCTTAGAACTGCACGCCTGTGGAACTCTCTTCCATTTGCCTGCTTCCCAGCTGACTACAACTTGGTTGCCTTCAAGTCCAACATAAACAAATTCTTGATAAATCCGCCCCCTTAAGTAATCCAATCTACCAAATTTCCATTACTAACGATTACTACAATATTATCCCATTGACTACTGTACACTATAACCCTTATCCTTGAGTGGCCTCCGGGCCTTGATAAGTGATGACTCCTTTGTAAAACAAGTGAAGCATGCATGGTCCTCCGTGAGTCCACAGTGAACGACGCATAAGAAAGTTCAGCATTCCCCTCCCCCATTTAGCTCCAAATGTCCCCAGGGGACGTCAAATCCTGCTGAAAATTAAAATGAACAGTTTTAGACATTAACATATATAAATTTGAGTTCTGCACCATGCAAAAAAAGAAATGACTAAATCGATCATTTGTCCCCCGCCCCCATTTAGCTCCAAAAGTCCCCCGAGGCCTTAACATATTTAAATTTGAGTCCAGCACCATGCTAAACTGCTAAATAAACATACACAGAAAATTTTGGACAAATATGGTAAAATAGTCCCAAAAATTGAGTGATTTTATTAGCCCTAAAAGAGCCCCTGGGACACACCCAAGATTTATTGCAAAGTATAGACAAACAAAATTATATAGAAATCAGTTAGTTACAACTTTTCAGAAAGTTTTATAAAAATCCAAGGCATCCATTTTTTTTTAATAAACACAAAAGAGTCAATTTTAGCCATTTTGAGGGTGGGGGTCAACCAGAGTTTTCCCGGAAAATCCGTTCTGTTACTTTTTTACTCATATCATGTTTAATGTTTGTGAAAAATTTCAGAAAATTTCAAGGTGTAGTTATTGAGAAAAGTGCGGACGAACAAACGGATGAACGGACGAAGGGTGAATTTACAGGTCCACCTTCCTTTTGTTGGGGACTAAACAAAAAAAAAAAAAAATTTAAATGAAACATTGGGGTCGACAATTAGCAAGTGTAAACTTAATATGAACTAAGTTTTATAAATGAAAAATCAAAGAAAAACATGATTAAATTACGAAAGCGTTATAACTATACGTTTACAAAAAGATAAACCTTGTTTTTAGTCAGAATTGTTCATTCGGAAAAGTTTATACAAAATCGTGGTTTTAGTAATACGAGACACGTTCTAAAAAAGTAAGACTCCCAATTTTTTTTATTCCGCCCTAATGGATCAGAGGGAGTTGCAGATTGCATTGTTATGATGAGTGAAATTATACATTCATTACCTGAAATTTTCATCTCTCTGTTGCAGATATTGACGGTGTGAAACTCGAAGAAAGCAACTCCTGTCATGGATGTGAGTCAGAAGCAGAGATGCGTCAGTGACTAGCTTCATGTTGAAAAACTGAATTAATCAACATTCACCGGCACGTGTTGAATATTTACGGAGGCGATGCAGTTGATGTCAGCACAGTTAGGAGATGGGTTCGTCGATTTCAGGGTGGCCACAGAGGTGTGAGTGATAAAGTGTGCTCCAGACTTTTACGACCAAAGCATCAAAAGAGGCTGGCAGAAGTGCATTGAGAATGGCGGAGACCATGTAGAAAAATAAATTCTGGAGCAGGAAAGGTCACTCATTTTAATGGTACCACTCCCATCTTCGTATCTCTTCAACATGTTGCTGGTGCTACCAGATCAGGCTGTCTGAAGATATTGGCTTCCTGAGACGACATGCGTCTAACATTGATGCTTTTTTTGTTTTTCTACTCCTTTTTGCAAAACTTAATTATGTTCTGCAAAACCAAAAACAACAACCCACCTTTTTCTCCTTTTCTTTCTTCCCATTTCCCCTTTCTCTTTCTATCTCCCCCGACTTCCTGACTGAGTTCCTAACTTAAAATATACCAGACATTAATACTGTAACCTATTTAAAAACACTGCCAGGCATGTAAAGTGTACATTTGTGCGAAATGTCATAAAAATCGACCCAGCCATTTTGGAGTCCATAGTAAACTCACCGACACACAAATTTCCTTTTTCTTCTTGCTATTTCCCCCATTCTCTTTCTATCTCCCCCACTTCTTGATTGGTTTTCTAACTTAAAATGTATCAAACACTAATATTGTAACGCTTTTCCCTCTCCCATTGCAAAACTCATTCATGTTCTGCAGGGCAGGGAACAAAAACGATAAAATCCATTATAAAACAACCAAACCAAACACTACAAACTAGCGATTGGAGATACAAAAAGCTTGAAGAATAAAAAAACCTTCAACAAAATAACTGAATGCAACTTGAATACTATTTCCAAAATAACTGGATTCGGCATTAAATAATCCGAAAAGGGTTGATATGTGGTAAAACAAAACAACCAAACCATCAACATTTTGAGTTAAAGTGTCAGGCCTTACTTTTGGAACCTCGTGAAATGTTGAGCGAATATCAGATACAAGGATTTTATTTTTCTTTTACTTGGAGGGTTACTACTTATCAAGGCCAAGAGGCCACTCAGGGATAAGGGTTATGTGTTGGGTAGATGGTGAGACAAGATGATCAGTTATTGTGGAACTTGGATAGGCTAGGCTATCTAAATGGATAACTCAATATGAATTTATTCACATTAATTTTGAAGACAACCATGTCATAGTCAGCTGAGAAGCAGACACACAGTATCGTATTCCACAGATGTATAATCCTATGAAAGAAACTTTGTCCATGGAATATTTTGTTAAGTTTTGGGCACAGATAGAGGGTGAGGAACATTGTTATCGGTTGTTTCAGCAAGGCGAGTACTTGTTGTAAATATTTTACAAGAGGGACCATAGATTGGAGCTCAGTCGAGCAGCTACCATTAATCGATAGGTAGAGCAGAGATAGACTTGCAACGTCTCTCCTGTGAGAAAGAGGAAGTAGGGAAGTGAAAAGGTCATCGCCTACGAAATTTTGGAGACGGTTTTGTATCCTGTCTTGTTGCGACAATTTTCACAAAATTTGACTATTTCCTCATTTTCTGGGTTTAAAACGATTTTCGTTGGGTGAAAAATCTTGATTTAACACGTTTCTGTGAAAACTTTCTTTTTGAAACCGGAGAAAGAAAGAGAGAGGCTACTCGAGTCAGTTGCTTTTTGGTATTCATTTGGCTCACATCTCGATATCACTACAATGCCATGAAATATCAGGACGGCACTAGTTTACATTGTATAAAAGGAAGTGCTCGCATTTTCTCATTGTTTTATTATCCTATTTGCCCTGAGATAAAATAAGCTGATATCAATATTATCAGTATTGACAGAGTTCAGTCAAGAACAAGAGGTATTATAAATCACCCCGAGAGCTAACTATTCTTCCAGAACAAGCAATTGTGTCAAAATACATACAAAAATAAACCATACAAAATACAAAAGAAAAATACACACAAAAAAAATAAAAAATAAAAGCTTGTTAGCTTCAACCGCCTTGAAGGAACGTGATTTGATGAAAGAACAAATTTGTTTTTTTGTTTCTTTTCTGTTTGCAAATTTTTCCAATCACTTTTATGCAGTAGCGGCCATGTTGGCTTTTTGTTTATTACCTCCCTTGCATTTTCTTGTTGTCATTAGATGCATCCTAACATCTGTATGAAATGTTACTTTTTTTGGGGAGGGGTGCGAGTAATGTTGAAGAAATATACAAGTTAATGGTGACCGAATATGGCGATAGTACTTCTACACATGTTTCAAAATGCAGAATGATCGGTTACTTAGTTTATTCTATGCAGAAAAATATATCAACAGAAGAACATATTTAAAATATACATCGATTAACTAACACAGATCAAGCAGCAAACCGTGGCGAATCTGACTATGGAATGGACCTATTTTCTCTTGAATAACGGGTGTGGTCATCCAACCAACGAGAACCCAAACCGATTTCTGAAAAGTAGAAATTTTACCTTCGCTAGGATGATGCCATCCTATATTCTAACCAAGCGGGCAATTAGTATTAGAATTTTCAGAATGTGAGAGATGATATGATTATTTCAACATAAAATAATTATATTATCTTTCACATTCTGAAAATTCTCTCTCTCTCCCTTTATATATATGTGTGTGTTTTATTTTTTTTATAACCGTTTTATCTGTTTGGTTACATATGTTTCGGATGTTGGACCGTGTTTACGATCTAACAGCCTCGTCAGACCTTAGGCTGTTAGATCGTAAACACGGTCCAACATCCAAAACATACGTAACCAAACAGATAAAACGGTAATAAAAAAAAAAAAATCAAAACACATATTTGCTCTGCAATAGTATTGAGCACTCTCTTCAGGTTTTTACTAATTACCAGTTTTACCAAATATATATATATGTAAATTTTCACTATTTACTTCAACAGTGCTCAATACATACGTAGAGCTAGGCAGTAAGTTATGAAAATATATCTGGCAATTAAGCTACACAGAATATTCCACGTTTCATTCTCGTGAGAATTCGTCAGCCATAAGTCAGAAATATTCTGTGTAGCTTAATTGCCATATATATTTTCATAACTCTTATATATATATATATGTATATTGTATGTATGATAAGAATAATGGAAATAGTATTCCAAGTTAGAGAGATAAAAAAATGTATGTATATAATGTATATGTAAACATAGATGTATGCGCGTGTGTGTGTGTATATATATATATACATACATACAGAAAGAGAAAGATAAAAAAAGGAACCAACCAAGTCACACGTCCATGAACGTTTCATCTTTATTGTAAGATTTCCTCTGTGTGTGTGTATATATATATATATATATATATATATATATATATACACACACACACATCTATGTAATAGAAGGCTTCTCCCTTTTCTTTTTTTATAAATCATAATGTCCTATAATAATATGCCATGCACAATCCATATAGTCATTTCATAAGCACAAGTATCTCATAAGTTTTAAAGCAAAAAATATTTTAAACTAGCGAGGGGGGGGGGTCGCCCGACCTTGGCGGTCGTAAAATACGCTTAAATATATTTTTATTCACGCAGATTTTGTATTTATTATTACAGAGCCAATTCTCTGCTGAATATTATATTGTACCTAATATATCTATATAATAATATATCTTCCACAATCCTGTGGATCTTATAAGAACCGCAGGATTGTGGAACTCTCTTCCTGCTCCCTGTTCCCCCCCCTACTTTTAATCTTGGTCGTTCCAAGACTAAGGTCAATAGGCATCTTCTGTCTTTGTGATAATCATCTTTCATTCTAATCATTCTTTACATTAAGTATAAGGATGATCACTACTCTAAAATAATTCTGAATAGCAAGTAGTATTGGAATAATATTTAACCACTGAATTGGAAACCTCTTTCTTATAGAAGAGATATTGTGAGTTCTTCTTTACTCTATCGTTATTTTCATGACAGGTGCTCGACTGAGCTTCAATCCATGCCCCTATCTTTGTAGCATTTGTAACAACCACTCGTCTAGCTACAACCACTGGCAACAATTTTCCCTACTCTCTATCTGTGCCTGAAACTGAACGAAAATTCTATGAACAAAGTTTTTTCCTTTTTCTTTCATGTTCCTGCCTGTGGAACACAATACCGCATGGCTGCTTCCCAGCTGACTATAAAATGGTCGATTTCAAGTTTAATGTAAACAAGTTTTGTTAAGCCATCATCTAATATATAAACGGCTATATGTATGTATGTCTGCTGTCGATCTGTCAGTCTGTCTCCGTATTTTAAAACTCGATTTCCTCTGAAACTAAAAGTTGCAGAGCCGTGCTAGGAGCCTCAAATAATTGGATTTTTAATGGATCTTTAGCTTGTTAAAATCGTTTTTAAGGGGTCAAAAATGTTTTAAAATTGAAAAAATCGTTAAAAATTGGATTGACTTTGCCTAATTTTAATGTTCCGAACTTCTGGTCGCGTCATGGAGTAGCAGTAAAACGTCAGATTTTCTTTCATTTTCTTTTCTGCCTTCACGTCATGGGTTCAAGCCTGCCTGCCTACTACCACATTTTTTTTTTTTTTTGCTCAACACATTTCCAAACACCCGGGCAACGTCAGGAACCCACGCTAGTAAATAATAAAATTCAATCTAATTTTCACCACCACTGATCAGCACAGTGCTGTCTCAAAGGCCACCTGACAATCATTAAATCTTATCCTTGAGTGGCCTTTGGACCTTGATAAGCGATGACTTTCTAGTAAAAAAAGAACAGTAAAGGGCAATACATAAAAGCAGAAATACAACGCCAGGTGATATACATTTTTAAGCTACCAGAAACACCCTTAAAAGCATTAGATGTATAGAAAAAAATATGGGATACACTAAAAAATATCAAAATCCTGGGAGGAACCAATAACCAAAAGAAACAAATAATTCCATCAATTAAAGCCCGGTGGCCTTTAAAAGACCATGGAAACATGAAAATAAGAGAGAATATTAGGAAATTTATTTTAAATAAGAATAGCTTAAACTTTAGCGCTTTCTTTTTGGAATATCTTTGTAAGAAAAAGGAACTTCTAGCCAAGTCAAATAATTGCACATATTTAGAGTAATTACACACACACACACACACACACACACACACACACACACACACACACACACACACACATTATTGTTAATCGTGACATTCTGCACTGATGATTCCCAAAAGGATGAAACACTAGTGTCTGTAGTTATTTAATTATTATAGTAAATAATTATGTCGGCCCCTTTAAGAAACTCGTTTCTTATCGTTCAGAACTTTCAATTAAAATAAAACTTTCAGTTGAAATAAAGTCGGTTACTTTAGCTCGCGTGCACAGATCATCATATAATCATTAGATCACTCTGACCGACATTAAAAAACATTTAAAAATAAATGTTTAAATTTCAACAGTATTTCTCGCGGTTAACGGTGGTTGAATGGATTAGGTCCCTGCATTGATGATTCCCAAAAGGATGAAACACTAGTGTCTGTAGGTATTTTATTATTATAGTAAATAATTATATATATATATATATATATATATATATATATATATATATATATATATATATATAATGTATACACACTCAAATAAAGTGCAATTAAATCAATACTTTGCTTTGGTCTTCTCTTTTCTCTTCGAAGGATAGTTGTTTCAAAGTAAGTTTAAGCTCTACTCCAAAAGCAAATCAATCTTCTATCTGACAATGTCGTTCTACTGCAGATATTTTAACAGTTATCTTTGAACGCATATCTACTGGAAAAGGCAGACGAAACCAGGACTGCAGCCTTTGATATATCCAAAGCCTCTGACAAAGTCTGGCACAAAGAGCTGCTAATGAAAATTAAATTTTACTATATAACTGGACGTATACTAAATATAATAAGATCCTTCTTAGACAATAGGACCACCCAAGTTATCATTGACAATAGGACCACCTAGGTTGACATCCAAGCTGCATAACATTAATGCAAGATCCTTGGACCATTATTATTCCTGATATTCATAAACAACCTCCTTGATGATACTGTATCCGAGATGGGTATATTTGCTGATGATACAAAGCTCTATAACATGCATAAGAGAAGAATGGATGTACATAAATCTAAGACGATGGCAGAATCGTTAGAAAACGACCTCCAGACCATAGTTGAATGGAGCCGCAAATGGATGGCAACATTTAATGCTACTAAGACTGAGCTGCTTTCCTTTAACAATTACAAGACGCCTCTCCAACTGCCTATATTCATGACAAATAATATCCGATCTGAGAATTATTCTTTCAAACTCCTCGACCTGACATTTGTGGGCAATATGAACTGGGACAAATACATTGAGGACATTGTGAAAGCTGTGGGTTCCCTTTCTAGAGCTAGAAGGCTACTCACACCTGAGAGTATCTTGTATCTCTACAAAGCCACCATTCGCCCATGCATGGAGTATTGTTGCTAAGTCTGGGCTGGTGCATCAACCACTAGCCTCTCCCTCTTTGAAAACTTCTTTTTGGACCCTATCAATCTAATATATCCCACTTTGTCAACTAAGCTCCAACCCCTGTCCCATCGCTGCAATGTTGCATCTCTCTGCCTGTTTTATATATGTTAATGGAATGCTCTGATGAACTCGTTCCACTTGTGCCCACTCGATGTACATATCCCCGACAAACCTGCTTAGCAACAAAATCACACCCCTTCACTCTTGAGGTCCCTACTAGTTTCTTCCCTCGAACAGTTAGACTCTCGAATTCCCTTCCTGCTTCCCTTACTCTACTGATATGCAGAAATTTAAATGTAATGTAAACCAACATCTTGTAAATCATTCCTAGGCCTGGTTCAAAATAGTAACCCCTCACGTTCAAGTGACGATGTGTACATGAGTAAAAAAAAACAAAAAAAACAAGCACAAGATTGGAGATGTGCGACTGTACAACTGATGCTCTCTACCGATCCAAGTTATGACAACATGGAATCACCGCACTTTAGTGTTGACTTTCAAGCCGACTTTGAAGATGTGAGGTGGCATGATGTGACCTTCACCTGAAACCACACCAAAGACCATGACCAGAAACTTTGTTTT
The DNA here is from genome assembly GCF_053919585.1 of Euprymna scolopes. Lineage (NCBI taxonomy): Eukaryota > Metazoa > Mollusca > Cephalopoda > Sepiida > Sepiolidae > Euprymna > Euprymna scolopes. The sequence continues at coordinate 38,178,614 of NC_136516.1, forward strand.
CATCAACCTGAGCCATTCCTGTTATTCATGGCAATCCAGCAATGCATTCTGAGGGTGCCGGCAATGGTCCTGTGGAGAGCATGAGTTGTATAGTGGTGCATCTCCAATCTTGCTCATTGAACATTTTGTCACTTTCAGACATGATAGAAGGCTCCTATCGCTCTTGGGATTTGTACACAACTGGCCAACTAGTAGATGGTCTGCAACAAAAACAAGCAAACGGAAATGGAATCATGTCGTCATTTCTAGGGCAACAACTTTATCGTTTCACCCTGTACTCTCCAAAAATTATAAATTTAACATTTTAGCGACCACGTGTTTAGATATCTTTCCATCGGGGCGCGGACGCTATTTGGTGTGTCATGTTTGCCTGAGTACACAGCAGGAGAGAGGCATCATAATTCCCGTTTGTGTAGCAGACTCTCATAGGAGGTTGTGACGGTTATCTATATGATTAGTCTTTCGCTGTAGTTTTTTAAATCAAAACCGATGAACTTGTTAAGTCAATACAATTAGTGTTATGTGAGTAGCTATCGACCCAGAAAACATCAGTTCTTCCCTCTGTGTCAGAAACATCACTCATGGAACGTGAGGACTAAAAGACAAAATAAGGGAAGTGAGAGGTACGGAATACTGAAGGTAAACACAAGGTCAACTTTGTAAGTTCTTGCTGTAAATGTTTTATAAAGGAGAATTAAAGGTAGGAGCCATAGAAATAGTTCCATGTAAGGAGCTAAAAAAATAAAAATACTATTTCAAGGTCAACAACTCTGTTCCGTCTGCCTGCTTCCCACCGGACTACAACTTGGATGTGTTCAAGTCCAACGTTAACAAATTCCTAATGAACCGCCCCCTTAAGTAAACACTTCATCAAATCTCCACACTAACGTAATGTACTTGCAATAACCTTTATCCCTGAGTGGCTTCCGGGCCTTGATAAGTGGTGATCACTGTGTAAAAAAAACAAACTATCCAATGCTAAGTAAAGAGAGAGAGAGAGTTATGAGGCTACCGAAATCATAACCAAAGTCAAATTTCGATTCTCCTTTTATGCTTGCTTATCAAAGGAAATATAAATTTTGCATTGGGAGACTTTTAAATCTGAAAACCGATTTTTTTTTTTTTTCTTTTTTTTACAATTCTCGTATTTTGAATGGCCGTTTTTTTTTTTTGTTTCAATTCAAAAGTCTCAGGTGTCTCTTTTCTTAAATAGACATTATTGGTTCTTGTAGAAATACAAAGATGGCGGATGCTTAGAGAGGCGGTATTGAATACTGATTATTATTGCTTTTATGAATAAAATCGTATTAAAGAAAGAAGGAGGAATTCTTTCTCGAAATTCCAATGGCTTATTTAGCGAAACGAACATTCAATAATATGAGCACACCTTTAAATAGCAACCATGATATAGTCAAATGTTCCTTGCCATGATGAGTGGAATCGAATGCATCTGATTTTACTTCCACATTAATAAGAATATAAACACGCACACACACATATATTTATTGATCCTCATTTAATTCTGAGCAATGTCGGGTCATTCTGCTAGTATATATATATATATATATATATATATATGAACAAATGATTAATAAAACATGTTAAAAAAAAACATCTCGAAAAAGAGTTAAAAACATATTTAATTTTAAAAAGGAAACACAAGATAAGTGGATAGTCCTTAGTCCGTGGAGTTTCGAAGAAATACTCTCCTTCTCATCAGAGGGCAGGAATTAGCAAAATGCGGGATCGGATTTTGCATGTAAAAGTATTTGATGAAACCACAAGTAAGTCACAGATCTTACTTGGTTAAAAAAAGGGTGAGGTAAGGGGAATAGGAGGTAAAAGAAACTTGTAAATATTAACTCTTTAATATTTATAATATATTTTAAGTTTACCATTTTGATTACCTTGGTAAACTTATTGTAATTTTTATTTCTTATATGTATATATATATATATATATGTATATGCAGATATGCATGACTCAAAGAGATTCTATGACTCCCTCAAAACAATATATGGACCAAAGGTTATCGGCACTTCTCTTCTGCTAAATGCTAATGAGACGAAACTGATAGCAGAGCAAGCATATATTTTAGACAGGTAGGCAGAGCACTTCAACTCTGTACTGAACAGGTCTTCCTCAATCAGTGATGAGGCAGTCACAAAACTTCCATCAATCAAAACAAATTAAACCCTTGGTGAGTTGTCCACCATCCAGGAATCTGAGAAAGATGTAAAACAGCTTTCTTGTGACAAAGCTCTAGGCTCTAATGGCACACCCTCAGAGATATATGACAGGTGGTATAAAAGCCAAGTACGTCCAAGGATCGAATACTGTTGCCATATCTGGGCAGGAGCTGCTAAAAACAGCCTATCCTGCCTTGACAGAGTACAAAATAGACTTCGTGGCTTAGTGGGGGATGCCCTTTTCTCTACCCTGCAACCTCTCTCCCACAGAAGAGACGTTGCGAGCCTATCCTTGTTTTATCGTTATTTCCATGGCAGGTGCTCGTCTGAACTCCAATCTCTGGTCCCCCCTCGCCAATCTTTCACGAAAAACACTCGTCTAGCTGAATCCACTGTGAAAAATTTCCCCCACTCTATATCTGTGCCTAAATCAAAACGCGGATTCCATGAACAAAGCTTCTTTCTTAGAACTGCACGCCTGTGGAACTCTGTTCCGTCTGCCTGCTTCCCACCGGACTACAACTTGGATGTGTTCAAGTCCAATGTTAACAAATTCCTAATGAACCACCCCCTTAAGTAAACACTTCATCAAATCTCCACACTAACGTAATGTACTTGCAATAACCCTTATCCCTGAGTGGCTTCTGGGCCTTGATAAGTGGTGATCACTGTGTAAAAAAAAAAAAAAAAAGCTACATGAGTTGTTTCTTTCATTCTGGATGAAGGACTTAATTCCTCAGGAATTCAAAGATGCATCTATAGTGTATATTTACAAGAGGAAGAGTTATGACAACCACAGAGAAATATCTCTTCTCAACATAGCTGATAAAGTTCTTGCAGGGCTAAGGCTCAATTGTTCCACCAAACATCTGAAAGATGGCCTCCTCCCGGAAAGTCAGTGTGGTTTTCGTATGGAGTGTGGTACAGTTGATAGGGTATTTGCTGCTCATCAACTTCAGGAAAAAGGTCAAGATAAATACCAGGACCTTTACACAACATTTGTAATTTGACTAAGGCCTATGACACTGTAAACTGAGCAGGTCTATAGAAGATCGTGGCCAAATTTGGATGTCCTGACAAATTCATTTCACTCATCAAACGATGTCATGATGGGATGATGGAGAGGCTTCCGATGACTTCCCAGTCAATGGTGGTGTCAAACATGGCTGCGTACTTGCACCAACGCTCTTCAGCATGATGTTCTTGGCGGTGTTAATTGACACATTCAACGGAAAAGATTCGAGTAAGCATCAACTACAGGACAGATGGCAAATTTTTCAACTTCAACTAAAACGACTTAGTGTGTCACCAGGATTAAGACCACCATCATACGAGACCTTTTGTTTGCTGATGACTGTGCCCTCAATGCCAACACAGAGCCAAACATGCAATGTATTGTTAATCGTTTTTCTAATGCATGCGACAATTTCGCTGTAACTATTAATATAAAAAAGACCAAAGTGCTTCTGAAAAATGGTATGTTGAGCCTCAGATCTCAATTCGTGGAACCAATGTAAAAGGAACTGCTTGGAGCACTCTATCCTGCCTTGACAGAGTTCAAAACCGACTCCGTAATCTAGTAGGCTATGCCCTTTTCTCTTCTCTGCAACCTCTTTCCCACAAAAGAGACGTTGCGAGCATGTCTCTACTCTATTGGCAAGTGTTCATATGAGCTCTAATCTATGGTTCCCCCTCGCCAATCTTTCACAAAAAATACTCCTCTAGCCAAAATCACTATCAATAAATCACTCTCTATCGGTGCCTAAACCTAAATGTGGATTCCATGAACAAAGCTTCTTTCCTAGAACTGCCCGCATGTGAAACTGTTCCGCTGGTCTGCTTTCCAGTAGACTACAATATCACCATCTTCAAGTCCAATGTAAACAAGGTTTTATTGAACTGTCCCTGCAAATAATCTAATTATATCAAATTTCTACCACAAACGATTATTATTCTACTGTGCCAATGACTACAATACACACATTAAGCCTTATCCTCGAGTTGCCTCTGGGCCTTAATATGTGGTAACCCTTTTGTAAAAAAAAAAGAAAAAGAAGGAAAGAAAACATCATCATCTTCCCTAATGAGGATATGTAGGCAACTGTGGACTTGCTTGAGAATTTGGTATTCGCATATAATTTTATCCTTTGGAAGAAGCTGGTTCAATCTGCTTGCGATGAGTGTTGCTTTGGAATGAGTCTATACTGGAATCAAGCAGTGCCAGTCCAAGGAAGTTGGTGATTGTGCAACCCTGGCTTCATAATTCAATGGATGGCTTATTATTATTAGTAGAAATAAAAACAAATGCAAACACTTAATGTTGCCTCTGAATTTTTGAGATGAGGATCTGTTATTCGTATTATTTAGATTCTTTGGACTATTATTCTCATCTTGAGTGTCATTTTCACAACGTTTCGGTCGATGTAACCTCCAACCTTCTCCAGGTGTATCTTATCCGCAATGACCCGTGGCACAGTGGTTATAGTAATTGCAAAAATCAATTGTAAAAATAATATTCTCCTAAAAGTGGAAGGCTCAATCCTCAGTGTGGCCGACCGAAAAATACAATTGTCAATTACTTAGGACCTCTATCCAGTCATGGCTGACAGAAAGAGAACATACTACCTCTGTGAAGTAAATAAAGGGTTCCGTTCGAAATTCTGTACAAATTTCCGAGTTCGACAGAAACATTCCCGAATTCAACATGTTACATCTGAAGAAAGTCAGAGGTTACATTGATCGAAACGTTCTGAAAATGACACTTAACATCATCCTCTCCCCTGATGGGGATATACAAGGGACTGCTTTTGAATTTGATATTCCCACGAAACTTCCTCCTTTGGAGGAATCCAGTTCAATTTGCCTGGAGCGAATACTGCTTTGATATGGCACAGTTTGAGAAGATACAGGAAAGATGTAGTTGGAGATTGTGCAACCCTTGCTTCTCAACTGAACGGAGTACTATTATTAGTAGTACAAAGAGAAGGAGGGGAAATAGCAGCTTTTACAGTTGTAGTCTTAGAAATAGTTTGAGAAGTAGCATTAGCAGAAGCGGTAGTAGTCGCTTTCTGAAAGTTGCTGTAAACGACAGAGTTAGCTGCAGTAGTGAAAATGAATACAAAGCGGATATCGATTTCTCTGAAGAAAGCTTGCCGGCACAAATCAATAAGACATGATTAACATTCGCAGTCAGGGAACCAAAGGGGGTATGCGCAGTATAGAAAGAACGTGGAGGGGGTGGGGGTGGATAACGTTATCTTTTTTTTATTTTTGAAATATTTGCTTAAAGTTCCTACGGTGTAAGCAGAACAGCCATCGAAAGCCACCTGATGTACGGGAACGGAAACAAAGGCGGGGGAGGAGGGACCTTTTCGGAGTTTGTGCGAATCCAATAAAAATCCCTATACCAAACAAACAAAAGATCCGTAACGAGACTTTGATGAGTACGCTCACTGATCCAGCTATTTACGTGCATAAAATTGCGCGATTGTTTCGATGGCGTCATCGTGGCCTTGTTCAATATAATCAAAAATGCGTTGCCGGTTTGAAATTGGATCTGAAAATAGAAAGTGTTTACCAATCGAATGAAAAGAGTGATCAAAAAGTAATGAGACTAAACCCCCCTCATTACAACTTGGCAATTGAATTTTTTATTTTATTTTTTTTGTTTCATGACAATGGTTGGGACTATGATGTTGATGATTTTTGAAATTCGTTTTATTCATGACAATGGTTGGGACTATGATGTTGATGATTTTTGAAATCGTTTTATTCATGACAATGGTTGGGACTATGATGTTGATGATTTTTGAAATCGTTTTATTCATGACAATGGTTGGGACTATGATGTTGATGATTTTTGAAATTCGTTTTATTCATGACAATGGTTGGGACTATGATGTTGATGATTTTTGAAATTCGTTTTATTCATGACAATGGTTGGGACTATGATGTTGATGATTTTTGAAATCGTTTTATTCATGACAATGGTTGGGACTATGATGTTGATGATTTTTGAAATCGTTTTATTCATGACAATGGTTGGGACTATGATGTTGATGATTTTTGAAATTCGTTTTATTCATGACAATGGTTGGGACTATGATGTTGATGATTTTTGAAATTCGTTTTATTCATGACAATGGTTGGGACTATGATGTTGATGATTTTTGAAATTCGTTTTATTCATGACAATGGTTGGGACTATGATGTTGATGATTTTTGAAATTCGTTTTATTCATGACAATGGTTGGGACTATGATGTTGATGATTTTTGAAATTCGTTTTATTCATGACAATGGTTGGGACTATGATGTTAGTATTTATCCCTATGTTGGCTTTTAGTGTAGATCCTACAGAGGATTGGTATATATATTTTTTTTTTTCGGCATCACCGTTATTAAGACCAGAATTCATTCAAGAATAATGGTTCCGATTTATTTGCCTCCCCACGGCAATCTGTACAGTTCAGATTGCCTCTTCTTGAGGAGCTGGACTTTCGACCCATTAAAATGCACTCTGAACTGGGACAAAAAATTTAAATTTCCTCAGTCTAGAAGGATCTCAAATCAACTAAGTATGTTATTACTATATATCTTATGAGATGACTGACCAATGTTTATGATTTCAGGTTAAAATGAACAGCTACAGCAGGAATCGGAATACATCTTACTAAAGCCTAATCTTTACAGCTGGTGAATTTAAAAAATGCAATCTGGATGTGCGGACACTTTAGAAGAACGATACGCAATAAAATTGTTTTAAATTTGGAAAAATGCCACAAAAAATGTATAGAATGTTTCAGACTGCTTTTGGACTGACTATCTTGCATGAATCGAGCATCAGTTTTTGAATGGCATAAGAGATTCAAGGAAGGCAGGGAGTCTGTAGAGAGGCTGAGAGGTGTGGGAGGAGTATGAAAATCAGCACACCAGAGTTGATTGGCCAAATAAAGAATTTCATGGATAAGGACCGTCGTGTGTCTACAGAGACAATAAGTGCAGAGGTTGATGTCAGTGTGGGAACTGTGCACACTATTATTTGTGAGGAACTGAAGATGTGGAAGATTTGCACAAAGTTTGTCTCAAGGGTGCTCAGAAAAAATTAGAAAGAAAGAACGACGTTGTCATGAACAAGATGGGCATCAAGACAGTTCCTCACCCTCCCTATACTTCAGACCTTGCTCCCTGTGACTTTTGGTTATTCCCTAAGCTCAAGGAAAACCTTAGAGGCTGTTGTTATGAGAAAATTGAGGAGATGAAAGAGGCTGTGCCGAGAGTCATTGACACGTTCACATAAAAGGACTTCCATGAGGCGTTCCAGAAGTTGTTGAGACGGTACAACAAGTGCATTGGAGATTACTTTGAAGGGAGACTAGAGTTTCATGTGTGTACTATCAATAAAAATGCCTATACAAAAAAGTCTGGAAACTTATTTAAGGCACGGTGTAACTTACATTTGTCTGGAGGTTGAAGGTTCAATCCTTTGTGAGTGCGGCACTCAAAATACAAGGGTAAATTACTTCTATCTGATCATGGCTGACAGAACGAGAGCATGCTACCCCTACAAATTAAATAACGGGTTCTGTTCGAAATTTCCTGCAGATTCTAGAGTTCGACACAAAGATTGTGGAATTCGACAAGATACACCTGAGGAAGGTTGCAGGTTACATCGACTGAAACTTTGTGAAAATAACACTCAAGATGAGAACAGCAGTCCAAAGAATCTAAATAATTCGAATATGCAATCCTCAACTCAAAAATTCAGAATCATAATGATTTCGCTTTGGTTCATTATAGAGATTCAACTAATTGGTCCATATTGTAAGCAATGAAGTCCCTCATTTCCAAAACATTTGGTTGAGTCGAAATTTGGACAGATTTTCAATTCATTTATTTATTTGTGGTGCAGTGAATAGAGGCGTTGAATCTCTACAGTTCCAGGTGAGCATTGTCTGAAGATAGGGTTTCAATCCTACTCAAAGCAGGCCATAGGTTTGGTTGGGCAAAACGTGGTGAGACAACAACTATGGAAGGCAGTAATTACTGGGGATACAGTTAAGAGATTCAGTGTTCCTATCTCGTCGCAGTTAATCACCTGAAGAAGGCCAGAGGATGAGTTGACCAAAATGTGGTAAAAGAACAACAACTATGGAGATGAGGATAACAGTCCAAAAATAAATAAAGAAATAAATAAATTCACAAATTACTTATCTCAATAAAAAAAATAGCTTTTCAATTTCCAAATGGATTCTATTCGATAACAGTAATATTTCCGATAATGATCAGATAAAATTTTTTAAAATGTGACCGACAGACGAACAAAAATTCTATTTATGTTTCTGAAGTTTTGAGATGAGGATTATTCATATCATTTGGATTCTTCAGACTATTGTTCTCATGATGAGTCTCATTTTCATAAAATTTTACAACTAGAAAGAAAAATAGGTTTAAGGCTCCAAAAATTTGTACTAAAACTGTCCGCGGTTAGAGTACTTGGAAAAAATCAATTGTAAAATTGATATTCTCCTGAAGGTTGAAGATTCAATTCTCAGTGTGAACGACCAAAAAATACAATTGTCAATTACGTAGGACCTCTATCCAGTAATGGCTGATGGAACGAGAACATGCTACTCCCATGTGTTAAATAAAGGATTCCATTAGAAATTCCATCCAAATTCCCAAGTTAAGTAGAAACATTCCAAAGTCCAACAAGATAACCTGAAGGAAAGCTGAAGGTTGCATTGACTGAAACGTTGTAAAAATGACACTTAAGATGAGAACAGTAGTTCGATGTATCCCAATAATACAAATAACCAATCCTTATCTATTTGTATTACGAGGGGCGTGCAATAAATAATGCCCCTGACCCACTTCCCATAGCAGTAGAACAACGAAGCTTGGCACAGTTATTAGTCTTTCCCTACATAGAAACCACCCAGAGTTATGCATTTCTCCCATCGTTTGATGCAGCTCTGGAGACCGTTTTTGTAGAACACCCCAGGTTGGTCCTCCAACCACGACATGACTTCAGAAATCAAGGCTGCATCATCTGGGAAACTCTTTCCTTTCAAAAACAGCGTCGTGGCTGGGAAGAGGTGAAAGTCAGAGGGTACAAGGTCAGGAGAGTAGGGAGGATAGGGGAGGATTTCAGAACCACACGCCCGTGCTCTGATCTTGCAACATGTAAGTTGTAGACCAGAGCGTTGTCTTGCAGGAGGAGGGTACCTTTGCTGGTCTTGCCCCGCCTCTTGATTTTGATAGCTTCCCTTAATTTCCTCAAAAGTGAAGCATAATAGGCTCCTGTAATTGTGGTACCCTTTGCCAGGAAATCTGTCATCACTACTCTGTCCTGGTCCCAGAAGACTGTGAGCATGACCTTGCCAGCGGAGGGCTGCACCCTTGCCTTCTTTGGAGGTGGTGAGTCCAAGTGCTTCCACTGCATCGACTGGGCTTTGGTGTCTGGATCATAGTCATGGACCCAGGTTTCATCCTGTGTAATCAGTCTTTTGAAAAACTTTGACTCATCTTCTTGGCACATCTCCAAATTCATCCTCGAGCACTCAACACGTTCTCGCTTCTGGAATGGTGTGATCAACCTGGGAATCCATCTGGCAGACACCTTATGCATATGCAAATGGTCATGAATGATAGTTTCCACAGACCCTGTACTAATCTTGACATCTTGGGCTATTTGGCGAATAGTAATGCGCCGATCTTCCAAAATGGCAACCTCAACTTGATGGACAGATGCCTCATCAATGGCAGAAGGGGAGCAACCAGGTCTGGGAGCTGTTTCCACAGACTTCCGGCCATGTTTGAATTCACGATGCCAGCGTTTTACAAGGTCATATGATGGAGCATTATCACCATAAATTTCTTTCATTTCATCAAAAGTCTCCTGGGTGTGCGTCCTTTCAAATACAAAAACCGGATCAATGCTCGACATTCAACAGGCTCCATTTTACACCTGACTCAGTTCAAACACCTATAAAACAGAAACCACAATTAATTCAGAGCTGCAATTTTCCACATAACCCGTATAGATATAAATCATTGCACATGCAAAATTTCAGCTAGATCAGACAACTGGAAGTGGGTCAGGAGCATTACTTATTGCACGCCCCTCGTAGATATTCAAAGGGTACAAACTTAGTATCAGCAAAAGACACCTCTCCTCCTCCTCCTCTCACATAGTCAAAGATTTCAAGCAAACAGAACTCATACACCAAATGCATATTAATAGACACGAAGTTTTCGCTCACAAAAAAAGAAACAAAATTGATTTTGAAAACTAAACACAGAAACCAAACCTCAACTCCGATATTTTTTTTTTTTTATGTATAATTTATTTTGCAAACTGAGAAGAATCTCGTTTCCGCTTGAGTTTATGTTTGTTGAAGTAATTGTTTGAACGGTCCGATGTGGCAGTAATACTCTACTTTATGACGTTTCTGACACATTTTTTTTTTTTTTTTGGAGGTGGTGGTGGGTCTTCTTCGTTAGAAAAATTGTGGCGTACCATTAAAGCTTTTTTTTTTTTTTCTTGTTCTTTTCCTCCTTCGTGCTATGGGTTCGAGCCTGCCTGTCTACTACCACTTTTTTTTGTTGTTTTCTTTTCTTTTTTTTTTTTTTTTTTGCTCATCACACACCTTGAAACACCCAGACAACGCCGGGCACCCATGTTAGTGTGTATATATATATATATATATATATATATATATATATATATAAATGACAAAAGGTCCATATTCCAAATTTCAAGATGTCCATCTTACCATTTATTTCTTTCAGCATGTTAAAATGTTCAATTCTTGACAGCACCTATTTCCTAGCACAGAATCATTAATGTAATTATTATGCCTATATTCCTTTATTTTCTTTTAAAGTTGATGACTTCCTTTTATTCTGATGAGGTAAGGGCAGATTAAATTAAAAATTGACATAATAATAATTAAGGAGTCAAAAATGGGTCAAAATTGAAAAAATCGTTAAATATTTTGTACATTCATCTTAATTTATTTTTAATTTTTAATCAGTTCATGTGTGTGTCACATTAGTACAGTGGTAACGTCACCAGCTTTGAATGATACAGTTTCAGTTTCGATTCTAGCTGATGGCACCCAAATGCTATTTTTGTACTTTTTAAATCATGACTCGATAATAATATGTACAAAATCTGGATTAATTAAAATATCATATTTAAGCATATTTTATGCCCAGGCAAAGCCGGGCGCACTCCACCCCTGCTAGTGTGTATATATATATATATAAAAGAGAGAGAAAAAGAAACTATTGGCAGTGGTTGTAGCTAGACGACCTTTTACTGTGCAATGTGTTCACAACAGGGTGAGGATCAGGGATTGAAGCTCAGTCGAGCATTTGCTATAAAAATAATGATAGAATAGAGAAAGACTAGCAATGTTACTTCTAGAGAGAAGAAAAGGACATCTCCCACTAGATTCCGAAGTAGGTTTTGTCCTCGTTCAAAGCAGACAAGGAGCCTCTGAACGGCACCTTTCCTGATGTTGTAAAAGCAGTCCACCTTTTTTTTTTTTTTTTTTTACACAGTGGTCACCACTTATCAAGGCCCGGAAGCCATTCAGGGATAAGGATTATTGCAAGTACATTACGTTAGTGTGGAGATTTGATGAAGTGTTTACTTAAGAGGGCGGTTCATTAGGAATTTGTTAATGTTGAACTTGAACACATCCAAGTTGTAGTCAGGTGGGAAGCAGGCAGACGGAACAGAGTTCCACAGGCGTGCAGTTCTAAGAAAGAAGCTTTGTTCATGGAATCCACGTTTTGATTTAGGCACAGATAAAGAGTGGGGGAAAATTTTCACAGTGGATTTGGCTAGACGGGTGTTTTTCGTGAAAGATTGGCGAGGGGGGGACCAGAGATTGGAGTTCAGACGAGCACCTGCCATGGAAATAACGATAAAACAAGGATAGGCTCGCAACGTCTCTTCTGTGGGAGAGAGATTGCAGGGTAGAGAAAAGGGCATCCCCCACTAAGCCACGAAGTCTATTTTTTACTCTGTCAAGGTAGGATAGGCTGTTTTTAGCAGCTCCTGCCCAGATATGGCAGCAGTATTCCATCCTTGGACGTACTTGGCTTTTATATAGATAGAGAATTGCATCATCGTGCTCTTCTTGAATATATGCCTATATGCATCTAATTGACTTTTTCCTCAAAATATTAATGCAAGAACACTTCGCATGAATTGTTTCTCTATTTACATTCTTATATTTTTTATATTTTATAACTAAAACTCATAAAATTCTTAGTTTCAACTTATGCAGTGACCAGCAAGTGCATATGAATGCTAAATATTAGCATTCCTATCTCATTATTTTGCTAACAGTTTTCCTCTGATGAGAAGAATAAGCATTCTTTGAAACTCCGCGGAATGCATTTGACTCTTACAGAGGAAGAGGATTATATCGGGAGTGAGGTATCTTCTAGAGCAGTTAAATGATCCGACCATTTTTATAAAATGAATTTAAGTCATTCCAAAAGTAAAGCCTCCTATTTTTTTTTAACTCAAAAGCTTGAAGAACTAGAAAGACGAGACTGGCATCATTAAAATGAGCGATCTTTCGTGCTCCAGAATTGATTTTTCTACATAGTCACCACCATTCTCAATGCAATTTTTGCTAGTGATGAACGATGACTATGCATGGGTGTCCGGAGTGCTTTGTCATATGAGGCTAGTTGCAAAAGTAAAAACCTCCTCCTTTTTTTTTTAAACACAAAAAGTTGGAGAACCGTTCCAAAAATAAACCCTCCTATATTTTAAAACTAAAATAGTTAAAAAAAAAAAAAAAAAGAACTACGAAGACGGGAGTGGTACCATTAAAACGAGCAAGCATTTATGTACCAGAATTCATTTTTTTCTACTAGTCGTCACCGTTCTGAACATACTTTTGCCAGGAATTCAATGACACATCTCTGCTTCTGACGTATGTCAATGACAGGAGTCGCTTAGAGTCTCATGCCGTCAATCTCTGCAAAAGAGAGATGAAACTTTCAGGTCATGAATGCATAAGTTCAGGCATCATAACAACGCAATTTTGCAATCCCATCTGATCCGTTCGAGTAGAATAAAAAATAGGAGGCATTACTTTTTGGAACGCCCCTTGCATATATTTTTTTAATTGGATAATTTTATATGTGAGATGAAAATGATGAGAAAGTTTGATGGGAAGGGGCATAGATTGAAGCTCAGACGAGCACTTGCCATGAACGTAATAGATAGTACTTTATATAACTTTATATGTGAGATGAAAATGATGTTTGTTTTACAGGGAAAAATGTATTTCGTAAGAAATTTAAAACAAAATAAACTAGGTCAATGGATATAGGTACAGATGGAGAATGAGGGAAACTGTTGACAATGGTTGTAACTAGACGAGTGCTTTCTGAGAAAGTTTGACGGGAAGGAGCATAGATTGAAGCTCAGACGAGCACTTGCCATGAAAGTAATAGATAGTACTTTATATAACTTTATATGTGAGATGAAAATGTTGATGTTCGTTTTACAGGGAAGAATGCATTTGGTAAGAAGTTTAAAACAGAATAAACGAGGTCAATAGATATAGGTTGTAAATAAGCCAAGTCTTTTATGTTGGGCAACAGCAGCTGTCGACTGTTGAGATCAAGAATCAAGCATCAAAGTTAAGCAAATGGAAAATGTTTTGAATCTATTTATATTGAAACTATCACGGCTACCTGGCGTTGTCCGGGAGCAGCCTTAAAATGTGTGTATAACATCTTTTTGTTTTTAAATTTCTCCCCCCACACACCACCACCACCACACTCTTTCTTTCTAGCTTTTTCTATTCCCCACTTTCTATTTCTATCTCTCTCTTTAAACATTCTCTCCCCCCCTCTCTCTCTCTCTAGCTTTCTCTATTCGCCCCTCTCTATTTCTCTCTAGCTTTCTCTATCCGCTCTATTTCTATTTCTATCTCTCTCTTTACACATTCTCTCCCCCCCTCTCTCTCTCTAGCTTTCTCTATCCCCTCTCTCTATTTCTATCTCTCTCTACCACCTTTCTCCTCCTCCCCCTCCCTCTATATCACCCTTTTTTCTCGCGTTCTCGTTTTTATATTATTTGTGTCAATATCGTTATAAAGAATGTCAGGTATATGATTACTGTTATTATTATCATTGCAAAAGTTGATATTATTCCCGACGATTATCATTCACATGACCAAAAGATGTATCTAGGCAGTTAATTCCTATTTTAGTCATGCAAATTAATTTGAGTCAAAAAGAAAACATACACTCGAGTCAGATTATTTTGTAGTCCCCCCCTCCCACGACGAAAACGTTCGTTTTTTTGTTTTACCTAAGCCACAGTAGCAGTCATTTTTTCTGTTTTTATTTATCTTTTTTCTCTAGCCATCAATAAAATCGTATCAGAATGATACAATCTGCGTTTCTATACTGCTACCCCGAAATCCCAACAGCGCCTAAATTTGCACACTCATGTTATTTTTATATCTGAATGTTTCCAAATTCGTGCACTACTGCTTCCCTACAGCGAGCACATGCCAACCATGGCTGCTTATTGCTATGCTTTTCCATACCGTTACCACATAGATTTAACACCTTCTACAATTACACATTTATATACACCATATCATGTATGCAGTTATTTTCCCACAGTCAGTTTGTTCTATTTAAGCAATTGCATCTAGTGTTAATAGATTTTATGTCATTTATTGTGTTGACATTATTGTATTTTATTTCCATTTGATCCGATTGTTGGATATTGACAGGCGACCCCGAGAAAAGAAGCTATCAATGGGTTGCACACATGTAGATGGATTCCATGTGATGAATGCATAACTTTCCACCATAGTTTAAAAGAATGCATAATTTGACTCAGAAGTATGTGAGAGAATATCGATCAAAGGATTGAAACAATAGGAAATATTAAACATTCCAATAAAAAAAAATAATGTTTATATAAATAAATCAGCACAAAGAGAAAGCGGGCTGTCAGCCAGAGAGAAGCGAGGCTGTCACATTTCTTCATCGCTAACATCCAATATAACCATGCACCCACCTCATGCACCTTCAGAAATGTCAAAACACTAGTAATCACTTATAATCAAATTTTAGTAAATATACTTATTTAGTAAAATAATAATAATAATAATGCTTATTTTGGTAAAACATATGACTTCTGAGCAAATAAACCAATGTTTACCATCATAATAATAATTTGTTTCGAACTTAATCAAATTAATTGTTTTAACATTTTAATATTTTTTATCTGTTTATTGTCTGCTTTACCTATTTTGTCGCTCGAGAATTCTGTTTGCTATTTGAATGTTGATCAGTTTCTTTTATAAAGTTTACATGAAATGAGCACCCATTTATTGACCACCATCGATTAGAAGAAACTTAATGTATAAAAAATATTACCTCCTAAAAATTAAAATATACTGTTTTTTTTTTTTTTTGCCTAAAATATATCTGCAAAGAAGGAACAAAAACAAACCAAAAAAGTCGATTTGTCAGTATGAAAGGATAATAATATAGTTTTTATAGATCAGCTGTGTTGTGTTTTTGCTCACTGTCAGTGTGTATATATCTTGTACCCACGACAAAAAGATGTTAACAATTATGTAGACTGGACGAATGCATTTTGAACAACCGACCACAATGAATATGCTGTGTGAAGATGCATCATGCGCACTCCTTTGGCTGTGGTTGTTTCCTTTGTTGTGTCAAGTCAACGTCGTCTGTCGATCCAGTCAATGACGCAATAAAGAGTCATGCACTAAACAAAACCAAGAGGTCCCGTTTATAAATAAATAATAGAGATTTATTATATGTTTTAATTTTGTACTGTTGAATGAGATAGTCTAATGGTATTTTTGTTAACTAGCTTACTGTATTTATGTGGAGTTTTGTGTCAAGAGAGTTTGAATTCAAATCTATGTTTAATTTTAGAAGAATTTTTGGTGGGTAGCTAATCTGTACAAGTCCTGTATAAATCTTGAACTTTAAAATTTGCAAGAGCAAAGATCTTTCTCGTGTGGACACAAAACATTATGTGCGAGAATTCTAAAAGATCCAATGTTTTTTTTATGGAGGGATCCTGGCTTCTGATTGGTTGCTAGCAGAACGAGGCTCCATTTGATTGGTCAGTTCCTATCGCCAGTGTCTATAAATAGAACTTCCCAATTTTCTTCAATCATACCTTGATATTATATCAAAAATATTGCAACAAGAAACATCCAAAAAGGAAGACAAAAGAAATAATTCTATCGTAGAGATGAGAAAATTATCAAATTGTGATTATTCGATAAACAAAATTTAGCAGTATCAATCCAGTCAGAGAAGCTTTGAATTGTAAAGAAGGTAAAAAAAAAAAAATTGGGCACTTCTGCATTACACAGACGGCGCCATTGTTAGGGGCGATAAGTAGGACTAGGACAACAGCATATTTTTTTCATTTTTATGACTCTCGAGTGCATATCGGTTGATATCTTATATGCTTTTATATAGAGTGATGTGGTTCTTGGTTGATTAACTGAGTCTCACTGTAACGGGTATATACTCGAAGGTCAAAACAATGAAAAGAATATGCTGTTGTCATAGCCCTAGCGATAAGTCGAATTTCAGTGCAATTGAATAAAAAAATTACCTTGGATTTATTTTATGTAATGTACATTTTGGTGCAATTTAAAGA